>NC_140951.1:84159620-84619620 GCF_014529385.1 Adiantum capillus-veneris | reverse complement strand
CGGTTTTCTTCACTTGCAAACAAAACTGGAAGGCTATTTAGTCATTTCAAAGTGACCAGCTTTAAATGTAAGCAAAATGACATGGAGGCAGTCCTACAATGGAGGCACATGCATGGTGGCAACCCTACAATAAGAGACCGTAACCATCATTTCTAGGGCGAGGCAAAGGGCCCACATTAGGTATGAAGCACCAAGGAGGATCCAAATGAGCAAAGGATTGCTAACTCTAAGACCAAGGCCAATACCCTAGACTGGCAATGATCATCCTCCAATGCAATCACATCAATGTTTTAGAAAGATCATTTTTTAAAACATACAAAATTGCTTTCCTTTAATTTTCCAAGAGGAAATTTAGAAAATTGGGTTTATTTTGTAGGTTTTTACACTATTTTTCTCTATTTTGGGACCGAATTTCTCCTTTTCCCCTTGCCCTCAACCGGAATTTTTGAAATTGAAAACGACATGATATTAAGCTGAGACAGGTTTTTCCCAAACATTGAATTAAAGACTTGCCTTGCACGACCATTGCCGTGAGCACTGTAGCAGGAGGCAATTGAGTTTTTTTTTTTTGGGGGGGGGGGGGGGGGGGGGGGGGGGGGGGGGGGGGGGGGGGGGGGGGCATTCTCTGTCAAGCGCCAAGGCCAATCAATGGCACTCTCTCTCTCTCCTCTCTCTCTCTCTCTCTCTCTTTTGAACACAAATAGACACACACACTCTTCAGTAGGACTAAATGGGATTGGATCTCTCTCTCTCTCTCTCTCTCTCTCTCTCTCTCTCTCTCTCTCTCTCTCTCTCTCTAAGACTTGCGACAAACACGACGGTGCCGTAGAAAATGAAACGTGATCTCTTTGTTTCAGACTTGCGATGTGCCATATCTCTCTCTCTCACTCTCTCTCTCTCTCTCTCACTCACACACACACACACACACACACACACACATACACACACGTTCGAGACAGACCAACTTATCAATGCGTAGTATAACTCGCTGCTCATTATTTTCTCAAGCTACTAAGTAGAGCCACCCTTTACAAAAACGAAAGTAATCACCCTTCAAAATTGAAGGCTAGAGTGAAACTCCATGGCTTTGCTAAAGAGTTTTAATAATATAAATATAAATAAATAAATAAATATAAATATATATATATATAGTACTAAATATTATGACTTTTTGACAGAAATGAGAAGTCAAAATTAAGTCTTTTCATTTCTACCATCAGAGTACTTGCTACTAACCCTTCACTTTGCTACTTGCCCTTCACTTTTACATTTCAAACCAAATGACTTCTGACTTACCCTTCAGAGTACTAGCTACTTACCCTTCACTTTTATATTTCAAACCAAATGTTTCTTGAGCTCTTGAAATGAAGAAGAGAGTGTCCCATGGATGGCCTTTTCTTCCTTGAAAATTTTAAGCTCAATAATATATAGTACAGATTTCCAAAGCTGCTTTCAATTTTATTTTATTTTGCATGCTGAAAAGTTCTTTAGAGAACAAAAGATTAAAGAGTATTCATAGGAGTTTGATCCATGATTGGGAAAAAACTGAACAAGCGTCGTCTCCACTTTTCCCTTCCTCTGCTTTGTGCGCACGGATCGAAGGAAAGCTGTAGCGCTTGCATGAGGGTTGGGGGCCCCATTGGTGCATCGTCTGGAGGTCCTTTGGGTTGCATTCACAGAGATATGCACGATCTGCACCCCCGACCTGGTGAAGTGGGTAAGGTCATATCTGGACGTTTTTTTTTGCCATCAATTTTGACAGCAGCCTGCCCCCTTTCGGTGGACGAAGCACGCACCCTAGTTTGGAAGGACTTGCTGCGAGTGGTGATGTTTCAGTTACTGGTGTATGTTGCTCCGTTGCTAAGGGCATTTCAGATGTCTCCATGGGTGTTCTAGGTACTGGTATCTCAGGTGGAAGATGGTATGCATGATGCTTAGCCTGTCCAATGTGGCTTTGTGGGTTGGGCTCGAAGCCGGCGACGGAAGGTGGGATGGTGGCAGTATTCTACTTTTCGGCGGCAGTCTTTGGCGTTTGTATCGCGACCCAGAAGGTGTATGGCTCACCTCAATAGCCTGTATGCATGGATTTTTGAGTTTGGCTGACTTTGGTTGGCGGTCTGATCGATCTGGCACTCGGTCGTGACTCCCCCCGAGTGCAATTGCATTGTTGGAGTCTCCTTGGTGATGGAGTTTTTGGCTCCTCCCTTACAACGACGGTATGCTCTCTTCTTCTCTCTAGCTTCGACTGGTTTTTTGTGCTCGGAGTTGTATGGGACATGCTCTTCTGGTGGCAATGGAAGTGCCATGTGTGGCAGACATACTGGTGATTCAGGTATCTGTTTTATGTGTGAACTTATGATGGCGGTAGGGTGGCTCCCTTGGTTAGCCAATGTATGAGGTTCAGGATGTGGTGACCAATGTACGAGGATCAGGATGTGATGGTGCCGGTGGAATGTCACGGTGTGTTGTACTGATGCAACCATGGCTCGAATTGAGAATGGTTATCTATGTATTTCTTTTTGTCTTTAATTCATTCACTCAGAGTCTCTGAGTTGCAAAAAAAAAGAGGAGTTTGATCCATGATGTAAATTATTCATTCAATACTTTTTAATATTCTCATATGTGAAGAGTCCTTTTATTTAAGGATTTCACAAAGATTAATTTCATTAAATTGTTAAATTGTTTTATTTTCTCTATGCTTATTAAATGTATCTTGTTTTATGAAGCATTAATATATTCTTTTATTTTAGTTTTTTAATGTATCTTTTTATTTTATTGTTTTTGTTTTATTTTGTTTTTAAATGATAATGTGTATAAATTATTCGTAATTATGGTCGGGTTCACAAGAGTCGACGAAAGAAATTAAAAAAGGAGCATACCTCCACCATGGAGGCTATTCATTGGTAGAAAAAGGAAACTGCACTTCTCTCTGGACCCACAAAAAAATTAGCAAGACCCCCTCTTCTCCCTAAGAAGAGCCGTTATACTGTCCACTTTTCAGCACGAAATGTGGATCGACATGATTGAACTGAATCGAGCGGCTATGTGATCAACAACACTACCACTACACTATAGCTCATTCGACATCAAAGTCTTGTAGAATAAATTCTATAGAGCTATCTCTGTCCCTTGTGAATGAAGGGAGAGGTGAAAGAAAGAGTGCGAGGTTTTTTCCACCGGCTCTTATGAATCTAGCTTTTTTATGTGTAATGAAGACTATAATGTATATTTTTATTTTATTTTCGCTTCATTTTATTTTACTTTTGAACAATAATGTGCAATGTGCATCTTTCACTTATTA
Source organism: Adiantum capillus-veneris (assembly GCF_014529385.1). Lineage (NCBI taxonomy): Eukaryota > Viridiplantae > Streptophyta > Polypodiopsida > Polypodiales > Pteridaceae > Adiantum > Adiantum capillus-veneris. The sequence goes on along the minus strand of NC_140951.1, from coordinate 84,616,319 downwards.
TTTAATTGGGTTCTTTCCTAATATATAAACCATTTGAGATTATGTATGTATAATGGATAATATAATTTTATATTAAAACACAAGAAAAATTTCATGTGAATATTGTAGGCACTCGTTTAAACTTATTTTTCATAAATCTCATTCCCCTATTCATCGAGCATGTCAACATGCCTCTTCACCTTGTTTTTTGCCTAAAGAAAGGCCATAGAGGAGTGGTGGAGAAAACTTGCAAACCTCTCACCATAAAAATTTCACCATCACATTGAATGCCTTTGTTTGCACTTTAGTGTTTTTTATCACCATCACATTAAATACAATATGACTTTTTTTTTCATTGTAGTGTTTTTAAAAGGTGTCTCCAGATTGATGTTGGTGTGAGGCATTAAGATAATCAGCACAAAGTCTTATCTTTGTCATAACATTTAATTCAATGTAGGAAAAGATGAAGCTTTTGGGTAACAATCACATGGTTTTCTATTTTTGTATAATGTTCTCTCTCTCTCTCTCTCTCTCTCTCACACACACACACACACACACAACACACACAAATAAAGAATGTCTTATAAATGAAGTGCACTCTTAGGCACAAGTTATTTCAATTAAGAATGTCTTATAAATGAAGTGCACTCTTAAACACAAGTTATTTCAAAGTTTTAATTGAACTTTCTCTCTCTCTCTCTCTCTCTCTCTCTCTCTCTCTCTCTCTCTCTCACACACACACACACACACACACACACACACAAAATTTATTATAGCTAAAAATATTGCCTTTTTGAGGCTATCGTAAAAATTTTACCTTGTTCTTTTAGTAAGAATCTAAGTGAGATGTCGCTTTGTCGAAAAGTCAGAGGGAGGTCAAAAATGGTGGGCAACCAGCCAATTGGAGGTGAGAGAGTGACTTGAGAGTTGGCAGTACAGGCTACTTCTCTCTCGCTTGGTGAGGTTGTGAGATCAAAGTCGCTCACTACGTGGTGCTAACTTGAGACGTGCTGAGCTTAAATTGATAGATTAAAGTGGAATCTACGAAGATTCGATCTAATAAAAGTAGAAAGAACCAATTTGATCCCATGATATTTGATCAAGGGTCATTTCATATCTTTCTATTTTATTGTTTTTATTATATATAATTTTTTTCACAAAATGTCTAATTTTTAAATTTATTATATCCTGCGCTTATTAGATCTACTTTTTTCTATGAAAACATTAAAAATTCTTTTGCTCTAATTTGGCAATGGGATTCTTTAATGTTTTATTACATATAAGTTTTTTACAAAATCAAGAAGTAAGAATTTTTTATTTTAATTATATTCTATGCTTATTAGACCTACATTTTTCTACGAAAACATTGAATTTTTGGCCCTTAGAGCCCCTCCTAACCAAGGGGCCAAGGTAGTCCAAATTTGAATAGAAAGAGTTTATATGGAGCTTAAAAATCTTGTGAATAAATAGAAAGAGATCCTAGCCTTTTAAATTCTATTCTTCAAAAGTCCAAAGGTACTTATTTTTAAAAGCATGCTTGACAAAGGCTTTTAAAGAACAAATGATTAAAAAATATATAGGAGTTCAATCCCATGATATAAGATATTGATAAAGGGTCCTTTCATTTAAGGATTTCAAGGAAAATTATTTTTATTAAATTGCTTTATTATTTTCTATGCTTATCAAGTTTTCTTTTTTAAATAAAAAACACTAAAATATTTTTTTGTTTTGATTTTTTTCATGAAACTTATTGAAAAGAGTAACAAAAAATCATAGAGTATCTTCTTATTTTTTTGCCCAAACTTACAATTGTCTGTAGATATATTGTATTAAACATTAAAAAATGTACAATAGCCTCAAGCTCATATCGAGCCTTGAGGGGCCTTTGAGATATCAAAAGGCTTACACAACGCCAAGTAACGACGAACAGTTATCCACGCACCCTTGCTTGTTGTACGAGGTCATGACCGCTAAAGATGCTTAGCTTCACTCAAAATTCTTCCTTTTTAAAATGGATTTTAACTCTCATGACCCCTCAGTAGTCACTTTTTTGCCTATTGAAGGCCCACGTGAAGACTTCACCTTATTTTGTTTTAATTTGGCAACTAGTATGTGACCCGCGCGTTGCTGCGGCTAAGAAGAAGCAATTGTGGCACTCTCCTCCCTCACCTTCCCCCAAAGGTGGCAACATGTACATATATACAGTAATATGTGACCCGTGCATTGTTGTGGTCGTGAAGAAGTAATTGTGGCACCCTCCTCCCTCACCTTCTTTGAAGGTGGCAACATATATGTGTGTGTGTGTGTGTGCGTGTAAACACACACACACACACACACACACGCATGCACGTGTATTGACAATGGTCCAGTCATGATCTTAGAAGACGATTCACACAATCAAATGCACTCTTGTCAAATCTGATAATGGGATTTCCAGAAACCTACTGTCTTTACCAACTCTCTCTCTTTCTCTCTCTCTCTCTCTCTCTCTCTCTCTCTCTCTCTCTCTCCCCGCCCCCATAACAAACTTGAACTACACTTGGAGTTGGTATGTGGACAGATTAACTTTGCCATAAGCAAGCGAATCTCTCTCTATTTGTAGAAACATACTTAACCTTCAAGTTTTCCTTAGTCTCTCTCTCATGTACTCATGTCTTGTGTACGTGTGCGTACACACACTCATCGCAACAATCAACAACTCAGGGAGGAGGGGAGGGGAGGGGGGTAGTACAATTGCTCATGACTCGTGGAAGTGTCAGTTTTTCAAGAACTTTAAGAAAGAGTATAAGAGTGCCTCTTTAAAATAATTTTAAAAATTTTAAAATATAAAATTATACAAATTTTAAAATAATATCAATATTGGTCTTGAAAATTTTTCCTTTTTAAAAAATCCAAATATATCTTCAAAAGCCAAATTTGCATTCAAAAGCAAAATCCCCCTCAAATTTATATTTTTTCTATGATTTACTCTAGTAGAGTAGAAAGTCTTTTGTAAAAAAAAAAACAAAGTAAGTTTTTTGATTTTTTATTATCAAAAGGCTTTTCATTCATATAGTCTTACCCTTCACTTATATATATATGTGTGTGTGTGTGTGTGTGTGTGTGTGTGTGTGTGTGTATGTATGTATGTGCGTGTGTGTGTATATATATGTATATATGTATATATAAAACATATATATGGAAATATTTAAAGAGAGAGAGAGAGAGAGAGAGAGAGAGAGAGTTTTTGCATAGTGTGGTTTTGGTGGAGCGACCTATCTTTCAAGGTTGTTGCCATCCTCTCTCCATTTAGCTTACCATGGAATTTTACTATGTTAGGAGAGGTTTTTCTTATAGTTTTTGGTTTTTTTCATTTGCACATGTAGCTAGTTGTACTTGGTTCTCACAATTCCAATTTGTTGCTATACTTCTCTCAAATTCATCATCATCTGGGCATTCTGAGAGATTTTTCAAGTAATACGAATAAGCCTCTTTTGAGAGAGAGAGAGAGAGAGAGAGAGAGAGAGAGAGAGAGAGAGAGAGAGAGAGAGAAGAAGAAGAATTTGTTCCTTAGAAGGGAATTTGGACAACCAATCTACTATGTGTTGCCAATAAAAAGGAATTTTTAATTGCTCTCTCTCTCTCTCTCTCTCTCTCTCTCTCTCTCTCTCTCTCTCTCTCTCTCTCTCTATCTATCTATCTATCTTTCACTAAAAACCAAGGATACTTTGATGTGAATAGTTGTTGAAAATCAACATCTCTCTCTCTCTCTCTCTCTCTCTCTCTCTCTCTATATATATATATATATATATATATATATATATATATATATATATATATATATGTCATACACACACAACGTCACTTTGCTATCTTCTTCTTGTTGATTGGCTTGCTCTTTTAACTCACACAACCTCTCTCTTCTCTTTGAACGATGCCCTCCTCTCTCTCTCTCTCTCTCTCTCTCTCTCACACACACACACACACACACACATGCATGCATGCTCGTGTGTTCGTAGTGGCCTACACATGATCTTAGAAGAAAATTCACACAAGCAAGTGCACTCTTGTCGAATTTGACAATGGCCTTTCCATAAACCTCCTCTCTTTACCAACTCTCTCTCTCTCTCTCTCTCTCTCTCTCTCTCTCTCTCTCACACACACACACACACACACACACACACACACACACTCACGTAACAATCAACAATTCGATGGGAGAGGGGACAGAGTAGCATGTTTGCTTGCGACACGTGGAGGTGTCAAATTTTCAAGAACTTTAAAAAAGAGTATAGGAGTGCCTGTCTAGAGTAATTTTTTACAATTTTAAAATACAAAATTATAAAATTTGTTAATATAATATCAATATTGATCTTGAAAAAATCTTTGATTTTTTTTTCCAAATATATCTTCAAATTCAAAAATCAAATTTGCATTGAGCAGTAAAATTTCCCTTCAATTTATATTTTTTCTATGAGGCATATTTAACATGATACATTTACCCTCTTGTGTAAGTGAAAAATCTTTTGGCAAAAGAAAAGATAATTATTTTAATATAATATCAATGTTGGTCTTGAAAAAAATTCTTTGAATTTTTTTTTCAAATATATCTTCAAAATTCAAAAGTTAAATTTGCATTGAGCAGTAAAATTCTCCTTCAATTTACCTTTTTTCTATGAGGCATATTTAACATGATACATTTATCCTCTTGTGTAAGTGAAAAGCCTTTTGGCAAAAGAAAAGAGATAATTCTTTTGACTTTTCATTGTCAAAAGGATTGTCAAATGGTCATTCCACCCAGTTTTACCCCTTCACTTTTGCACTTTACAAAACATTTGAAGTGAACCAATGACTGAAACATGGAAGCAGTGTTAGGATTTGACAGGCAACTCAAAATGTCAAAAGACAGGTATGTATGTAAGAAGTATGCTCTTCTGGATAGAAGGGAAAAATTTAACATTGCCTTTCCAATGACAGAAGAGTAAAAAATGTCCCCTTACTTAGCACAGAAAACTTAAAGAACAAGCATTTTTCAGCACTACCAGATACTTGTTCATGACAAAGGACAACAAAGAGTCATAGCAACATTCATTTGTACAAATGCAAATTGAACGTCAAGGCATCCATTTTCCATACAAGAAACAAGTAGACTCTATTGGAGAAACTAATCAATACTTACACTATCCGAGGCTGAAGCTTAATAGGGGGCAGACTGAGAGCCTAAGAAGAGTCCGAAGGTTGCTCGCAAGTCTCTGCTCATGAGTCTTTGTCTTGTCACAAGACCTTCCAACTCTCTCATGCGTTGACGTAGCAAATCCCTCATTTCTTTCCCCTCTTTTGTTGCCTTGTGACCATCGACACTCGATATCTTTCCAAATCCCTACAGGCACCTACACAGAGAGGCTGAGAGAAAAAGTTACACTCGTGGTGCTCGCGCCACGGCTTTGGAGTCTGGCTCGTTCAAAATTTTGGGTGAGCACTAAGTCGCCCATTTCCCATTAGGTTAAGTTAGAACTTAGCAGTGGCCACTGGCCCATTTCCCAGTAGAATTTAGGAAATTACCAAATTATGAATGGCTTAACCACACACCCTGATCCCCCTCATCTACTTTTAATTCCTGTCAATATGTAAAATGCGAATGTGAAAGCAAATGTCTCCACTCCTACCTTTGGTGGGCCTTGACCTCAATTCAAGTCCACGAAGGGATTTCCTAAGGGTTGCCCTTCTAATGACAGGAGAGTGGGATTAGCATCCTTCCATGAGGATGGGCATATTTTGCCTTCTCCCTTCAAAACACCGGTGTTGCCTCAAAGTGGCCTTCATATGAAGGGCTCGAGAGTCAAAGAAGGGAAGAAGGGCGTAAAATCCTAACACTGCATGGAAGCCTTCTCCTTCTTTAAAATATTTAAGATATAGAAGTTCCTTTGACTTTACACTAGTATGTGACCTGTGCGTTGCTGCAGCTAAGGAAAGCATGTTATTGGATCTCTCTCTTTCTCTTTCTCTCTCTCTCTCTCTCTCTCTCTCTCTCTCTCTCTCTCTCTCTCTCTCTCACACACACACACACACACACACACACACACACACACACACACACACACAAACTCATTTATAGGTAGGTGTAGACAATGGAATGGGTTCCTACATGCATATCTCTCTCTCTCTCTCTCTCTCTCTCTCTCTCTCTCTCTCTCTCTCTGGCACACACACACACAATATGTCCGAATTGTGGCTATAACTACTCCCACCTAAGCCATTAGCTCTTTACTCTCTTACTACCAGAATGGCTGAAGCAAACCCATGCACACCTATTTCCTTGAGCACTCATCTTCTAGTATCAAGCATTCCCCACCAATGGACAATGCTTGCTCCCTGTTTGCCTCTACATGATCATTAGTAGCTATCTTGATCAAAGTCTTGGTCTTAATCTCGATGACTCACCTCACTCTTTCTCTTTCTCTGTCTACTTGCTAGTGGCAGAGTGCTCTCTCTCTCTCTCTCTCTCTCTCTCTCTCTCTCTCTCTCTCTCACACACACACACACACACACACACACACACAATTTTGACTACTACAATCAGCACATTGTCAAAAACAGGTGATTTGCACAATCTACGTGGTCTCTCTCTCTCTCTCTCTCTCTCTCTCTCTCTCTCTCTCTCTCTCTCTCTCTCACACACACACACACACACACACACACACACACACACACACACACACAGGTTGACATACGTAAATTTTTGACTATTGTAGGTTATTGAAAAAGGATGGAATCGCATAGAATCTGAATTACACTCAATTTTCAAAGGTTCTTTAATGTGTCTATGGTAAGGAGGACGACCCAACAGGGACTCAACAACTCAATTTTGGGGTTGATCCAGGCCATGCAAATCAACCAAAAAACAACGCGTGGAGGCCCTCTCCTTCCTCTAATTTTTCAAACTCCATTACAAAGAGTATAGATAATGGAGTATTGAATAATAACAAAAATCTATCGTGTACCCCACTGCTCAAGAAAAACCTAGGTTTAGTATAGTCCCACCTACAATGTTTCTCAACTATATCAAATGCACCTTCTTGGAGGCCCTTGCCACGTGACATAAGGAAAGGGCTTGGAAGGGGGGAGGGGGGAGGGAGACCAAGGCAAAGAAAGAAACATAGTGGATGGGGTACCAAGAAAAGGGTCTCTCTCTCTCTCTCTCTCTCTCTCTCTCTCTCTCTCTCTCCATCCATATGAAGGGCCACACACTCGTAAGATTTAATTTGAATGTTAGGACACCCACAATGATTGGAAGAAAAAACTTAGGATATGTATAATCCCATCGAATTTTTTTGAGATTTATCTCTAATTGCGAATGTCTTTTACCAAGCAAGAGGAAGCGGCTTACCGAGGAGAAGAAGATAGGTCCTTGATAGAAATATAGTGTACTTGCAAAATGTTCGGGTATGTTTTGGGTCACAGTGTGCATATATTGTATTAACTGGAGACCCATGTGCAAAGGATATGCCAAGATCTGCATGTATTCTTTTTTAGTTAATTCAAATCAAGCTCTTAAGAGCTGTAAATTTTTTATAAAAAAAAACTACAAAGGTTAGAGAACATAAATTAATGTTTAGAGAATCTAACAAACTGCAGAGAAGTTTAGTGCAATAACCTTCAAATATAGTAAATTTGACTCTAAAATTTTAAACAAAAAGGTATGCTATAGACAAATGCTCGAAAAATCCTCAATTTAGTGTAATCCCACCTGCAAATTTTGAAATTTATCTCTAAATTATAGATTTGAAGGTGAGGAAACCTACAAAGTATAGAAAAATTGAGTGTGAAAGACTTCAAATATAATCGAGTTGCCCTTAAAATTTCTCATATGAAAATTTTCTAAGTTTTTAGGAGAAAGGTTTATGCCTAAACTCGATTTAGTGTAACCCTCCTTACAAAATTTTGAGATTTGCCTCAAAAATTCTAATTTTCCTTTAAACGCTCGAGAAAACCTAGATTTAGTGCAATCCAACTTACAAATTTTGAGATTCACCTAGATTTGCCTTACAAAATCTAATTTGCCTTTAAACGCTCAAGAAAACCTAGATTTAGTGCAATCCCACTTACAAATTTTGAGATTCGCCTTTGAATTTCAAGTCAACCCAAACGCGAGAGCACTGACAAAGGGCAAAGAAATCTAACGTAGAAACCTTCAAAAATAGTCGAGAATTGTCATAGTTTCCTTCCGTCATCTACTTTTGCCATTTGTTGAGGTTTGCTCCTACCTTGGGCTTGCACATCTTCTACCTTGGATTTGTCCGGTTGAACTTTTCAAATTGCGTCCTCAATTTTTTTTTTTGGGTGAGTTTGATTTAGTTCAATCGCTCTAGACCAATGAGTGTTAGTGAGTTCGGCGAAAGGAAAGTCCTTTTTGGGATTTGTTAATTCTTAATTTCGTAGATGTCCATGTCGATATTTTATTTTCGATTCTCGATTTTGGATTTTGTCGATTGTTGCTTTTTCGATTGTTGATTTTAAAACCAATCCTTATTCTCTCTCTAGTGCCGGTGTGAGAGCCCTCTCACCCCCCCCCCCCCCCCCCCCCCCCCCCCTTCTCTCTCTCTTTCTCTCTCTCTCTCTCTCTCTCTCTCTCTCTCTCTCTCACACACACACACACATACACACATACACACACATAATGCGTGGAAGGCATCCATAACAGATTGTTGGACTCCTATCGCTGAATTGTCGAGCTCAGTGTACTTCATTAATGCAATGCAATGCAAATGTGAAAAGCCTTCGTGCAATGCGTCAACACCTCGGAGAATGAGACGTTGACTTTGTCTCTTGTATTCACACATCGAGAGAATGTTGCTCTCTCTCTCTCTCTCTCTCTCTCTCTCTCTCTCACACACACACACACACACACACACACACACACACACAAATATACAAATACATGCATCTAGCTTTTGAACTTTGAGCATCAAAATCAAAGATTATTTATGATATAAAAGGTCCGTGGAAACCTCCGAAGGGAGGCTCATTGAGCAAAACATGGAAAAAAATTATTTATGGCCTTCAAAATGTAAAGGAAAGCCACCCTTCAAATGATTTTCAAAATAAAAGTGAAAATGAGGGCTAGAGTGAAATATTTGGCTTTAGCATTATAAATTTAGATAGAGTCTTTTTGACTTTCCACTTCCAAGACTAGCTCCAGTCTTTTCATTTTCTACTATCCTAGTACCTACCCTTCACGTTTGCATTCTTAATTGAATGTTTTTAAAAGGTTTTCTTTGAAATGAAGCAGAATGTGACACATGGAGGTCTCTCTCTATATATGAAGCAACTTAAAATTTTCAAGGAATATATATTATATATATATATAGAGAGAGAGAGAGAGTACTAAATATTATGACTTTTTGATAAAACTAAAAAGTCAAAATTAAGTCTTTTCATTTTCTATAATCAGAGTACTTGCTACTTACCTTTCTCTTTTACATTTCAAACCAAATGACCTCTGAGTTACCCTTCACTTTTACATTTCAAACCAAATGTTTCCTTAAGGTTCTTGAAATGAAGGAGAGAGTGACACATGGATGCCCTCTCCTTCCTTCAAAATTTTAAGCTCAATTATATATAGTATAGATAGATGGGTTCCTTTATTTATTTTACTTTCTTTTCATTTTATTTTGCCAATGTGAGGCTTTCGATTTGTTGTTTAAGTGGGGTCTCCGTAACATATAAGCCATTTGTGATTATGTGTGTATAATGGACAATAAAATTTTATATCAAAATATAAAAAAATGATATGTGATTGTAAGCACTCATTCATACCCAACTCCCCATACCTCTTATCCCCCCGATTATGGGTCTTATCTTTAGTAGGCCTTCGTGACTCTTCACTCACTCTAGTATTGTTTCCAAAAACTTCTCTCTCTCTCTCTCTCTCTCTCTCTCTCTCTCTCTCTCTCTCACACACACACACACACACACATAATCATGCTTACATGCACACACTCAAAAGACTGGTTGAATATTACAATGAATTGAAGAGGTTGTAACATGTCACATATATCTCAGACACGCATGGGAGGGGATGCGATCTATGGTGAGATGATCGAGCATCGTACATTGCAGACAAAGTAAACTTGGTATATACCCCCCCACCCCCCTTTTTCATCTCAGGGGATTGAAGCCACAACTCGGGGGATGAGAGCCATGCACATCACCCACGCACATTGTTTGTGGAATGTAGATGTCTTTGTTGAGTTTTGACGTGCAAATGTGTCGCAACAAGGGAAAGTAAACTCGAGCATACTTCTGAGACAAGATCTAGGGTGCCCAATCAATGTCGGGGCCCTAGATTGAGGGAGACCTTTGATCCCATCGCCCATATACGTGTGAGATATAGTTGAAGGTTGCAACACAAAACTCACGGTAATCAAGTCAATACCCTTGATGATAGTTGAAAAGCTTTGCAAAGTCATAAGAACAAGGGGTTTGAGGGAGACACTGACATTATCTCTCTCTCTCTCTCTCTCTCTCTCTCTCTCTCTCTCTCTCACCCACACACACGCGCACACACACACACACACACACACACACACACACACACACACACGAGAGAGAGAGAGAGAGAGAGAGAGAGAGAGAGAAAGAAAAATAAAAAATTACAATCATTGACTCATTAATTTAAAGTTAGCAAAGGTTAAATGCATTCTGCATGGGCTCAAAAACCAGAGCATACAGCCTCCCTTTCAACCAAACGACAGTGCTAATAAAAAAGAGGGCAATAGAAGGTGCTCCATTTTACATTGGTCCCCTTGGGTATCCAAGCTTGGAAGAGGATCCTTGAACACCTTTTGTAGTGAAGTTTCATAGAGGTGAACAACAAAGAGATCTCCCAAGTGTCAGATTTCTAAGATGACGGCAACTTCTACTGGAAGAAAAGTGGACCAATTATTGGAGCAACATAGTTTGAATCTCAATGAAAGGCTATTGATCAATTGAGTCTCATAAGTTCTATATGATAGTCCGATGGCTGCCGTCGGGATAGAGCTAGGTTGGAAAGCTTGGCACTAACCCAAAGACAATCTTTGCACTTCTCAAAACTTTGGATTCATATAGCAAATTGATTTATAAAGCGGACTGGTTCACTGTGCTCATCAAATTGTGGAAGGTGAATTGGTATGAAGAGAAGTGGCTTAAGAGTACAAACAACATTTGGGAGGTAAAAAGGCCTAGCTCACTGAAGATATTCACGTGGATGATGTTATGAGGATCTATCCCAAGTGGGAATAAGATTCTTGCTAGGGGGTTGACATAGACACTTGCTCTAGGTGCGAAGTAGCTTTGGAGGATTCTCTGCATCTGTTTAAAGACTATTCTTCCACACGATAGGTCTTGCCACCAAAATCTGCTAATGGGTACAAAAGACCTAGCAAGTAGTCTTCTTTAGGAACGACCTGGTTCTAGAAGGGAGAACATTTCAAAACCAAGCTATTTTTGGTGCGCACACAAATAACCAAATATTGCTATAGGAAGCAGATATGGAATGCCTGGAACTGTCCAGTCTTTGAGAAAACGATGTGATAGCTCAATTCAATGATATAGTGAGTGAATGCATTGAGCTCATATATTTAATAGGGTCAGCTGCACAAATCAAAGATTGGAATTACGCACAAAGTTGCATTAGCTGCTAGGGTGGTGCTATCCAAGGAAAACAAACCACTCATCAACTACTACTAGATTAGGAAAATTTAGGATCTTTTACTTGGCAATTTGCGGGCCCTTTTTGGAAATGTTGTCCCCCCAAGGCACATGTAGAGCTTGAGGTTCATGGCACATTCTTTGCTAAGTTAATATAACATCTCCACTCACAAATGTGAGTATGGGAAAAAAAGAGAGTACAAAAGAGCCACCTATATAGGAAAGAAAAAGCATTGCTAGGGGTGACTCAAGCCACATAAACAACTAGTATGAGCACATACTACTAACAATGCCCTATGGGTGGCCCCTAAGTCCCCATCTTTCTCTTATTGTAAATCTTAATCAAGGCTTAATATAGAGCTGAAAAACAAATTATCAATCAACTTAAAACATTAATTCCCACATTGTGATTTACCTGAACATCATGAGCTTCTGTGAGGGAGGCACTGCATACCTAGCTAGGTATGCAGTGCCTCTTGAGCAGAAGCTCATGATGTTATGCATTGTATGAAAAACTATGAAAAAGACTTTTTTTTCCTACATGAGAAAATTTCTAAATCTTCTTGTGGCACACACACACACACATATGTAGTAATATATGTATATACATACATACATATGTATGTGTGTGTGTACATACATACATACATACCTCTGTGTGTTTGTGTGTGTGTATGTATATGTATGTATGTACACACACACACACACACACAAAACCATAAACCTGATCACTCTTTCTACCTTGAGTCTTGAGTTCACTTGTGGCGGATGAATGTGGCATAGGTAGTAATATATTGTATTTTTGTGAATCTAAATCGCAAAGAAAACATTTTGGGAAGGAACTACCTTGAGACATTGGGCCTCTTACCTCATATGCACAAAATAATTGATTATCACTAGGAAGCTTTGAATTGATGTCATGAGCATAAAAATTTTTGTTCCCTTGAATGGAATATAAATGATTTTGCCGGGTTGGCCTCCCCTGTTCTGGCCGGGTCTTTGGATCAACTTGTAATTCTTTTTGGTCGCTCGTAGCTTCCATGGCTCATTTGGAGCATGGAGTTGTACATATGGTTGTGATCAATGTAATCTAACTTCCTCTATTGGAGAGTGTACTGCTAAACAAAAATTTAAAAAAAAAAAATAAGAGAAAGACAATGGTTAGCTTAGTAACCAAAATCAACCAATAGAGACTACATCAGAGAATTGGTAGTACACAAATACACAAAGATTTTGTGAGTCTCTCTGCTTTCATATACTTACAATGTACACCAAGAATAGGAAGTGGCTTGCTGAATCTGACTTCTAATTACATTACTTCTTTTTAATTGTTCTCTAGAAGAATTGCATGGTAAAATTGTCCCAAATTGATGGCATTGATAACACATTTCTCTTGCAAGACAGAGTGGCTATGAGGTTTGCCGACGATAAGCTTGCCATTAGGCCAATGTGAAAGCAGGAAGCAGTTTGCTGAAATCAACCCGAGTTCAAAAGGGGCAATACATAATAGTAGACTGAGGTAGCATCCTTCAAGTCTATTGAGAAGGGCATAAATGTGGTAATGTCCAAGGAGAATTCATTCTCTCCTCAAAGAAGGTCAGGAAATTTTTCCTGTTGTTGGCTCTCTACTTTATATCTACAACAACATCTATCAAATTTGATGGCGTTGCATTAGTTACGCTTGTTTTGAAGAGCTATAACGAGGCTCTAGCTTAAACAGGGCCTTCATCTTTATAATCATCATTGGAAAGAAGGTAGGTTTCGACTCCCTTGATGCTAAGAGGTATAACCTCGTTTAATCTCGCACTCATCATTAAATGATGCTTTGGGGAGATGGGCTTGTACTCAAAAGACCAATGTACAACACTTGTGTCAGGGAGAGCGCCCTCGATGATATGGATACTGTAGCTATAAGACTTTACCATGATATCAAGGTATCCTCCCTCAACAACCTCGGTTTTCACCTTCAAAGAATCATTATCCACTTCAAGGATCTTCTCCTTTGTGTATTGCACCAGATGCTTAAGGTTGTTCTCCTTGCTTATTCGTATCGCATAATCTATATGGCAACAAAAGGAAACCTTCAATTGTGATGCAAGAAAGATTTTCAAGCATTCAAAATATCAAAGCAACCCTCAAGCTTGCCATGCATACATACTCTTTACTTGATTGTTGCTTTGCATTTTTGTTCAAGTATGGTCAATCCTTGTCTAGTGCCAAGTTTAAGCTAAAAATTTGTTCAAAAGTGCTTTTGGAGGATGACTTTTCTCAATAAAGGTCTTGTAATGTTGGCAAACAAAGTGCATAAATATGATGCTTGGCATAGAATAAAGTGCATAAGTATGATGCTAAAAGAAAACTGGCATATAATAAAGACCAGGAGAGCAAAGGGGTTTCAACAGTTGCAATTGTTTGTGTTTAAGGAGAGTAAAAATGTGTGAATGCTAATTGTGTGGAGATAACCAAACGCCGGCAAAGATGAGCATAAGGAGACCTCCTGAAAATTGGGCATGTGCTTCGAGAGCAAATCCACTCTCGATCGTTTTGCTCTAGTAGACAGTGTTCTTGAAGTGAAGTGTGCTCATCTTACAAACCAATTTGTTTGCTAAGAATTGAAGTATGCTGGTTGAAGAGGGAAAAATCCTTGAAGAATGTACTAAAAATAGTGGAAATTTGTTGAAAGTATGATATATTTTATGCATGACAAGAGTTCAGAATTTATGAATGTTGGGTTCATTTCATTATAGTAAGTATAGATGGGTGGCATTCTAAGTATGTCTTCACCAAAGCAATGTTCAAGGTGACGTCTCTCTCTCTCTCTCTCTCCACATACACACCACAAGAAGTTTTGGACAAATTCTCACAATAATTGACTTACCTGAACATCATGAGTTTCTGTGAGGGAGGCACCGCATATCTAGCTAGGTACGATTGGGGGCAGGGGACCGCCGGCCCGGTGGGGGGGCCGGCGGTCCCCTGCCCCCAATCGTACCTAGCTAGGTATGCGGTGGCTCTCGAGCAGAAGCTCATGATGTTATGCATTGTATGAGAAACAGTGAAAAAGACTTTGTTTTCCTACATGAGAAAATTTCTAAATCTTCTTGTGCGCACACACACACACACATATGTAGTAATATATGTATATACATACATATGTGTGTGTGTGTACATACATACATATACATACATACTTGTGTGTGTGTATGTATACACACACAAACCATACATACATACATAGATACATACCTGTGTGTGTTTGTGTGTGTCATACATACCTGTGTGTGTGTGTGTGTATGTATATGTAGTATGTATAAACACACACACACACACACACAAACCTGATCACTCTTTCTACCTCGCGTCTTGAGTTCACGTGTGACGGATGAATGTGGCATATACCTCTCTCTCTCTCTCTCTCTCTCTCTCGGGGAAGAGGGGAGGGGGGGCTTACTGATGTGGTAATTGAGAATGCGGAAGGAGCCGGGCTGGAAAGGGGGCCCGTCGTAGTCGATACGCAGCAGGGCGTTGGGCACCGCCTTGGGCAGGCAGTCCTGTGCGTCCTGGAAGGCAGCCCGCCACAATCTTCTGGCCGCCACCTGGCACTCCACCTGGCCATGGCAGCGATCCACCTTCATCCTGCGCACACAACCTTCGACAACCAAACCTTAATAATCACACCCTAATTCCTCAGAGCGGCATTAAGGTCCCTCCAAACCTTAGATCAAGACCCCTTCAAAAAACGTTAGAGCCTTGTGATTCCTACCCCTGCGAGTCCATCCCCCACCCTTTAGCCTATATATATATATATATATATATATATATATATATATATATACCTTAAAGCTTTAACAGGCCCTTCACAATAATACCATATATTCCCCTTCCCCATGTGCCCTTCAGTGAAAGAAAACAAAGGTACCCACCCCTCCTTCCCAAAGTCAAAGCATTCCTTTTCAACCCACACGCTAAGCCACCTCAAATGTTCTAGAATACGGTTTTTTTTTTCCAGGTAGCCCTCTCTAAGGACCCCTTCCCACACTTCTATCTTCCCCTATACTCAGGATTAACTCGCCTAGGAATTGGGAGCAATGCCCTCTCTAAGGACCCCTTCCCACACTTCTATCATCCCCTATCCTCATGATTAACTCGCCCAGGAATTGGGAGCAGTTAGATCTACAAAGTCGTACCACAAGACCTCGAATATGTTGGCAAAGTAACCCTCGACATAAAAAGTAGACTCAAGCAAGGGGAGAGGGACTTAGATTGGAACCGCCAATAAGTGGACAAGTACCTACGGAGAGTTGCACTATACACCAATATAGAGACAATTTTCTATCTATTTTCCTGCCAAACCTATGAGGCCGAACGGCTAGTCCATTTGAAATGGAACCGTGCCATTGGTGTAGAAGAGAGTTCGAGCACCTTTGGCATTTATTCCTTGCTTTTGGCCCTTGGTGAATTTCCATTTTGGAGCCCATTTTTCGTAATCTCACTATAGTTATCTGCACTAAGCTCCAGGAGATTAACCACCAAGATCTCGGAATGCTCTCGATAAGATGAGTCAGACAAGCTCTCCATCGTTGGAAGTTTGATGAGAGAAATCAAAGCATCAACTTTTCATCGTGTCTATATTGGAGGTTCTACCCTAATTTTACCATAGAAAAGTTATCATTAGCCCACATTGGCAATGTACACATGTAGCCTAGTGGTAGGAGCCTATTTCGTTTTTCTGACGACAAGTACTACACGGTGCCCGAGGAAGTACTCTCACCTCTCTTGCTATGAAAGCTTCCTTTTTTTGACACGTGGCACTTGTTTTACCAAATGTTCATGACATGCAAAGAGAAAAGTTCAATATGTCACATGTGGAACAAGTATATTAAAAAAAAATTACTTGGGCAAACCTTAGCTATTCATATGTACACCAACAAAATGTCTTGCACCAGTGTGAAAAGCAAAAGATTTGAAATGGATTGGGATTTTGTTTTCAACTTTGAATTATCAGCTTTGAAACGATACTATTATATTTGAATTTAGCCTCTCTCTCTCTCTCTCTCTCTCTCTCTCTCACACACACACACACACACACACACACACACCCAAGTGTGGTAGATTGGTTATGCCATTTCCCTCTTGAATAACAGGTCTTGAGTTCAGCTCCTCGTCGGCTAGGTCTTTTGGGATA
The DNA here is from genome assembly GCF_014529385.1 of Adiantum capillus-veneris. Classification (NCBI taxonomy): domain Eukaryota; kingdom Viridiplantae; phylum Streptophyta; class Polypodiopsida; order Polypodiales; family Pteridaceae; genus Adiantum; species Adiantum capillus-veneris. Next base: position 84,599,485 of record NC_140951.1, on the reverse strand, counting down.
GTTTCCTACGACGTTAAAACTCTCTTCTTCTTCTCTCTCTCTCTCTCTCTCTCTCTCTCTCTCTCTCTCTCCCTCCCACATTGAGCATTTTATCTCTCATGCTTAAAGTGCCCAAAATCAACATGCTACTAACTAGAGGACCTTGTTTCACTCTCAAGAAACTGACTTGTCACTTGATGTTCCTTGAGTAGGCATGAGTTGTCTACAGTGTCAAAGGTTACTATACTTTTGGCCTCTCTCTTGAGAATGACATCAAATGCCCTTTTTGAATGTTGGAGACAAGATTGAGAAAAGGTGGCCCTAGGAAACCACTAATCAACAAAAAGGTTATCCTGGTCAAAATCTATCATATAGCCTCGTAGTCGAAACTTGAGAATTTTTGCTTCATAATACAACTGCATAGAGATTTGAAGCTTCAATTCAACACAAGAATAGTACCTTTTTTTACTTTGTTTTTAGCAAAACTCACAATGGTGAGTAGATTATATTATCATAACCAATAAATTACAAATTCTAGCCATGCTCGTCTAGGGATCCTAGATACATCGGTTGACAGAAGAGCCACGCCACGACAATGGACTTAAGGCTCTGGTCACACTTGGGTGCCCTAATTCTTGTACCCATCTTATGTTACCCTTGTCATATAAAGTTGTGGTCACACCAATGGAGAATTAACAAGTGGAGGCCCATCTCATGGCTATCTCCTCTCTACTCTCGTCTTAGGTGTAACTCTTGCTCTTTGTTGCCTAAGCAACTTCTTTGAAAGCTAATCATACCACGAGTCTACAAGTTTTGCTTTTATCTCTTTCTATGATTGATGCCACTAGCATTCACTTTTTTATTTTCGATGGCGTGGGATATTGTGTGTGACATCCCCGTGGTCACATGTGCTAGATCCTAAAGACTAGGCAATTTTGTGCTTAGCTTCTTGCTCTCCATTCTCTAGTGAGAACTCTCCATGGCCATGAGCTCAATATTTAGAGGTGACAATGAATCTCTGCATTGAAATTGTGCACTTGAAGACGTTGGTAAAGGGACTAGAAAATAGGGCTCTTGAAAACCATTTGTAATACACACCAAAATCCAATGATCCCCTGGCTAAAGTCTTTTCCACGACTTGGAAAATTTAAGAAGGATAGAGAATAGAGGAGTACAAAAAGAGCCGACCCATTATAATCATATTCATTGTTGTTGACCATACGTGATGTTACTTAGCAATGCTTTGTAGATTTAATAACCAATTATTAGCATAGCAATTGCTCCTGTAGTTGTAGTGGCAAAATGCAACTCACAATTGTTCGTAGACATGCTATCCTTGGTGACTTTATATTGGCATATAGCAATTGTAGCGCTCTAGGATGTTGTTGGGTCACATGCAATTAACAATTATTTGAGACATGCCAAGTGTTGATTTTGCACCGTGCACATGAAAAATACAAGCACCCCTACCAATCTTACAAGGATTTTACATTCTAATCATACACGTCACAAGATTGATTCAATTTTGTGTGCACCCATGATCAGGGTTTTGTTAGGAAATATGACGTAGTTAAGTAGATAATTGAGTATATTACTTAATGAAGAGGGATAATTTTCACACACAAGAGATTATAGAGGAGAGAGAGAGAGAGAGAGAGAGAAAGTACACACAATATACGTGGTTCACCCAATGTGAGCTACGTCCACAGGAAAGCAGCCACTCAATGGCTTACAAGAAGTATGTTACAAAGGGATTATACCCTTTCGGAGCTCCCACCTTGCTTCACTCTCACCACTTCACACCCACCTTGTTGCATCAGCTTCACACTCTGAAATGTGTGTAGAAATGGCCTCCTTTTATACGCCAAAAGGGCTGCCCTCTCTTATGAGAGGCAGCCATGTGTAGCCGCCCTTGTGTAGATAAGTCCAAATCGAACCCTCCAATCCGCCCATGTGTGGCCGTCCTTGAAAAGACAAGTCCGCTTTTGAATTCGGCCACCGCCCATTGACTACCGGCCATCAGCCAACCGACCAACCGGCCGACCAGTTTTCGACCACTTTCCGACCGTCGTTCGACCATAATATTCCAGTGAAAAGGAATATTCTGAAAATTTTGGTTTCCGACGAGTGATTTGATTTTCCGGTGAGTTATTTTTCTTCACGCACAATGGCTTCTCCTCATAATGAGAGCCTTACAAATGTGCATTTGTAACACAAAAAATTACAAGGGGTAAATGAGGCTCCATACTTAACAGGCTTGCCAAAAATATATAAAACTTGTTTGATTTTTGGTCAAATTTGAAGCATTTGCCGATATTTATGTTGGAAATAGGGTTGCAGGGAAACACACACAGCTTGGAGAAGACGAAGGAAGCTCGCGGCACACAATAGAGAGTGTATTACTCAGTGTGTAATAGAAAGATAAGATAGCACTAGAGTGATGGGCGTATATACAATGCACGGGGGGAAAACATCCTAGTGAGGGAAAAAATGCCCCGATGGTCCTAAGTGTGTTCACACACATCACGAACATATGTATATGGTAAAAAATCCCCGTTGAGAGTGATGTTGTGAACGAGAGCTGCTTTATGTAACTTGTTTGACACAAGGCAATACCACCACCACACTGCTTAACATGTATGCCCAAGTAATGATGCAACAACCCCAAATCTTTCATCTTGAAAGTAGCATTCAAATCAGCCTTAAATTCAGCAATATGTGCCTCATTTGGACCAGTGATCAGCAGTCATCCACATATAGAACAACCATCAGAAGTATATCGCCCTCACACTTTACATACGATGTGCTTTCTATTGGACTGTTACGAAAGTCTCGTTTAACAAAATGAGTGTCACCTTTCTCATACCAAGCATGAGGAGATTGCTTCAACCCATACAAAGCTTTCTTACATTTGCACACTTTATCTCCTTGTCCTTTAATTGAAAAAACCGTGAGGCTGCGTTACATAAACTTCCTCAAATATGTCACCATTCAAGAAAGCAGTAACAATATGTGATTGATGTACATCCCATCCAAAACGAGCTACCAATGCACATAAAAAACGCATAGTAGTCATAAGACAAGTGGGAGAAAAAGTCTCTTCATAATCTACACCTTTTTGCTATGCATAACCTTTTGCAACAAAATTCTTATAGAGATCAATCTCACCATCTAGCTTGCATTTCAACTTCTAAATCCATTTTGTACTAATGGCCTTTTTGCCAGGAGGCAAATCACATAAAGTCCATGTGTCATTTTCTATAAGTGCACAATATTCTGATTGCATGACAACCATCAAATTTTTTGAATTCTGTGCTTCATCAAAAGACAGAGGTTCCTCAACATCACATAAGCTAGAAACAGCCAAAGCATAGCAATCTGATGCAAAATATGCATGGCGAGAACCTGAGTGAGTACAACTAGACAAAGGTGCATCCAACTTACTGTCATGCAAAGTATGCACCACTCATTTTGGGATGCCTCTAGCCTGCTCATTCTCAACCCTTTCCACATCAAGTACATCATATACATTTTCATCAATTATAGGCTCATCTGCAACATTTCAGAAACCCCCATAGGTTGTACATTTGTCTCACTCAAATTTTCATTCAAATTTCTACCATTAAAAAGAGGCAAAAAATTGTCATAAATGTCATGTGAGCTTACATTAGTGTCTCTAGTACATGATAGCAAGGCCTGAACATAATCTTCCACAAACACAATATCTAGTGAAACCAAGATACTCTTTGTTTGAGATGGTACAACCTCTAACCTTTGCTTTCAGACTATAACCAACAAAAATTCATTTGACAGTCTTATCATCCAATTTTTTGCGTTGTGTTTGTGCACCAAAGCATAAGCCAAACAATCAAAAATGTGCATATGATCAATAGATGTCTTTCTATCATGCCATGCTTCATAAGGAGTCATAGACTGCAAAGCTTTCGTAGGACACTTGTTAAGTACATAAGTGGCACACATGATAGCCTCGAGTCAAAACGAATGTGGCAAAGCTTTGACTTTTGATCATACATCGAGCCATTCCGTGAGTGATTTGTTTTTTCTCTCAACAACACCATTTCGCTGAGGCGTACATTGTACATTGGTCTTTTATCCCACGACTAGCCAGGAATCATTAAATTCATGAGACATATACTCCCCCTTGGATCGGAACGGAGGGTGCCCATAGTACATTTAGAGACATTTTCAGCCATAGCCAAAAAATTGCTTGAAGCACATAAACACTTCGAACTTCTCTTTAAGCGAATACACCCATGCATGCCTGAAGTAATCATCAATGAAAGTGACAAAGTACAAGTAGTTGCCCAAGGATGGAGTTTGCATGGACCCACAAACATCACTATGCGCTGTAATCTGCATGTAACCCTAATTGAACCATCCTTTGGAAACTTCAAACGCTGCATCTTACCTAAAGTACAACCTTCACAACATGCTTCACAGATGCCTCAAGAGGCGGTAAAGTAGCAACCGTATCAGATTTCTGCGAATGCAGCAAACTGGCAAAGTTCAAATGCCCAAAACATGCATGCCAAATTTTTGCATCTGAAACAGCCTTTGAATTTGCAACTACATTTGCAAAATTCTGCCCACACTTGTCATACAAAGCGAGCTTATACAATTCACTGCATAAAATGCCAGATACAACAATTTAATCACCAAAACTAAGATCATGAACTATACATCTGTCATCCACAAATTTGAAAACAAGACCAAGCCTAGCAAGTGCAGATACAGACAAAGGGTTCTTTTTCAACAAGTGTAAAAGAACTGCTATTCTCAACAGTCAGCACAATCTTTCCAACTCCCTTGATCGGATAAGAGGCATTGTTGGCCCACAAGTGATTAAATTCCCGTGAGGGACATCCTCGAGAGAGGAAAACAAGTCACGATGAGAGGTAATGTGCTTTGTAGCACCACTATCAAAGTACCACTCATGAGCATTTGCAACAACTAACATACATGCATCATGGACAAAAGGATCAGAAGTGCACTCTGCACTAAAAGCCCACTTTGCATCTACTTTCGCATCACAATCTCCTTTCACATAAGATTCAACAATTGTTGCACTTATAGTGGAACCAATCTCTTTCTTCTTAGCCACTTTTGCCGTCAATTTTGGACAGTGTTTGATCAAGTGATCATTAGCTTTAAATTATGGCAACACGTCTTCTTTTTACCCTTTTTGCGAGAATTTTCAGATGAAGTGTTGTCATCAAAAGCATTAGCAACAAGTGCCTTTCCACTCGCAGAAGAACTATGAGAAGCGGTTACATTGTTGTTACCACTTTTTCTTTGAGCAACAATACAGGCCTATTCAACTACACGCTGGTTAGAACTGTTTTTTTTTTTTAAAGTAACTCATGCAACAGCAATGTGCATAATGCATCAAACTTGACAACTTCAGGATTTCCTTGGATTATAAGTCCCAAGTACTAGCAAAAGTCTGGTAAGAATCTGACAAAGCACCAAGAACAATGTGCACAAGGGAACTGCCAGAAATGACTTCACCCACAGAGATAAGTTGCTCATTAATATCGTTGATACTAGCAAGGAAAGCCTCATTGAGACTTGCATAAAGACCATCCAAAATATCCCAAGCCTCTTTTGCATATTTAGTTGAACGAATGTGAGGAGTAATAGTCCACCTCATAGATAATGCAATCAATTCGTGAGCTTGCGCATCTCTAACATCCAAACGATCTTGCTCAGTCGTAGGCAAAACAACCCTGCCACAAAAACCTGCAACATCCTCAACATTGTTTACATCCTCAGAACCAAGGCGTACATCAATGCCTCACACAACATTCCAAACTCCCTTTGACACAAGTATATGTTGCATCATGTAAGCCTCATTGGGTAATTGTCCCCATCTAATTTATCCTCAGTAGTAGCAAGCATCTTGAACACATTTATGTTGTTGTCAGCCATGGTGAATGCTTGCACTTGATGTGAAAACTATCTGAAAAGAGGAGAAACAAAGCGAGACCAACACATACTATATAGCACAACCCGTACAAGATTCCAAGGGACTTGTTATGCAAAAAACGGCACTGACAAACATTTGGCACAAAATGACGAAATTGCATGCGCAATACTGTTTGTAGTGGAAACGGAGACTGAAATGAGCCTGAGTGGAAATTTTGAGCAGACTAAGCTCTAGAAGTGCCCCCAAAGTGCTGACGCTCACCAATGCTCACTGAAATATGAGAAAGTGAGTAGGCATGTACTAGCGATGCTGGCGACTAAGCCCGAGAGGACGCAACCTGCTCTGATATCAATTACACATCTTGGAGAAGACGAAGGAAGCTCAAGGCACACAACATAGAGTGTATTACTTATAGTGTAATAGAAAGATAAGATAGCCCTAAAGTGATGGACGTTGTACACAATGCGTGGGGGAAAAAACCTCCTGGTGAGGAAATAAATACCCCGACGGTCCTAAGTGTGTTCACACACATCACTACCACATGTATATGGTAACAATTTCCACTAAAACTTTAAGCATTTGTTGTTTTTCTTCAAGACAAGCTTGGAATCTAGCCGTCATTTTGTAATTTTAGCTGGTTAAAGGTACACTAAACCTAATTTTTTTGTGAGCCCATGATTGTCTCAACTCTCACGTACCACAACAAGCCTATTGTTTGTATATGAAGTGATGCATCCAGTACAAACTTGTGACATCTTAGTCTCTTTAGCCAGCTAACTCCGTCGCATCATATCATCTCTCTTCTCTCTATTTTTATGTGTGTGTGTGTGTGTGTGTGTGTGTGTGTGTGTGAAACTACAAATACATCTTTCACTTTCAACTTCTATAGAGTTAATTTTTTTCCCCTATTGCACTTAAGAGTTCCATGCTTTTTTTTTTTTTGCAAAACTCACAATTGTGAGTGGATTATATTGCGCAGCCCAAATAATTACAAGGTTTTGTCATGCTCATGTAAAGCCATGACAACATCCAGGTATCAAAATTACAATGGCTATGAGGGCAGCCACCCCTACCACCCCGCCTCCACATCCTTGATATACAATGCCCATACTCTTGTCATTCTGAGATCTATTATTTACCGATGGCCAAGATTTGGCCCCATCCTAGGCATTCCATCTGCTAACAACAAGGCACAAGCAGTCCTAGACCAATCCTCCGAGTGATGCTTGTGCCCGAGTGCCCATATTAGCACTTTGCTTTCTTGTATAATTTTTGCGAAGCTTGCCACCTCAAATCCTCCTTCAAAAACACGGCGGTTCCTTGTTTGCCATACATTATGAAAGCTTTGGGCTTACTCCCCTTTGTGGACTGATCATGTCCTTAGGGCATGGCACTTCCATTTACTCATGTGCCAGCTCTCGTTCACCGCATCACTCCATGGGGGATTTGTTACCATATACATGTGGTAGTGATGTGTGTGAACACACTAGGACCAGCGGGGCATTTTTTCCCTCTTTAGGAGGTTTTTTCCCCCGTGCATTGTATATACGCCCATCACTCTAGGGCTATCTATCTTTCCATTGCAAACTAAGTAACACACTCTCTATTGTGTGCCTTGAGCTTCCTTCGTCTTCTCCAAGCTGTGTGTTTCTCTGCAACCCTAATTCCAACAATTTGTATCAGAGCAGGTCACGTCCTCCCGGGCTTAGTCGCCAGCTGCTCCAGCACACGCCTGCTCACTTTCTCTGATTTCAATGAGCTTTGGCAAGCGTTCGCAGGTCGAAAAATATTTTGGGCGAGCTCGTAGAGCTCGATCTACTCATAATTTTGATTTGGGCTCATTTCGGCCTCCGTTTCCACTACAAGTAGTATTGCACAGGCTATTTCATCATTTTGTGCAGAATTTCTGTCAGTGCCGTTTTCTGCATAACAGGTGCCTTATAGTCTTCTACGGTTTGTGCTATATAGCACGTATTGTTCTCGCTCCGTTTATCCTATTTTTGGGCAGTTTTCACATCAGGTGCAACATTTACCATTGCTGACAACAACAACACAGATGTGTTCAAGATGTTTGCTGCTGAGGACAGGTTGGATGGGGACAACTACCCTATGTGGGCTTCTTTGATGCAACATGTTCTTGTGTCAAAGGGTGTCTGGAACATTGTGCAGGGCATTGATGTACGTCCTGGTTCTGAGGATGTAGGCGATGTTGAGGATGTTGCAGGTCTTGCTGCAAGGATTGCAGCTGTTAGAGTTGTTTTGCCTACGGCAGAACAAGCTCGTTGGGATGTTAAGGATGCGCAGGCTCATGCATTGATTGCATTGTCTGTGAAGCGCACCATTGTTCCTCACATCTGTTTAGCAAAATCTGCAAAACAGGCTTGGGATATTCTAGCAGGTCTTTATGCAAGCCGCAATGACGCTAAAATTGCTTTGCTGCGTAAAGAGCTGAAGTCGAAGATTATGCATGAGGAAGATGATATGGACACTTTCCTTGCTAGTGTCAAGGATATTAATGAGCAACTTATTTCTGCAGGTGAAGTCATTTCAGACAGTTCCCTTGTGCAGACTATTCTTGATGCCTTACCAGATTCCTACCAGACTTTTGCTAGTACTTGAAGAGTGATGACCCAAGGAAATCCTGAAGTTGTCAACTTTGATGCATTATGCACATTGTTGTTGCAAGAGTCACTTTCTAGAAAAAACAGGACTAGGCAGCGTGTAGTTGAACAGGCTTTTATTGCTTCTCAAAGAAAGGGTGGTAACAGTAATGCAGCCACTTCTTATGGTTCCGCTGCGAGTGGCAAAACTTCTGTTCCTAATGCTTCTGCTGGCAGCAATTCGTCTGGAAATTCTGGTGATAAGGGAAAAAAGAAGATGCGTTGCCATTATTGTAAAGCTAATGATCACTTGATCAAATCGTGTCCTAAATTGAAGGCCAAAGAGGCTAAGAAGAAAGAGGGTGGTTCCACTGCAAATGCTGGTTCCACTACAAATGCAACCATTGTTGAGTCTTCTGTGAAAGGAGACTGTGATGCTGATGTTGATGCAGAATGGGCTTTTAGTGCAGAGTGCAATTACAATCCTCCATGATGCATGCTTGTCAGTTGCTGCAGATTCACATGTGTGGTATTTCGACAGTAGTGCTACAAAGCACATTACCTCACATCGTGAATTGTTTACCTCTCTCGAGTCTGTCCCTCATGGGAATTCTGTCACTTGTGCCAACAATGCCTCTTATCCAGTTCAGGGAGTTGGAAAGATTGTGCTTACTGCTACTAATGGTAGTTCTTTCACACTTGTTGATGCACTTTATGTACCTGGGATCAAGAAGAATCTCTTGTCTGTATCCGCACTTGCTAGACTTGGACTTGTAGTCAAATTTGTGGATGACATATGTACACTTCATGATCTCAGTTTTGGTGATGAAATTGTTGCATCTGGGCTTTTGTGTCGTGGGCTGTATAAGCTCACTTTGTATGACAAGTGTGGACAAAATTTTGCAAATGCTGTTGCAGATTCAAGGGCCATTTTAGATGCAAAACTTTGGCATGCACGTTTTGGTCATCTGAATTTTGCCAGTTTGCTGCGTTTGCAGAAATCTGATATGGTTGCTTCTTTGCCGCCTCTTGAAGCACCTGTCAAACATGTTTGTGAAGGCTTTATTTTGGGTAAGATGCAGTGTTCTAAGTTTCCAAAGGATGGTTCAGTTCGGGCCACATGCAGGTTGCAGCTTGTGCATAGTGATTTTTGTGGGCCCATGCAAACTCCGTCCTTGGGAAATTACCTGTACTTCGTGACTTTCATTGATGATTACTCCAGGCATGCATGGGTATTTCCGCTTAAAGAGAAGTCCGAAGTTTTTATGTGCTTCAAATGATTTCTGGCTATGGCTGAAAATGTCTCGAAATGTACTATGGGCACCCTCTATTCCGATCGAGGGGGGGAGTATATGTCTCATGAATTCAATGCATTTCTGGCTAGTCGTGGGATAAAACACCAATGTATAGTGCCTTATACACCTCAGCAAAATGGTGTTGTTGAGAGGAAAAACAGGTCACTTACGGAAATGGCACGATGTATAGTCAAAAGTCAAGCTTTACCGCATTCTTTTTGGCTTGAGGCCATCATGTGTGCCACTTATGTACTTAACAGGTGTCCTACGAAAGCTTTGCAGTCTATTACTCCATATGAAGCATGGCATGATAAAAAACCTTCTATTGAGCACATGCGTGTTTTTGGTTGTTTGGCATATGCTTTGGTGCCACAAGTGCAACCAGAAAATTGGATGATAAGGCTGTCAAATGTATTTTTGTTGGTTATAGTGCTGAAAGCAAAGGTTACAGGTTGTATCATCCGCAAAATAAACGTATTCTGGTTTCTCGGGATGTAGTGTTTGTGGAAGATTGTGTTCAGCCCTTGCTGTCATGTACTAGAGACAGTAATGTAAGCTCACATGACATTTATGACACTTTGTTGCCTCTTTTCAGTGGTGGAAATACGAATGTAAGTTCCAATGAGGCAAATGTACAGCCTATGGGGGTTTCTAAAAATGTTTTAGATCAGCCTATTACTGATGCAGATGTACATGATGTACTTGATGAGGAAAGGGCTGAAAATGAGCACGCTAGAGGTATGCCAAAATGGTTGGTGCACACTTTGCGTGATAGTAAATTGGATGCACCTTTGTCTAGTCGTACTCGTTCAGGCTCTCGCCATGCATCTTATGCATCAGATTGTTATGCTTTGGCTGTGTCTAGCTTACATGATGTTGAGGAGCCTCTATCTTTTGATGAAGCACAGAATTCAGAAAATTGGATGGCTACCATGCAATCAGAATATGATGCACTTATAGAAAATGACACATGGACTTTATGTGATTTGCCTCCTGGCAAAAAGGCCATTCGTACGAAGTGGGTTTACAATTTGAAACGCAAGCCGGATGGTGAGATCGATCGCCATAAGGCTCGACTTGTTGCAAAGGGTTATGCACAGCAAAAAGGCATTGATTATGAAGAGACTTTTGTTCCCACTTGTCGTATGACTACTGTGCGTTTTCTATGTGCATTGGCAGCTCATTTTGGTTGGGATGTACATCAATCAGACATTGTTACTGATGTCTTGAATGGTGACATATTTGAGGAAGTTTATGTAACGCAGCCTTGCGGTTTTGTCATAAAAGGACAAGAGGACAAAGTGTGAAAAGGTAACAAGGCTTTGTATGGGTTGAAGCAATCTCCTCGTGCTTGGTATGAGAAAGCTGACACTCATTTGGTCAAACAAAGCTTTCGTAACAGTCCAACGGAAAGCACATTGTATGTAAAGCGTGAGGGTGATGTACTTCTCATTGTGGTTCTTTATGTTGATGATTTGCTAATCACTAGACCAAATGAGAGACATATTGCTGAATTTAAGGCTGATTTGAATGCTACTTTCAAGATGAAAGATTTGGGGTTGTTGCATCATTACTTGGGTATACAGTTTAAGCAGTGTGATGGTGGTATTGCCTTGTGTCAGAAAAGTTACATAGAGACATTACTATGTAAGTTTGGACTTGAGGATTGCAAACCTATTGCCACTCCCATGGAAACAGGTTTGAAGTTGAGTCTACATGATGCTGGCGATCCTGCTGATGTCACTCTTTACCAAACTGCTATTGGATGCCTCATTTATGTATGCAACACGAGGCCAGATATTCAGTTTGCAGTCTCACAGGTCAGTAGATTTATGCATAGCCAAGGGTCTAAGCATTGGCAGGCTGTCAAGAGGATTTTCCGCTACCTTAGTGGCACTTTACATCTTGGCTTGTTTTATCCCAAGGGGGGATCATTGCCGCCAGATTTACATGCTTTTTCGGACTCAGATTGGGCTTGTTGTTTTAACACGCGAGTGTCCACAAGTGGTTTTTGTTTCATGCTTGGCAGTTCATGTATATCATGGTTGAGCAAGAAGCAACCTACTGTGGCCACTTCGAGTTGTGAGGCTGAGTACAGGGCAGTCTTCACAGCTACGGTTGAGTGTGTATGGCTTAGACGCCTTATGGCTGATTTGGGTGTTGGATAGGACACTGCCAACACTATTTACACTGACAGTCAGAGCGCATTGGCAGTTGCGAGGAACTCAATTTTTCATGCTCGCACAAAAAGCACATTGAGGTGCGTTACCACTATGTCAGGGAGAGGCTCTCAGCAGGAGAGATCAGCTTGGCTTATGTGCCAACACAGGACAACCTTGCAGATCTTTTCACAAAGGCATTGTCTCGTGAGAAACTTGAAGCTTTCCGCAAAGCTTTGGGCTTACTCCCCTTTGTGGACTGATCATGTCCTTAGGGCATGGCACTTCCCTTTACTCATGTGCCAACTCTCGTTCACCGCATCACTCCATGGGGGATTTGTTACCATATGCATGTGGTAGTGATGTGTGTGAACACACTAGGACCGTCGGGGCATTTTTCCCCTCTTTAGGAGGTTTTTCCCCCGTGCATTGTATATACGCCCATCACTCTAGGGCTATCTATCTTTCCATTGCACACTAAGTAACACACTCTTTATTGTGTGCCTTGAGCTTCCTTCGTCTTCTCCAAGCTGTGTGTGTTTCTCTGCAACCCTAATTCCAACACTTGATTCCCCGGCCGAGCAATTGATTCCAACGGGCCCATTGCCATGGCCTAGAGGATTTCGTGTTATTTTTCCATAAAAATGTTTTTACTGGTTTTAAGAACTCTTTCTAGTGACACTTAGCCATCTTGAGAAGCGGGCTAGTGAAGGCAATATAAGGAACATAAAGGCATTTATCACTTTTATCCAACTTGGGAATGGGAGAAGAGCATACTCCTATCTACTCATTTTTGTTTTGATTTTTTCAAGCACCCACTCAAATCTTTGCTTGTGAGTTACATCCACCCCCAAGGGGGCTCCCAAATTTCTAAAGATGTTCCCTTTTGTGACAATCTCCCATGACCAGACAGTAGGGTCAAATGAGTCATTTTTCGATAGGGAAATCATCCTTGACTTCTCTATACTACACTGGGATCCTGAAGCTAATGAGAACGTTTGTAAAATCTCCAGAGCTTTTCTAATGACCTGGGGGCACGCCTTCAAGAAGAGGAGATAATCGTATGCAAATAGTTTGCCAGGAGTTGTCTATTTCCTGGTAAAACAAGGCCTTGTACCTCCCCTTGTTCAGCACTAGCTTCGAGCGTCGTGATTAAAGGATGTGATCCTATGGCAAAAAGAAGGGGGGTGAGAGGGCATCCCTGTTTAATTCACCTTTTGACCTCAAAAGAGCCCACGATTCTCTCGTTGAACAGGAGCTCTGACTGGCTTCTAGCCCCCATTACGCGGACTAGCCGACAGAGGCGCGGCCCAAAGCCTAGAGCTTCCATGACGGCTTCTATATATACCCATGTTATTCTGTCATAGGCCTTGTCCAGGTCCAACTGCAGCAGAATGCACTCCTGCTTTGTGACAGCTGCGTATTCTATGCGATCTTCCTTTAATGAAACCATGTTGATGGGGGGAGATGATCTTGGTTAGTAAGGGGGCTAGTCTGAGGGCCACTGCTTTAGCTATAATTTTGTAGGCCACCGACATCATCGTTATAGGGCGCCAATGTTTCAGTTTAGAACAGCAGATGTGTTTTGGGATGGGCTTGATAAGCCCTCTCTTCACACTTGTCTCCAACGATCCTTCGACCATGGCTTTATTGGCCAACCTTGTGATTGGGGCCTTGAGATCATCCCAAAATTCTCTATATAATTCCACCGTCATCCCATCCCAACCAGGGGACTTTTCCTTGCCAAGGGCTTGCAATGCTAGTGCACATTCGTCTTCGGAAAATGCTCGTTCCAAGGTATTAGCTTCTGAGTGGGGAATTTCCTTCTTAACACTTTGAAGCAAGGTCCCTCTAGCTTCTTCCACTTCTTGGGACTGGGTCTCCGGCCGTCCAATGATTTTTGACTGAGATAGTGCAGCATCAGACCAGCCATTTCATCCTGGTTATGAATTGTCGTCCCTTTCTCATCTTCGAGCGAGCGGACGTGGCCCCGACTCTTCTTGATTTTTAAAGCCCTAAAAAACTGAGCTTGATTGGAGGCTTCCGGTTGCAAAAACGTCTCCCTAGAGAGAAGTCTAGCCTTTTTTATATCTTCTAACTGCTCATTAGCAAGGTTCAATTTGGCTTCAAGCCATCGTTTGTGTTTGACATCAGTAGCATGCCCATTGGCTTTTATAGCGGTAAGCAATTGTACCTCCGCTGTAAGATGCAAAAGGTGATCCTCCCTAGCTTTCTTGATTCTGGGGCCCGAGGTTTTGATTGCTTTCTGGATGCTCCGAGCAAAGAGGTCCCACGCATTGTGTTTGTTGAGGTCGACATCTTTTTTTAGCTTACCCAGTGCTTTCTTGGTTAGATTCCTGAAAAGAGGGTCTTTGAATAGGTGCGCCCCTGTTACCAACAGTTTTTTTTACCTCTTGGGGCCTGCTCCTCCTCTTTATTCTTCTTAAAATGTATGTGCAGAGGAATGTGATCCGAGAGGATTGTTGTTGGGACTACCTTCATTTCCATCAATGTCGGTATCCAGTCAGCTTGGTGCAAGCAATAGCATCTGTCCAGTGTGGAGGCAGTGCGGGCGTACTGAAGGCTTGTGTAGGTGAACCCAAGCATGCTGTTCCATGGGCCAACTTCCCATAAGTCGATCATTGCCCACTTTTTGCACAAACTTTGCCATTTAGGCCTTTCTGAGCCAGCCAACACACTGGAGGATCCTGTTCTATCCATGCTCTTTTCTACCATATTAAAGTCGCCAACCAACAACCATTCTCCTTCAATAGGGGTATCTCTGAGATGCATCCATAGTTTAGCTCTATCTTTTGCATTGCAAGGGCCGTACACATTCACAATGGTGAGGGGATGCCCTTCCCATGTGATTCTAATCCCCAGGATTCTGTCGGATGGGTGGTTAAGAACCACCTTTGGCTCCAATTCTCTGTCCACAATGTTGAGGACGCCACTGAAGCCGTTATTTCCTTCTCCATAGAATACCAATTTCTTTCCTAGCACCTGCTTTCTCTTGCTATGGGCATCTAGGTGGTGTTCTTGAATAGCCCAAAAGTTGACTGTCTTCTCCTTTTTTATTTCCTCCCAGAATAAGGTACTCTTCTTATGGGTTTTCAACCCCTTTACGTTCCAAGATTGGATAGTGAGAGACTCCATCATTACAACAGGGTTCAGTGGGACAGAGGAGCGAATTCTTCAGCATCTGAATCATTCCCCTCCCCCCCCTTCTCCTTGGTCTCAGGAGAATCCGAGGGTTCCAAGTCAGAGGATTTCTTTTTTTGCAGTGCTGCAAATGGATTGTGCAAAGGGACAATGAACCCCCCTCCTTTTGAAGGGGTGGAGGATGAATTAGATCCTTTCACCTCTAGTGTTCTGACGACTTGCAACAATTTAGACTCTCTTGCCACTGCCTTCACTCTTTTTGCTCTTTTCAGACCAGGGAATTGGACAGTCGTCGACGTTGTTACTGTCGTAAATTTGGGGGTAGCAGCGGGAGTAATGATCCTATTGTTATTGCTTGTACCTTCAAAAGCTCGTTGTATGGGAATCGATTCCTCCACAATCTTTTCCTACATCTTCGTATCCATTTTCTCACCTACCATCCCTCCTTCATCCTTCCCTGTATTTGTGCCTTCGTTATTGTCTCCCTGCTTCTCCATCCCTCCCATCGGGGATTCCCTTTCGTTGGGGGCCTGTGCTGTCGGAGCTGCAGTACCATTAGAATTCAAGGGGCAATCCTTGGCGAAGTGACCAAAGTTGTTGCATTTAAAACATGCCCTAAAGTATGTTCCAAAGTTAAGCGGAATGGTAACAAGCCCAGCTCTGACATTGATAACCATGCTTCTAGGTGGCGTTCAAGACGCATCCCATCCAATACAAACCCTGTTTGAGGTTCTGCCAAACCCTCTCTTGCTAGGTATAAATAAGGGAGTGCCCAATTGGCTAGCAAGCATCTTGAGATTATCCCACAGCCAGCTAGGCAATCCCACAAACTCAACTCAGACCGGATGAAACGTTTGCAAAGATTCAGCTGAGTCGAACACTGGCTCCCAAGGCACCACACACACCGTAGTCCTATTAAATACCAGGGGCCCTTTGTCAAGGATCTTTTCCACATCGGAGGCCTCTTTGAATCTCACTGAGCAAAAACATTTAGCTAGGTAGGAAGTACTTTCAACTGCTCCTCCATGACCAAGAATTTGAGGGCCCTAAAGCCATTGGATCATCTCAAACCTGTTCAGGATTCTTCCACTCAACCCAAATACAAGCGACAGCTTAGCTTGTCGGGCTAACTGTTTTTTTTATAACTGCTGGCGGAATCGCTACAGTAATAGCCTCGGCAACCTCCACCTGCTGTGGCAAAGACTTTTTTAAAGCAGAGAAGACTCAATCTGCCAACCCGTCTTCTACCAGCCCACTGAATTCTGAATGGGAGCAAGTTCTTTTGTTGTTGTTAGGGCCGGCCTCAATCATTTTGTTGACTTCCAAGAGCTCTTGTTGAAGTCTAGCTTTTGCATTCTGTAGATTCTTGATATCTCTTTCACTTGTCATCCCTTCTGCTGAGCCTTTTCCCAAATCTCTAGAGTTAGGCCCCTTGAGTATGCTAGCAAACGATATACCTGGTCTGCAAGTTGCCAATGCACTTGACACTTTATTTATATTCGCACAGATGGGTCCCTGAGGAACCCCATCTTTGATGGTTTTTACCTCGAATTTGAACCCTTGCGTTGAGCCCATTTTCTCTCTTGTTTCCACAGAGGGAACTTTTCCAGTCAGGATAATTTTTATCTCTTTCATGGGTGAAACCTTTGGCGAGCTGGGGCTTGACATTTCCGTGTCATGTAACGGTCCCAAGCCCGAGCCACCGCCTACATCCATTGGCACAGCTAGCTCCATTTCAGACCTTTTCCTCGCCGCTAACATCTGTGAAAATTCGGCAATGTCCTCACTTATGACCAGCACGTCGAGTTCCATTCGCAGGTGTCGTGGATTTACACCACTAAGATAAGCTGAGGATCTTGGAGGCCAAAGGCCCTATCCACCAAGAAGTGACCTCTTCTTTCTTTTTTTTCTTTTTCTTTACAAAATGTTAATACTCGTTTGGGAATTCAAAGGCATGAGCACCAAAAGGGCTTTATTTCCCAAGCTAAGGTAACTATAGGGAGGATAGCAAGCAAAAACAGCGATTATTAACAAGGGTATGTTAAGGCAAAGCAGCCCAGCAATTATTTACTAGGGCTTCGAGCTGATTATCGCGAATAGACTGAGATAATAATCGTTGTAAATAACAACGATTATTAGCAATAGCAATAGAACCAGAGGGAGCGAGGGCGGCAAGAGGCAAGACAAGCGTTCGAGAACTCAGTAGCAGAACTCAGTGCGCGCTTACATTTTAAATTCTCTCTCTCTCTCAATGAAATGTCCAACTCCTTCCTTGTGTAGATTGACAAGCTCTTCATGCTTCCACCATCGCAAGCAGCAACTGTAGCATTAGGAAAATTTTGAACTCATTTTTGGGCCTTTTAAGAGTGCCACATCATCAAAGTTGTACAAAAGAAAGCAACCCAATAGACCCCTCTAAATATTGCTTAGAACCCCATGATATGACCTATCGTTGGAAAGTTCTTGAAAAATGGATTCTAGAGAGCAAAGGTCCGAAAAGTTTGGATATCTTTACTTTTCTTGCATTTTATTGTTTTAGCATGCTAAAGTGAAGCTTCACCTTGCATAATTTTAGTAAATTTTACACGCACTCACTATGTTTTTTTTTTTTTGCATTCTATTGTTTTAGAATACTAAAGTGAAGCTTCACCTTGCAAAATTTTAATAAATTCTATATATACACACATATATTAATTAGTTCTTTTTATTTCACCTTTTATTTCACAACTTCACATGGCTTTACATTTTTTGCATTTTATAGCTTGATTCCAATCAGTGTTAACGTTCAAGAAAGTCTCTTTATAAAGCGACTGCTGGTCAAATTTTCTTCTCACAAAGAAGAAAACTGGAAATACTAGCAAAAACTTTGAGATTTGTAAAATTTTTGGAGGACTTTCTCACATATTTCATCGGTTTTTTTTCCGTTTACCATGGTTTGCAGCTAGCTAGTCTCGATTTTCAATCGGCTCAAGACTAAATTGAGGCAATCCTTTCCCAAACACTGATACCAGCTTAATTCAACCTAACAATTTTATCACTTTCTTATTGTTTTTGAAAGCCGTTGTGACCATTTCACTTGTTCTATTTGGAATCCAAATAACTTGGAATGCAATGCAATTCCTTTTTTAGCCATTTTTACTACTATGTGATTGAATCTCTCTCAATGTGTGTGCAGCGGGGGGGGGGATTCTCAGCACTATACACATAGGGTCTCGAATGAAGACCGAGCCATGGGATTGATGACGGGCAACTAGGGCGCGTGATTCAAAATTGACGTGCACCATCAGATGCTGTTCGAGTTTACTTTTGTTGGTCGAGTTTACTTTTGCCTATTTGGGATTACCATAAAATGGTATGTTTTGCCTCGGAGGCCATCAAAAGCTACGTGCCCACATGGTTAAGGCGTCCACCTTCCAACGGGTATTTCAGATTCGATTCACCTCTCCAGCATTGACCACAACTTTTTTTTCATCCGTTCATCCGCCTCGAGATCCCTGTGCTCCACCTACATAAGTAAATCCCACCACTCGGGTGTCATTAAGACATAGTGTGGTTGTGTGGATATATGTGTCTGCTGCTTGGGGGGGGGGGGGGAGGCAACAAGTACAACAAATACCTGACATACGCCAAAACATTCTAATCACAAAGATATGATCAATCCATAATATAAAACTCGCATTGCCTCTTTCTCTCTAACAACAAGGGCGAGAACGCCTGAAATGTTGAAGGCACTAACCAAAAAGGAGTTTGAATGCTTGAAAGCTGAGCCTGGGTCTTTGAGAATTAAGGGATGCTTAAGAGATAAATCAAAGTAGGTGAAAGAGCATGATTGTATATCCTTATGAAAAGCTAAGTAGGTCCCCAAAACGACTTTTTGAGAAACCATTAATTAGTTTAGGGGGGGAAAAGAAAGGAAAAGGGAAGGGTGGGGGAAAAGAAAGGAAAAGGGAAGCGTGGGGGTAGGGTAGGGTAGGCTTTTTTTTTTGCGGGGGGGGGGGGGGGGGGGGGGGGGGCGAGGGTTATTGTTTTTTTTTAGTGCTTAAGGGCACCTCCAAGGGCACTGTAGGATTGTAGCTTAGTGGTAGATCATAAGAGACCTAAAAATTTTAGTCGATGATCGTTGATTCTTGAACTCAAGGGCTTGCATGCTCACATACTTATACAAGGAGAAGGGGACATAACTTTTAATATCATAGAAACAATCACAGTGACCTCAAAGGTTAATGGGAGAGAGAGAGAGAGAGAAAGGTCAGATTGACCTATGGGACCAAGTACAACATGTAAATTGCTTGGGGACTATGGATATAAGGGTGGCCACTAACAAGTTGAATCCATGAGGTGGCTAAGAGAGAAAGGTATGTAGGCCATGGTATGGGCTAAAATGTGGGTAAAGCAAGTTTGATGTGATCAAAAGCTGAGCGCTCATATAGGGTATGATGATGGCACTCTCAAATAGTTAAGAGATATAATTCGCGTACAAAAAGAGACTCTCCTCCATGTAGTGCCTTAATGCTCTGTCTCACATTTAAGGGAGTGGGAGCTAAGCCAAATGGCTGCTATGGTATAAAAGATGGGTAAGGGCAAGCATGTGAATGGTTGAATACAATCTTCTCTTTCAAAGAAAAACGTGCATGTGTGCTCCATGTGTGTATATGTGTGTGTGTGTGTGTGTGTTTGTATTTTGCAGCACGCCCTTTCTTTTAGCATGATGCCCAAAACTCTTGCAAAGAGTTTTGGTGTGTGTGTGTGTGTGTGTGTGTTTGTATTTTGCAGCACGCCCTTTCTTTTAGCATGATGCCCAAAACTCTTGCAAAGAGAAACGATTGAGTGAACTCTTTTGCTTTCATTGCCCTCACATTTTAAGGTGCCAATGGTGCCCAAATGTACACAAACAAACAATATGCACCTTACATGCTATTTGAGTGCAATCCAACCTGTAAATTTTGAAATTTATCCACATCTAGAGACAAAGTTGCTATAGCCATGAAATCACCCCCAGGTCACACACCCATCATGAATATTTCCTTTGAGAAGCAAACGACATACTGCTCACCAAATCAATTGTGCATACCAATGTCAAAGTTTCTTCTACTACTATGTGGTGTAATGTTGGCATGTTGGTTCATGGTTGGTACATGCATCTTAAGTGCCAACAAATAGCAATTGATGATTTAGTTGAATGTGATGCCCCAAATGCAAGACCAAAACTACACGAGAGAAGCATGGGAGAGTTGCTACTATGACCAATGCCTTGATTGGTAAAAATGGTGAGAGGGGATGCTAATGCATCTAAAGAATTTGTTGTTCAATGCAAACACTATAATCAAAGAAGGATACCATCTCTCTATTAGTCTATTTAGAGGGCCACTACCACTCAGCAGGGTCCCATATCAATTGTCTGAGGGAGACGTCTCTAGCCTAACCGCAAATTCTCTCCATCCTTAGAGAGAAACATAGGATGTTAAAACAAGACATCATGCGAAGGGAGCCCGTTACTTAATTCATTCCCAAGAACCTCAAATTGAATTGATGATTCTTGAACACACACACACACACACACACACAGATAGAGACAAGGGGAGGGGAGGGACAAACTCGCCATGACTAGGAGGAGAATGTTGGAGCTTGTCATGATCAACTAGAAGGAGATTTGTCCCTGGTTATTCCACAAGAATGTGGAGAGTAACTACACTTCATTAGTTGTTCGATCTTAATCATATTATTGATCCAAAAGATAGATTTGTGTTTGGTTGATGTGAATGTGGAGGGTACTTAGACCTTGTGTGTTGTCATACATTGTCATCTAGAAAGTAGTTGTAGTGGTAGTTGATGCACAAGTGTATTAAAGAGCTATAAAAGCTCACATGAGAATCATATGCATTTGCCCACATTTGCCCTCCCTGTGAAGGGAAGGAGAACAATGGTTGCTTCAATTGAGGCACATATAGCCGCGGCAACACGCAGGTCACATACTAGTATGTAGTAATACGAAAAAAGGAAAAGAAAAAGAAGTCAAATTTAGAGTCCAGATGAGGCTTTTGCCTCACCTTATTTTCCACAAGTTTGGGACATACATATAGGTCAAGAATGTGGTTTACTTATTTGGCACACCTACTTGGCTTTCCACAAGTTTGGGACATACATATAGGTCAAGAATGTGGTTTACTTATTTGGCACACCTACTTGGCTTTTGCCTCACCTTATTTTCCACAAGTTTGGGACATACATATAGGTCAAGAATGTGGTTTACTTATTTGGCACACCTACTTGGCACCTACTGGCTCTACTTTTACTTTCCATTACATAGAATCTTTCCAAGATGCTTTAGCATCTCCAATTAGCATCTCCATTCCACTCACAATTTAAAATCAATGCTAATGGGTAGGATTTGACCTCAGCACGTAGGAGAACAAAGGCTTAACCTTCTTCTTCTTCTTCTTCTTCTTCTTCTTCTTCTTCTCTCTCTCTCTCTCTCTCTCTCTCTCTTAGGCTGCATGTCTAGTTTGTAGTATTAAAATGAAGCATGTGAGAGGCTAAGATCCTGGTCACATATACCAGCAAGCCTGCTTTTTGCCCGGGCAGTAGTAGCCGGATCTTCTCTCTCTACCTATCTAATCGTGGTAGTTAAGAGCCTTGAAAGGGGCATAGCCTTTCACATGGTTGACTTGGTTGACTTTTAAGGCCCTCTCGGCTAGCAGGAACCTACTCAAGATCTATCTCATCACTCAGTCAAATCAAGCATTTATCTTTGAAGCCACCGATTTTCTTGACTTGCAAACAGAGCTGGAAGGCTATTTAGCCGTTCCAAAGTGATCAAGCTCTAAATGAAAGCAAAATGACATGGAGACAGCGGCACAAGCATGGAGGCAAAGGGCTCACATTAGGTATGCAACACCAAGGAGGATTCAAATGAGCAAAGGATTGCTAACTCCAAGACCAAAGCCAATACCCTCGATTGGCAATGATTATCCTCCAATGCAATCACATCAGTGTTTTGGAAAAATAATTTTTCAAACATACAAAATTGCTTTCATTTAATTTTCCAAGAGGAAATTTTGAAAATTAGGTTTATTTTGCAGGTTTTAACACTATTTTTCTCTATTTTGGGGCATAATTTCTCCTTTTTCCCTTGCCCTCAACCAGTATTTTTGAAATTAAAAACGGCATGATATTAAGCTAAGACACATTTTTTCCGAACACTAAATTGAAGACCCGCCTTGCACGACCGTTGCCATGAGCATTGTAGCAGCTTTCTTGCCTATGTCAGGAGTTTGAGATGTAAAAACTTGGGAAAGCTTAAAAGCTTGGATGTTCACGTTGGAGCTCTCAACATTGTAGCATCCGTTGACTCGCCAAAAAAGACGAAGAAAGTGTGGAGACGGATGTGGGTCTCTCTCTCTCTCTCTCTCTCTCTCTCTCTCTCTCTCTCTCTCTCTCTCGTGGTGTGGAGGGCCGCAGCTATGCAAAAATGAAGTTCGTTGAGATCAAAGGTGGCGGACAGGCAACGATAGAGGAGTAGGTGGCTCAGCAAGCACTTGTGGCGAGTGGAACGTGTATTGGATCCAAACTCTCGACGTCCTGGCCAGCACAGGATTGAGGTTGTATAAGGGTGTGGGATTGTGGCGGATCAGCTGTTGGTAGCCAGGGGTGTTAAATAAGGAGACTACATGAGGCTTGTTGCAACAACATTTGAGAAGTTGTACATGAAGTAAGTGGTGGGTTGTGCTCATGATCGAGTTTGGGGGGGGACATTCTCTGTCAAGCGCCAAAGCCAATCAATGGCACCCTCTCTCTCTTTCGAACAAAAATAGACACACACACTTCTCAACATGACTAAATGGGATTGGCCCTCTCTCTCTCTCTCTCTCACACACACACACACACACGCACACACAACTGCAGCAAATAACGAAGATGTCTCTCTCTCTCTCTCTCTCTCTCTCTCTCTCTCTCTCTCTCTCTCTCTCTCTCTCTCTCTCTCTCTATAAGAGATCTACGACCCACATGACAATGCCGTAAAAAATCAAACATGATCTCTCTCTCTCTCTCTCTCTCTCTCTCTCTCTCTCTCTCTCTCTCACACACACACACACACACACACACGTTTGAGACGGACCAACTTATCGACGCATGACATAGCTCGTTGCTCGTTATTTTTTCAAGCTGCGAAGTAGAGCCACCCTTTACAAAAACAAAAGTAATCACCCTTCAAAATTGAAGGTTGGCTTGCTAAAAAGTTTGCATAATATAAATATATATATAGTACTAAGTAGTGTGACTTTTTGACAGAAGAAAGAAGTCAAAACTAAATTTTTTCATTTTCTACCATCAAAGTACTTGCTACTTACCCTTCTCTTTTACATTTCAAACCTAGCCTTTACTTTTACATTTCAATTTTTTTAAGGTTCTTGAAATAAAGGAGAGAGTGACACATGGATGCCTCTCTTTCCTTGAAAATCTTAAGCTCAATTATATATAGTATAGATTTTGCAATTATCTTTCAAAATGTAATAATACATTCGAGCCTATGTAGCCAATTTATTCTCTAAGGGGCTCCATGTTCTAACCATGTTTGACTCCACAATTAGTGTGCACCATCATTAACAAAGCGATGGACCCCATTCGGGCCATTTGATTTTTTTGATATTAAAAAATACGATGAAAAATCAGTGAAATATAAGATGCAAATGGTCTAGTCTGCTACATGTGTAAGAGGGTGGAAGCCAAGGTTCAAACTTGCAAGTATATAAGTGGTGGGGCACAATTAGGAAGAAAAACTGCTTTTGCAAATCTAGTTTTTTCTCCATTCTTGCTCTCTCCATCCAAGATGTGAAAGTAAAGGTCCTCTGCACACTTAAGCTTCTATGGCTCTCTACATTTCAAAACTCAAAACTTGGGTTCCCAAACAAACGTAGATGATTGCAACTGGAGATAGGCCCTTGTTTCGCATCGAACAAAACACGGAGAGGGAACTGTTCTGAAAGTTGTGAGCGTTGCCGCTATCCGATAAAAAAGCACATGCGACATGTTAAAAATAAGTATGTAGTCAATCGTTTGGAGAGAGATGCCACGTGGACGAAGGAGCTGCGATATTTTTGAAATTGGCTCCTACAGTAATGAAGTAAAAAAAGATCTAATGACTAGATCTAGCAACCTAGGAAGGGATCTACATGGACTTTACGTTTTAGGCTACCATTAGATGTCCCACATCCCCTACATAGGTCTCCCTCATCATTGCAAGTCCCCCCCCCCCCCCCCCCCCCCCCCTTTTTGTTTTTGACACACCAGAGGCCCACAAGGGGAAGTGCTTATCCCTTCCAAATATTAGCCATTTTACACCCCCGACCTTTTGAGATCTATGGCCATCCAATAGGATTTGAGTGCACCTTTTGGGCAACTGGACTAGGAAGCTGACATGTGTCCCCTATTCCCTTTATGTAAAGGGAGCATGTGAATATGTGTGTGTGTGTGTGCGTGTGTGTTTCTCTCTCATCCCCTACTTACAGGGCTCGCCCCCTCCTATGTAGGAGTCTTGAAGACTCTTTTGTACACTCAAAAGCATCCAATTTCACTAAGCTTGACCATTTGGACTTACCTTTGAATTTTGCAACCTTAGCATTTTGGAAGTCTTAATGGGCTGAACCCTAAGGTCTTTAGAGCCCATTGTCCTCTTCCGAAGATGGCCCCTCTTTGGATCCCTATTATCCCTCCTTTGGATCCCTACTGAGACCGGTCTGCCAGCTTAACCAATATTCTAGCTTTTTCTCCCCTGGTACTTCCCCATATTAAATGATCAGTTTAACATGAGAAAATCATTTAGGAGAATTAGATATTAGTTTTTATGACATTACCTCTCTCTTGAAATCATAGTCGTCCTCGACTATGGGATAGAGAAGATAAAAGCCTATTCATTAGTCATTTTTCTAGCGGGTAGAGGATCCCTATCTTACCCTATGAAATCGTTCTAGAATGGATGACTAATCCATTTGGCGCTTGAGAGCCTAAGCTGCCGCAAGCATGTCTGCGCATTAGTCTTATCAATCTTCATATAGTAGAGTGACAATCTCTACTTGGTGTTTGGGAGATGTCCTCTCTGCAAACTTGATTCTAAGTATGCATACTACTTAATATTTGTGCACAATAAAGAAAAAGAGAGTCTTATAAGACAAAAGCTTTGTTCATTTTAAACATTTGTACATTTGCTTACTCTAGGGAAGTATTGTTAAGCATTGACAAGGTTTAGGTTATCCTTTAATTGTATGTCTTGCATCCATCTAGCATCTTCAAAAGGATAATTCTTTAACTTAATAAGATACCATCGGATATTCTTACCGCCTCTTAATACCTTGTCTGCATGTCGGAGAATGGACTCGGGCTACAGCACCTCTTCTTGGTCCTCGATCTTCGGTAGGTCTTCAATAGTTGGTTCTTGAGGTGGCTCTCCTTTGTAAGGCTTTAGAAGGCTTACATGAAAAGCATTGTGTATGAAACAATGGTTGGGCAACTTGAGTTGATAGGCCATTTCATTGATTGGTCTAAGAATCTGGAAGGGACCATAGTACCTTTTTGCTAACTTAGCATAGTACTTTTGGTGTCCCGTAGGATTGTTGCACGTCGTGTTCCTTAATCGAGCCTTGGAAAATTTAAGTAAGACCCAATCATTTTCTTTAAAGGCTTGGGCTCTTCTATGCTTATTAGCAGCAGCCTTTTGCCTTTGCTGTGAGATAGAGATAGCATCCTTAATATTTTGGAAAGATTCTTGTAGGTCTCGGCTATACTCATCTGCAACGAAGATCTTTCTGTGTACTTTAAGTAGCAAGGGACTTTTGGATCTTCCCTCAATTACCTCAAAAGGTGCTTTTCCCGTGGAAGTATGTACAGTGTTATTGCAAGCATACTCCACTAAGGGTAAGTACTTCTCCCATTGGGACCTTTGATCTACTTCCGTTACATAGGCTTTTAGTAGATCAAGAATTGTTAAGTTAGCTATTTCACTTTGGCCATCCGTTTGGGGGTGATAGGCCGAAGAGAAGTTTAGCCTTGTCCCCTAAATTCTCAAAAAAACCCTTCCAGAAATTATTAGTCATTCTAGGATCCCTATCCGACACTATGGACATTGGCAAGCCATGGTACTTAAAGATTGGTGATATGAAGAGGGTTGCCATTTGATGGGCTTTGATAGTCTTTTTGACAGGTATAAAATGAGCCTGTTTACTGAACGTGTCTACTATCGTCCATATTCCCGTATTCCCATGGATAGACTCAGGCAATCCAAAGATAAAATCCATGGATATGCTCTCCCATGGTGAATTAGGGATTGACAAAGGTTGAAGCAATCCAGGTTGCTTCCCTCTATCAAACTTTGTCTTTTGGCATATCACACATTTAGAAACATACTCTTGTATGTTTGCTTTCATGGTAGGCCAATAGAAATATGTTTCAATCCCTTTTAGGATAGACTGAATCCCTCTATGCCCCGCATAAGGAGGAGCATGAGATTCATACATTACTTTCTCACACAGTGAGTTGGTAACACATAGTCTATGGCCATAGAGAAGATAACCATCTTGTAAAGTAAATGGTTCCTCTTTCTTCCCTATTGCAAGGGCTGAAATCACATCTCTAAAATCACAATCAATAGCGTACTCATCCATCATAGAAGATAGATCATTGTGAGTTGCTATGGAAACTGCATACTTGATTATGCTTGCCAACAATGTGAGAAATATGAAAATGAAATTGCGAAATAAAATTTGCCCACCTCATTTGTTTGTCGGAGAGCTTGGTCTCTGCGTCATGAAGTACTTAAGGCTTTGGTGATCCGTCTGCAGGATGAAAGGAGTCCCCAATAAATAGTGCTTCTATGAGTCTAAGGCATGTAGAACTGCAAGGAGTTTCTTTTCATATATGCCTAGAGCTTGCTCAACAGGGTTGCATGAATTAGTTGAGAAGGGCATGGTTAGGCCTAGCTCATCTCCATTTTGCTTACCTGTGTTATTAGTGCAAAAGAAAGACGGCACATATCGTATGTGTGTCGACTATAGAGCACTAAATAGGATCACTATCAAAAATAGGTTTCCCATTCCATGGGTAGAAGACCTATTTAATAAGCTTCAAGGGTTGACCTAGTTCAGTAGGATTGACCTAAAAAGTGGCTACCATTCAATAAGGATATTTGATCAAGACACTGTAAAGACCGCATTTCACACTATGTTTGGTCTTTACGAATACATTGTGATGCCTTTTGGCTTGACCAATGCACTAGCCACATTCAGCCGCTTGATGGAGAAGCTATTCATGCCTCACCGAACCTTTACTGGAGTGTTCTTTGATGATATTATCATCTACTCTAATTCACTAGACGAACACAAGCAACACCTCCAAGTAATATTTCAAGTTTTAAGAGAGAATAAACTTCATGTTAATTGAAAGAAAAGTGAGTTTTTCTTACAAGAGATCACTATTTAGGTCACATTATCTCTCAAGATGGCATCCAAATGGATCCATCAAAGTTAGAGGTAATAAAAGGATGGCCTAATCCAAGGAATCTTCATGAACTAAGAAGCTTTATAGGTATGTGTGCATACTCTAGACGCTTCATAGAAAAGTTCTCACTAATAGCAGGACCATTACATGACCTAACAAAGAAAAACGTTAGGTATACATGGTCTGCCAAGGAGAACAATGCTTTTGAAAAGCTTACAGAAAAGCTTATCTCTCAATCTGTACTTACACTGTCGGATCTCTCAAAGCCATTTGAGGTCCAATGTGATGCTTATGGTGATTGCCTTGGAGCTGCTTTGCTCCAAGAAGGGCATGCCATAGCCTAATCTCCTCTTGTTGAGCTTGAGAAACTCTATAAGGAGGTTTATTAGGCGGTGAACTTCCTGGAAAAATCTCAATTGCATGGTTATCATTGCCTCATTTAGGAGGTAGTTCACAAGGGGTGTCGTCAATAAAGACATCTTGAAATCCTTAAAAATTTTGGATAACTGTAGTTCCTTTTGATTATTTATATTTTCTTTTGCTAAAGCATTAGGTTCAATTTGAGAATCTTTAACAAAAATCATGCACACGAAAATAGAGCTCTTTATTGACTTATTGAAAGCTTGCGTATGTACAATGGGTATGGTGTTACCCATCTCTTTGGCATCTATGTACATATCGTTTTCCCTAAACCTAAAGTAGATTCTTCTTTCAGGGAATTTAACATTGGTAGCCATGCGATCAAACTATGGTGCCCCTAGGATTACATCCTCGTGCTTGAGAGGAGAGATAAAGAAGTCATCTTTGTCCACATAGCTTTGGACATGGAGCCTCAATTTTCCAATTAAGGGAGTGATTGAAGCTTCTTCCCCCTTGAAAGCACCATCTGTGCGGGTAGGACATCTCCCATCTCATAGGCTTGGATGCCTAGCTTGGTGGCCAACTTTGTGGATATGAAATTGTGAGTAGAACCAGGGTCAAAGAGAATAAAAGCATCATGTTCTCTTACCTTTCCCCAAGCATGGCATAGAGGAGATCCTTTGTGGTGAGCTTCCCCTTTTTGGATTTCAACCAAGGTAGCTCTAGGAGGCTCATGGAAGGTGTTCTTTTGGGGGCAACCACGGTACGCATGCCCTTGCTCGCCGTATTTGAAACAACGATTATCCTTGCGATAACCCTCAAGCTCTTCAAGGGAGAGTTTGTTTTTGCCTTTGTAAAATCCCTTCTCCTTAGCTTTGTTATTAGAATTGTCCTTAGGAGACTTTTGGACATTGTCCTTCCCCTTAGGCTCATTGGAACCCTTGTTTTTTGTGGGCTTAAGATTTCTCTCAGCCCCTGTTTGGAATTTGATGCATGAAGCCGCCATAGTATGGTGTATGGCCGCAGATATGGTGCGTGGTCTTTGGGAGTTGACATACTGCGCCATATCTTTAGTTAAGCGCGCACAAAACTGTTGTTTTTTCTCTCCAAAATCCATCTTTTTGAAGACAGTGGCTTTGAGATGTAAGTCCAAAACTTGTCTACATAATTGTGAATGGATTCGTAGGGAGAGAGCTTCAAGCTTTGCCATTCGGTCAGTACTTTGTCTTTGGCATCGGTGGCCAAAAAATGCTTCATAATGAAAGCTCTTAAAGCTTTCCATGTTCGTGGAGCTTCACCGTTTGCCTGTAGGCTAGACCACCATTGCCTAGCGAACTTTTGAAAATACATAGCTACATGGCGTAGCTTAGAGGACTCCATGAAGCCCTCATCTCCAAACACCGCATCCAATTGTTGGATAAAGGCCAAGACTTTGTCCGTAGCATCAAAGGTGCCATCGTAGGTAAGGAAAGAGATGCTCTTTCCTCCCTCTTTGAACTTCTTGAGCTTGGACGACCTCTTCCACGCAGCATAGGATTTTCTATGGCCTCTTCTTTTTTATGGTTCAAAAGTTGCGCAATCGCTTTCTTCAAAAGATGAAGAATTTGAGGAAGATGGAGAAGAAGGTGACCTTTTTCTCGCCTTTTTCTTGCCTTAGTCTTCCTTATTGGCACCATCACTTTCTTTATAAGAGGAAGAGGATGAAGAAGATGGAGAAGAGGGTCAAGTATTTCTCGCCTTTTTCTTCTCTTGTTTTCTATCATCCCTCTTTGAATTATGGTGTGGATAAGTGTGCGATGGTCTTCTCCGTTTAGGAGGTGATGGAGAGCGTTTTGCCCGCCATCTTCGTGGAGCCATCTCCGCCGAGGTGGCAGGAGACTCACTTCTTTCTCACTCTTTTGGTGGGGGCTCTTAGATCACCTTTGGGAAGGGGATGCATCATCAAGAAGTAAATTTTTGAGCCCTTCATATGGATCGGAGAGAGGCCTCTTTTGGAAGTCTCACAAGGAGGCTTCCTAGATACTCTCTCGTCATGGTGGGGAGCTTGGAGAATCCCATGAGCACGAAGTTGCTGTTGCACTTCACTTTGGAGGAATGGATTGCCCATGGCTTGTTGAAGCCTAGAAACAAGGTAGTTAACAAGCATAGGGGCATCATTAGTAGCCTACTCATTAGCAAAATCAAAGCTATCAACATTAATTTCACTCTCTTTACTATTGTCAGTCATTCTAACAATTTTTAGGTGTAATATTTTTAGGTGTACTTTGGCACTTCAAGCCCTAGTTGCTGCTCCTCTTTACCCCTTTAGAAAAAGCATCAAGCTACTGTACCCGTGGCTCGAATATCAGTAATTGCAAGGAATAGAAGAGAGGGTCTTTCAACACCAAAACAGTACCAGCTCTTGTCAAGCTTCTAATAGCTCGATAGTGGTTAAAGCCGTAGGCAAGCCCCGTAGGTAATTAAATAATGCAACTAAACTCTCATTGGACCCCTTTGTCTTCTGGCCAATAGGAATCAAGCAAGCCATTGGGTTGTTGAATACTCATTGGACCCTTGAGAGACTGTGCAATAATCTTTTAGAGAGCTTAATTCTTATTGATTCTTTTATCAAGTGTTTTTAAATGAATTAAACAAGATTTACTCTAGCCTAATTCTCATTGGTACACCCCTATGGCCATCCAATAAGATTTGAGTGCACCTTATGGGCAATTGGGCTAGGGAGCTGACATGTGTCCCCTATTCCCTTTGTGTAAAGGGAGCTTGTGTGTGTGTGTGTGTGTGTGTGTGTGTGTGTGTGTGTGTGTGTGTGTGTTTCTCTCTCAGCCCCTACTTACAGGGCTTCCCCCCTCCTATGTAGGAATCTTGAAGACTTTTTTGTACACTCGCAAAGCATCCAATTTCACTAAGCTTGACCATTTGGACTTACCTTTGAATTTTGGAACCTTCGCATTTTGGAAGTCTTAATGGGCTGAACCCTAAGGTCTTTGGAGCCCTTGTTGCACATTGCTCTTTTGTAGATGGCCCCCCCTTTGGATCCCTACTGTGACGGTCAACCAACTTAACCAATATTCTAGCTTTTTCTCCCCCGTACTTCCCCATATGAAATGATCAATTTAACATAAGAAAATCATTTAGGAGAATTAGATATTAGTTATTATGACATTCACTAACTTTTGCCTCCCTTACTTGAACCCAATCTAATATGCACAATGTCGCACATTTCCTGCAAGATTAGCTACAAATGCAAGGCATATAGATTTGTTGAATTGTGAACAGACGTGCGTTACATACTTGATCCAATTTTTGGTGCACCATTTCCATGCTAAACCATTGCAATTTGTTGGTGAGGAGTTCACTAGGTTGCTTGGTTATTGCCAAGCTACACGGATGATGCTCAAAAGGATGAAGCCCATACTCACCTTTAACAAAAAGTGCAGGGTATGGACACATGCTAGTCATCTACAAGTCAATATAACAACAAATACACTAAAGTCATCAATGCCCAATAATGAGTGTAGACCTAGACACTAATATATGTTCCCACACCCAAAACACACAAGGCATCCATGCATACACACACCCACGCGCACACGCACACACACACACACACACACACGAGAGCATACATTAATACAAAGGTTTTTGTACTAAGTTTCTATCATAACTCTAGAGATGTAAGGCAGACTCATCCATAATGAAGCCTAGCACTATAAAAATATTAAATTGGAAAATTTAGCACTATAGTTGACCAGAAAAGATAGAAAGAATCAACACATAATGAACAACAAATACCATGTCATGGATAGTTCTGACGATTTCTATCCTGCTTGTGATCTAGCTTTTGCCTAGACTAGCTTTTATAGTGGAGAAAAAAACATCACTCGTGCTAACAAGCTTGGCACACATTCTGTTACTATGGCATCTTTCATACTTTCCAGGAACCAAGGGCTCTCATTTAACAGAGGAATATGCTCTTCTTTTGCAAGTGAAAAGCTCACATTCTGGCATGTGTCAAAGGGCAAGGGAATAAATGCACAACTGCAACATTCATACTTCACATGAACTGCATAACCAAGAGAAGCTCAGGTGTAAAAAAGTAGGCTCTTCCTTACATTTGTGGATGCTTAGATGTGTGCCGGGGTATGTGGTGAGAGAGAGAGAGAGAGAGTAGAAGATAAATTTTCATGTCGATGGAATATGCGCAAGAGGCCTCATTGATATATCCAACAAGTCAAGACCTGTTATTCCAGAGGGAAACATGATAACCAATCTAACACACTTGAAAGAGCAGAGAGAAATAAATTGGGGCATCATACTCCTGCTGCAAAGATGGCCATCTTCCCTTTGGAAAACAAGAGTCTGGGGTCAACACATGCATTTTGAAGTTTCAGAAACAGACTCCCATGGTTCCTGCTCTTTTTTTTCACTGACTCACTTGTGGTTTTTGCCATTTGGCAGAGAGAGAGAGAGAGAGAGCTATTATGTCAAGCAAATTAGTCTTAAATCTTGCAAAAGATGGATACATACTTCATACAACTTCATAAACTACTAAAACAGGTAAGGATACTTCTGGACCAAAACCAACTATAACGCAAAATCAGACGCTTTTGATGTTGCAATCCACACAAAGTGCTACTTTCAAATGCGTATAGAATCAATCTTATTTTACAATAACATCTCACAGACAATTCCTATTGGTATACTGAAAGAATACAATGTACATCACCTGCAAGAGAAGTCAAGTGCCCATATAAAAAAGAAATAGGGACTTTCCTCCACCTTTACTCGTAATCCAAGGAAGAAGAACGGCTATATGTATCGCCAGCATCCCGGACTGTCTCAGCACCCACCCCTGGAAGTGTCCTTGCAACTAAACAAGAAAACAAAGGGCAACGTCAAGCAACGTGCACGCATGTCTACAACTTAATGAATTTGAAACAAATGTAGAAACCATGTCTCATTATAACAGTGTTGTTTGAAGGTATACTTACGTTTTGACGATGCTTTCACAACCACCACATACATTGGTGCATTTTGAGGAGGAAGATGAAGAACCAGAGGAAACAACTTATTTGTGAAATGATTCTTCGCACATACGTAAAGATCATCGTCAATGCCTGTCTCTTCCTTCAATCTTTCTGTCAACATTTTCACATCATGACCCCTGAATACAAACTCCGACTCAAAATCATCCGGAATGTCACTGTCGTCTTCTGCCACTGTATAATGAATTATCCGCCCATCAACCTTCGGCTTTGGTGTAGGAGATTCCTGTTGCGCGTACATATTCGGTTTTGGTGTGGGAGGTTCCTGTTGCAAATCATATTCTTATCCAAAGAAAATAGAGAGCATCTCTCTCTCTCTCTCTCTCTCTCTCTCTCTCTCTCTCTCTCTCTCTCTCTCTCTCTCTCTCTCTCTCTCTCTCTGTGTGTGTGTGTGTGTGTGTGTGTGTGTGTGTGTGTGTGTGTGTGTGTGTGTGTGTGCACGCGCGCGCGCACACTCTAGGGTTTCAGTGTGCGCACGCTGAAACCCTAGAGCATCTTCTTCTTCCCTCATAACAAGGTCTCCCCCAGGTGTGAGGGGCAGCCCTGCAGGGAGGTGGTAAGTCCAAGATATGCCTGCACTCTGCCAGGTAACTGAGCCTGGTTCTTTGACGACAGTTGGGCAGCCTTGAGTGTGGATCGACGGCAGAGAGCAGGGCTCTCTTGACAGCAGATAAATAGCCCAAGCCACTTTATTAAGCTCACAGGGGGCAGGTCACCCTCCCCTTGGCTTCACTTCTCATCTCCAATACACAGAGCAGTGGATCTTCCCCCCTCACAATCTCTCAAGAAACAAGATGAAGGGGAAAGCTCCTCACCCCCCCAAACCAAAACCTTCCTTCACCTCAGTTCTCGCGGCCACAGGCAAACACAAGTAGCTCCGGAAGTTGCAAGCCGATTTCGACGAGGTTCTCGAGGAGAACATGAGCCGAAATACTGCTCCCCAAGTGACAAAACCAAACTGGACATGAGCTCTACTCAAAAGAAGGGCGCACACTCTCCAAATGACATATGAGACAGGGCATCTCCATAAGCAATGACTGGGAGACTCAGCACTTTGAATTACACATCTGATGTATGTAGAATCGTGTCCCATGGAAGCGATCCATGTCCACCAGGTGATCCACCATGAGCCAGTAGCCATAGGACTAAGAGATCCATCTAGATAATGCAGACCCTAGAGTGCCGAACAATACTCTCAGATATGCATGTGAGAGACCCGCATGTAACTATCTCCCCATCTGCGTATGCTGATCTCTCTGCTATCTGACTAGAGCAATGTGGCCAATCCTAACCGTATACTCAAAAAAAGACATTGGATCCCAGTAAAGCTGTGGATCAAAACTCCCCTCCAATATCCATAACCGCCAAGATGAAGCCTCCTCTCCTGGAAATCAGGGGTCTATGCTGTGGCTGTTCCCCTCACTACTCTGATTGGCTACCACATGGAATGTAGGCCTTGGATCTCCTCACTGAGATCTGAACTATCGAGACGCCACAATAAAAAGTAAACAAAGGTGCTTAACTAAGATGGGAGTCCCCCCTCGTCGAAGCAAGCCCACCAACCCACATGATCTCGCATAGTAGCAGCACCTCTAAGTACTTGGTTCCACTGCCCAGGTGTAATGGTCTCTATCTCAGCAATCCTCTAGCTCACAACCCTACCAACCGATGTCACGGGGACGTGGCAACTGTTAACTATGTCACGAGGACGTGGCAACTGCTAACCTTAGTTGTTGGTTTTTGAAGTTGCAAATGGTCGGACATTGTATGGCCAATGTGAACGGTAGTTTCACCCGCAGACGGGAAGTTGGTCGGCGCTGGAATTCGAATAGTGAGAGGATGTCTAGGCTCAGAGCAAGATCATTTAGGTCCCTCCATCGCACTTAGCAAGTTGGTGGATACTAGGAAGTGAACTCAATAAAGGCATAAAGTCAAGGTGGGATCACCAACAGAAAGTATCCGACAATTGGGCCACGTTGCACTTTTGGATGCGGTCCCAATGAGGATAGATGGTCAGATGACTAGTGGGAGCCCAACGGAAGCATCTCCTAAAAATTAGGGAACTGCTATTTTGGGCCGTGAAATATGTTCGCGTCATTACCTTCGGTATGACCAGGGAAACATTTTATTACTCTGCTGCAAAGTCAATTGATGCACCAGTTGAGAGATTTTTAAGCAGGAAGCCCAATGCGGGGAAATTGCATGTATGAGTGCCAAGTCGCACTTTTTGGTCAATTTACCATGTTTGTGAGAAGAGGACTCGTAACTAACTTTCTGGAGCAGTTTTGGAGGCTGTTAACTCTGATTTTCAGCCATTTCTCTCCATTTTTTAGCTTCCCATGACTTTACTTAGGACATAGGAGCTCATTTTTAGCATTAGAATGCATCAGATGCGTGTTTACAGGGCTGTTTTGCTGACTTTTCAGCGATACGCAGGTTTTGGCAGCCATGAAAATCTTCCCCTTTTGTATCTATTTGTTCACAGATGCATTACAAGTCAAGGGCAGCAGAGGGGGCGCTCAATTTATGCTGGGGGGATGCTTCATCGAGAACCTGTCTTCACAGGTTAAGAGCTATGGAGTGCTTTCTTTCCCTCTCATGTACAGTGTGGTGCTAGGAGTGATGCCCTGCACGCTACACACTGCTCTCTCTCTCCCCTACGTGCAGTTATGTGATACCCCACAAGAGGGCTCTTCATTTGACTCATGTACAGTTGTGTGGGTTCATGCTATTGTGCTGAGGCAAGAGCCTCCTTGAGCAGGAACAGGGGTAGCTAGCTGTTAATCCAAAGCAAGCACCGGTGAGGGTCATAACCCACCGTACAGGTGCGTTTTCAGCGCTGTGTATGCGCTTAAATTGACTGTTTTTCAGCCATACGGACACCAGAACCATTGGGAATCGTGCCCCACAGGCAGAGGACAGTTAGAGGACTGTTTGGGGCTGAAAACAAGGGCAAAAACCAGTAAATACAGCGTTCTGAATTAACTATTTTGGGGCAGGAATCAGAGGGTTTATGCCAGTGGAAGTGAGTTCCAACGAGGGAATTGGTTTTGCGCAAGTTTTGGGGCTGTTATGCTGCCGAAACTTGGCCAAATCAAGTGGTATCTAGTTGGATATAAACAAAGGATTCCCAAGACTCTACTTTGTAAATTTACCCTCTCAAAGTATAAAGAAATACCGAAAGGGACGCCAATTTTGGGGCCTACAGGTTGTCGGCGTATGCTCGGGGCATTCTAGCTTCCGAGCCGTGTGTGTATTCGAGTGTTAATTCCCGTCGCAGGTTCTTTTTGCAAAGTGCTATGTGTGTGTCTAAAGTAAAGAATTTCGGGTGAAAGCCAACGCCTACCGCCCCACGGGCCGATTTCATGGTTCCATTACCGGGATATCAATCACTTTTTCCTCAAGAAGTGAGCCTCGGTTGTTTTGGTAAAAGACAGAGTACAGGAACGCGGGATTATACTATGGCCAACAAAGGCAAAAGCATTATGGAAGAGGGTTCCTCTTCACAGGACAAACAGGAAATTCCACATGTACGCCCTGCCAAGGTTGCATCAGTACGTACGTACTGATCCGTACAGTACGGTACGGTTCCGTAAGTACAGATAGGTAGTGTACGTTTTTTTTTCCCTTTTCCTTTTCCTTTCACAAATGTAGATTATTATTTTTTATTTTTTTTATTTTTTTTTTAAGGGCATCTTGCCATTGGGCAATGGACTAAAGTTTATTGTATCATATAGTGTATTTCCATTTTTCTGTCTTTTTGATGGTAGAGTTAAGTACGGATAACATTTGAAGCAGATAAATCTTTTCGCAGAATAACATTTGAAGTAAAAAGACGGATAACATTTTTCTGTCTTTTTCTAAGAGTTAAGTACGGATAACATTTGAAGCAGTATCTAATGAATGTTTGAAGTAGTATCTATGTCTAGACTCTATGTAGTTCCTAGTATGTATAGGCTGAAAAAGGCTAAAGTCACTATTCTTTTTGTTGTTACAAATGTTACGTACTGGTCACGTACCTTAAAGGCCGATCCGTACAGAAGTATGTACCTTACGTACTGATTACGTACCGTACACTCCGTACCTTTCCACCTTGCGCCCTGCTAAAAAGCGGTCAAATTAGGACTGATTTTCTGCTGCGTCTTTAGGGTTTGCAAGTATGAGGCAAGATGAGATAGGGAGAGGTCTCACGTTGGTAGATTGGCCACTAGATCTCCTGCGGGAGTGACGTGGGTCTACCAGGTGACACGCTGCTTGCCGATTCTCTAAGGCAATTCCTTGGATTCTATGACACATTGGTAAATCATCTTGAAATTTGAGCTTGCTTGGTCGTGGGTGGTACGTCAGTGTTGTGGAATTAAGCTCGTTTGTAGAGGCAAGAGCCTCTTGCACAGGTAAAAAGTTAAGGGACATGTTGCAAGATGCTATGTGGTGAAGTTCAAGAACTATCCACCTATGGATGCAAAGTGGATGGAAGAGCATGAACTGTCAGAGTCACCAAATGTATTGCAGCTTTACCTTGAGGCCTTTGGGTTACAACCTACGTATGCCCCAACCCAATGTCTGCAAAGAGGGGTAATGATTGTATCTATGTGTTACGACCTTTCTTGCGGATACATGCGATGATAAAAGAGTGCTAACCACACAAAATCATCTATGGCATGTATTTACCGTATACAATCGAGGACGTTTGCGATTTCAAGAGGGGGGTATGTCACGGGGACGTGGCAACTGCTAACCTTAGTTGTTCGTTTCTTTCCAATGATTTTTGTTTAATTTTTGAGACCCTCTTTTTGAAGTTGGAAATGGTCGGACATTGTATGGCCAATGTGAACGGTAGTTTCACTCGCAGACGGGAAGTTGGTCGGCGTTGGAATTCGAATAGTGAGAGGATGTCTAGGCTCAGAGCAAGATCATTTAGGTCCCTCCGTCGCACTTAGCAAGTTGGATACTAGGAAGTGAACTCAATGAAGGCATAAAGTCAAGGTGGGATCACCAACAGAAAGTATCCGACAGTTGGGCCACATTGCACTTTTGGATGCGGTCCCAATGAGGATAGATGGTCAGATGACCAATGGGAGCCCAACGGAAGCATCTCCTAAAAATTAGGGAACTGCTATTTTGGGCCATGAAATGTGTTCGCGTCATTATCTTCGGTATGACCAGGGGAACATTTTACTCTGCTGCAAATTCAATTGATGCACCAGTTGAGAGATTTTTAAGCAAAAAGCCTATTGCGGGGAAAGTACATGTATGAGTGCCAAGTGGCACTTTTTGGTCAATTTACCAAGTTTGGGAGAAGAGAACTCGTAACTGACTTTCTGGAGCACTTTTGGAGGCTGTTAACTCTGATTTTCAGCCATTTCTCTCCATTTTTTAGCTTCCCATGACTTTATCTAGGACATAGGAGCTCATTTTCAACATTGGAATGCATCAGATGCGTGTTTACAGGGCTGTTTTGCTGTGTTTTCAACGATACGCAGGTTTTGGCAGCCATGGAAATCTTCCCCTTTTTGCATCTATTTGTTCACAGATGCATTATAGGTCAAGGGCAGCAGAGGGGGCGCTCGATTTATGCTGGGGGGATGCTTTATTGAGAACCTGTCTTCACAGGTTAAGAACTATGGAGTGCTTTCTTTCCCTCTCATGTACAGTGTGGTGCTAGGAGTGATGCCCTGCACGCTACACACTGCTCTCTCTCTCTCTCTCTCTCTCCCCTACGTGCAGTTATGAGTGATGCCCTGCACGCTACACACTGCTCTCTCTCTCCCCTACGTGCAGTTATGTGATGCCCCACAAGAGGGCTCTTCATTTGACTAAAGTACAGTTGTGTGGGTTCATGCTTTTGTGCTGAGGCAAGAGCCTCCTGGAGCAGGAAAAGGGGTAGCTAGGTGCTACTCCAAAGTAGGCACCAGTGAGGGTCATAACCTCACCGTACAGGTGCGTTTTCAGCGTTGTGTATGCACTGTAAATTGACTGTTTTTCAGTCATACGGATGCCAGAACCATTGGGAATCGTGCCTCACAGGCAGAGGACAGTTAGGGGACTGTTTGGGACTAAAAACAGGGCAAAAACCAGTAAATACAGCGTGCTAAATTTACTATTTTTGGGCAGGAATCAGAGGGTTTATGCCAGTGGAAGTGAGTTCCAACAAGGGAATTGGTTTCGCGCAAGTTTTGGGACTGTTATGCTGCCGAAATTTGGCCAAATCAGGTGGTATCTAGTTGGATATAAACAAAGGATTCCCAGGACTACTTTGTAAATTTACCCTCTCAAAGTATAAAGAAATACCGAAAGGGACGCCAATTTTGGGACCTGCAGGTTGTCGGCATCTGCTCGAGGCATTCTAGCTTCCGAGCCATGTGTATTCAAGTGTTAATTCCCGTCGCAGGTTATTTTTGCAAAGTGCTCTGTGTGTGTCTAAAGTAAAGAATTTCGGGTGAAAGCCAACACCTACCGCCCCACGGGCCGGTTTCAACCGATGTGTTGGTGTCACAAAAGACGGAAGCGTAAACTGACTTTTAAATGCAATTCAAAAACTCAAGAGTATTGGGAAGAGAGAGAGAAAGCATGACACATCGTTGGGGACCAGAAGATTGGATGGTCCCCCCCCTCATAAAGAGATTATCTTTTTTACTAAGGGAGAATCTTGACTAAATACTTTCGATGTAGTTTCCCAGACTTTAGTTG
This sequence comes from Adiantum capillus-veneris, assembly GCF_014529385.1. Lineage (NCBI taxonomy): Eukaryota > Viridiplantae > Streptophyta > Polypodiopsida > Polypodiales > Pteridaceae > Adiantum > Adiantum capillus-veneris. Next base: position 84,559,762 of record NC_140951.1, on the reverse strand, counting down.
TCGCTCCGAGTGGTCTATTATCTATTTTGGTTGAAGGATTTCCTTGGTCTCTTTGACTTCCGAAGGATCTTCCTGTACTTGAGCCACGAGAGGAGAACCAACATATTGTCAGAGGAGACTTACATGAAAAGCATTATGGATGCCCCAATGAGAAGGCAAATCCAATCTAAAAGTCACTTCATTGACCATGTCTGTAATTTTAAAAGGGCCGTAAAATATATGGAAAAGTTTAACAACTTTCCCCTTTTTCGACCCGCTTTTTCAATCGAGCTTTCTCACGTTGAGGTTTCTTCTGTGCTTGTCTGCTTTTCTCTTCTGCTGCGCTTGAGTGCAAAGAATTGCTCGTTTTACTTGTTGATAAGCGATATCAATATCGCGCACAAATTTGTCTACGGCAAAGATGTTTTCTTTGGTAGCCATAATAGGAAGTAAAAGTGGCTTCCCATCGATAATTTCACGTGGAGCTTTACCAGTTGAGGAATGTGCGGTATTATTATACGCAAACTCAACTAATGGTAAGTGTTGTTCCCATTCGGATTGTCTTTCCGAAACATAGCACTTAAGAAGCGTAAGCTGACTTTTAAATGCAATTCAAATACTCAATAGGGTTGGGGAGAGAGAGAGAGAGAGAGAGAGAGAGAGAGAGAGAGAGCTTGACACATCATTGGGGACCGGAAGATTTGTTGCCCCCCCCCATAAAAAGATTATCTTTATTACTAAGTGAGAATCTTTACAAGCACAGAAACAGGGCTAACACCTGTCCTCTATTCTTTCTTGTTGTTTAGTTGCTTCTGACTGAGAGAGAGAAAGAACTACTCTCTAACTGCTAAAATGATTTTTCCCCCTTCTTGTGAGATTTTGGAAGCTCTCGCAAGCGAGAGTCTTATCTTCCACAAACCTTCTCGGAAGCTCTCAATTAACACAGTCTATCTTCCGCGAATTTGTCGCCTTCGTACCCAGTCATTCCTACAATAAACACAAAGGAGAAACACGCAAAACGCACACACATATGCTGGATGGAATTTTCTGCACATAACCTGAAATTGTTACATGTGCACGTTCCAATGCCGAAATGGAGGTCTTTTTCGCGATGGAAATGCACCAAACTATATGTATATGTAGGGTAGGTAGAGAAGAATGAGAATCTATGAATACTTTGCTGAAATTCATTGTAATAGAGGTGATTAGGGGCTGAAAACAGAGAATTTACAACAGCTAGGCGTGAGAGAATGAGCGTCTCCTTCCACTTTTCGCGATGAATCTTTTTCCACAGCAACCTATGATCAAGAGAAACCTTGTTCTAGGTGATAGACGCTCAAGATACACCACAAGGGTTGATCCTCAAGCTTCAATGGAGAGCTATAGTGCGTAGAGCACACTCACAATAGGGGGGGGGTAGGTGCACTGCCAACCTCCCAAAGGGGGAGGGGTTGCTCTTAAATAGATTGCATGAAGAGGGGACGCTAGGATAGAGAGAGAGAGAGAGAGAGAGAGAGAGAGAGAGAGACATTGCATTGGCAAGTGTACCAGATGGCACACTTACTTTATAACTTAAAAACCATTCAACTCTTGACTGTAAAAGTTCACTAGGCCATTATTAAAATGTTCAAATAACTCACAACTAGTCACATGAATGCTACTTATGAAAGCATCAAATGCACATAATGTCGTGCCAACACTGGTACAGCACTGCACTTGCATCACCTGTTCGTACTTGAACGGCCCTTTGGCCCGGGTACAAATAATTAAACTTAGTTTAATTAGCTTATCCTAAGGCCTTATTAAAGATAATCCCGGCCTTAGGATCACTCTTTTGAGGACCCCATCTCATTCTTGTGCTTGCATTGGCGTGCATAATTTGTTGAGCCTAAAATCTGAAACTACTGTCTATCCCTTTTGAAAGCCTAATCGCTAGGGCTTCAAGGTATTTTCTGCTAGGGTCTCCTGAGATGCTTTGGCGCACGTTTAGGCGCACCTAAGGCCCTAGAACTACTTGTTCTACTCTGGTGTGCACACAAGTATTTAGATAATCATTTTCTAGTAAATATATTACTTATTTACAAAAATTGACATAGTTACAGTTGGCAATAGTCTAGCCTCACATCAAGAAAGCATAGATTGTGCTAGTTTAGAATTCCAAATGGCCCAATCAAAGAATTTTCTCTCCCACAACTGTCGGCGCTCAGAATCCAAAACATGGGAGTCCCATACAAAAAGATGGCAATCTATCCACCTCTTTGCAACTGATCAAGCTGCTCCTCATGGCAATTCAGATCTGTATGATGGAACACACAAAAGGAGATACATGTGACAGTGAGAGTAAATAGGAACCTCATGCTCGTATGCCAAGGATGCATATCTCTATCTCCAAAACGTAGTACTATTCATGCCAAGGTAGCCTATAACAAAATCCTTTAAGCTTCATTACCTTAAAAAGGTCTCGGAAAATGAGCTTGGTGAGAAGTGCTCTACTCTACATCTTTGGATCAATAATGCCCAAATCACTCTTTGTCCTATGCAAAATGATAGTAGACCATCTGACCTATGCCTTGGTACCATGAGTGCCACAAGTTGGTCCGGCCAATCGGCACTGTAATCTGAGCAGTAAAAGGGTGTCTAGGCTCAGTTGAAAGTCATTTAGGCCCCTCGCTACACTTATGAGTTGGTGGGTATTGTTGGGTTAAAGGCCTAAATAACCCCTTTTTGCACATTTTTATACTTTGTTCAAGTTCATATTGAACCTGTACACATTTTTTAAAGGTCACTTATAATAAAAGTGGGAAAACCCAAAACTCAATTATTGAGTTTTTCCCAAAAACGTGAGCTCTCTCTCTCTCCCTCTTCGTTCTACTAGCGCTTTCCTTCTGCAGCACAATGCCTCCGCTTCAAGCCTCAAGGCCTGTACATCTTCGTGTGCTCTATCACTTGCACACACCGCCGTGCGCTCATCAACTGGTATCAGAGCCCAATTAGGGTTTGCTCCCAAACCTGCAAACGTTGATTTTCAGCCAAGGAGGTCAACTTTCACGCGAGATTTTGCAATTTCATCACCAAAGGACTCGTCCCCCAACACTAGAGAGCTCCCAGCAAGTCAAATTGACCTAAAACAGGCTGAAATTAGGTCAAAATCAACAAATTACAGGTTATGACAACAAAATACAAGTTTTGCAAATGATGTATTAAGGTGTGGGAACACTTTTACTAAGTCCCCACTACCCGAAAACACTGAAATTGCCATAAAACAAGTGTTTTCAGCAAATTTCAAATTTACGCAAGTTTTTGCAAGTGTTTTTTTTATGCGACTACATTGGGAAAAGTGCAAATTGAAGCAATCTACGCACGTTTGACAAAGTTTGGCTATGTATGACCATTTGTGGCTCAATTTCATGCAATTTGATGCTACAAATTGGGGCTTTTGCTCTTACATGCTTCTAAAGGCTATGTATTAGCCTTATGTATGTTCTGTGAGGCTAAAAACAACTAAAATTGTTGTTTTTGAGCCAAATTCGCTCGTTAAAATTTCCTACGCATAAATTTCAGAAATTGATTTTTGTGCCCAAATCAACCTATTTTGCCCCAAATTGCTCCTGTGACCACTTAGAGCTGTAGTGCACACCTCTATGAGGCTATACTCCGATTTTTGTGTATTTTGCCCAAAAATTCAGCGTATTAGCCCTCTTATTCATGCAACTATGGCCTCATCTTCTTCGGATGTGAAGAATCTCTTCGAGATTAGGAGGTTCGATGGAACAAGTTTTGACCTTTGGAAGACAGGATCCAGGGAATCCTATTTCTTAAGGATTGTGAAGGGGCACTTGAACAGGTAAAGCCACAGAATATGACGAATGAAGCATGGGTTAGTCTGAACAGGAAGGTTGTTACATACATTAAAATGGCCATGACCGATAAGACAGTCATTGATGTGAAAAGTCTCACAAGTGCTTTTAATATATGGGAGAAGTTAAAGGGAATGTATGAGAATACAACAACTGTCAACCAAGTGCATTTGATGCGAAAACTTGTTGGCATGCAACTAGATGAGTCCAAAAGCGTTGCAGAGCACTTGTCGTTGTTCGCAGGTACTTTGTCGCAGTTACAGGATTCAGGCTTGCTTCCTTTTGATGATAAGCTGAAAGCTGTCTTCTTGCTTATGACCTTACCTGAGTCATGGGAAACATTGGTGGTTTCATTGTCCAATAACCCCAATTTGACCTTTGATGGTGTTAGGGGTTCTATCTTGAATGAGGAAAGCGAGTGGAGAGGGAGGCAGCTCTGCCAACATGGTTAGAGGCAGGACAGAAAAGAATAATGCCTATGCACAAAGGTGTAAGAGTAAGAGTAAGGAAAGGGGAAATGGCAGCAAAGGCAAGGGTGATGTGACTTGCTATCAGTGTGGCAGGAAAGGTCACAAGAAACCCGATTGTAGGTACTACAAAGCCGAGTTAGAACGGAAAAAGAATGGCCGAGACAAAAAGAAAGAGAAGAAGGAAGTCAAGACAGATGCACAGGATAGCTCAAAGGACAAACAGAAGGCCAATGTGGCTTCTAGTGTTGTGATTGAGGAGCTGTCAGATGTAGAGGACATCTTGTGTGCCACTTTGTCACATGATGATGCTTATGACATTGACGCCTCTCTTAATGTTCATTCACAGGACATGCAGATTACCAAGAGTGATCTTATTGATGCTTTGTTGACTGTCAATGATGCATTATCCTAGACTTGGATTGTTGATTCCGGTGCTTCATTTCATGTGACTCCTATCAAGGAGTGTTTCTCTACTTTTGATGCAGGCAAGCGTGCCCATGTATACCTTGGAAACAATCATGCATGTTCCATTGAGGGTATTGGCACTGTGCATCTCTCCAAAGATGGCACAAATGAGCTTGTCTTGCATGATGTTAGATATAGATATGTGCCGGGAATCAAGAAAAGTCTGCTTTCTGTTGGTCAGATGGATATGCATGGTTACAGCATCTTGTTTGAGAGAGGGTCATGGAAAATGACTAAAGGCTCAAGGCTGATTGTAAAGGGCACAAAGAAAGGGACACTTTACTGCATGCATGGAAAGGCCGTGTTGGGCAAGTTTATTGCACTGGCTGAAATTAACTCTCACATGGAGTTGTGGCACAAGAGGCTTGGCCATATGAGCCAAAAGGGCCTTTCTAAACTTTGTACTTTGAACAAGCTTGATGCTAAAGGCACAAAGCTTTACTTTTGTAATGAATGTCAATATGGCAAGCAAGTAAAGAGTTCTTATTACTCTGGTGTCTCTCGTAAATCTTGTGTGCTTGATCTTGTACATTTTGATGTATGTAGCATGCCTACTAAGTCTATGGGAGGTGCATGCTATTTTGTCTCCTTTGTTGATGATCATTCTAGAAAAATTTGAGTTTATTTGCTTAAATCAAGGATGAAGCCTTTGCTGCGTTTAAGAGATTTCATGCATTTGTGACCACCCAAACAGGTAGAAAGCTAAAATGCTTGCGTACAGACAATGGGGGGGAGTTCACAAGTGTTGAATTTAACAAATTTTGTGAAAATTTGGGCATTAAGAGGGAGCTTACTGTGCCATACAACCCCTCTTCTAATGGTGTGGCTGAAAGATTCAATAGGACACTTTGTGAGAGGGTGAGATGCATGTTGTCCACAGCTAATCTCTCTCATGGATTTTGGGGAGAAGCTTTGAAAACTGCAGTGCATATATACAATCGATCCCCTCACATGCCTTTGAAAGGTGACATCCCTGAAGAGGTTTGGTCTGGCAAGCCTACTTCATATGATCACTTACGCATTTTTGGTTGCGAGGCTTTTGTGCATGTCAGACCCGAGTTGAGGAGTAAACTAGATGCCAAATCCATTAAAGGCCTTTTCATGGGATATGGTGAAGAAGGCGAAATGGGTTACAGGATTTGGTTACCTCAGCTCAAAAGGGTTGTACGCAGCCGGGATGTTGTTTTTAATGAGGCAAGGCTGCTTCAAAACAATTGTGCCTCCGAGCATGACCATAAAAGGGTCAAATTTCAGTATGACCGAGCACCTGTTAGGCCTATTTTTGACCCTCAGGATGCACCACATATGGCTGAAAATGTAGATGATCCACTGGTGTTTGAGCCAGATGATGTTGGACAGCAAATTGAGGCTCCTGAAGGGCATTTGCAGCCACGAAACAATGTTGAAAATGGTGCTGAAAATGATGTACAGCAGCCCATTGTTGATGATTTTATTATGCCACCTAATGTAGACCCATTACCGGATAATGTGGATCATTGGGTGAGGCGGTCTACTCGTCCAAGACGGACTGTGAGTAGAATGATCCCTCTTTGCATTACATTATGTTGACAGATGAGGGGGAGCTTCTTACGCATAAAGAGGCAAAGACATGTGAGTCAAGCAGTAAGTGGGAGCTTGCAATGCAAGAGGAAATGAAATCCTTGTATGCAAATGATACTTGGGATCTTGTGCCATTGCCTAAAGGGAGAAAGGCTCTTCCTAACAAATGGGTATACAAGATTAAGATTGTGGATGAAAAACCCAAGTACAAGGCAAGATTGGTTGCAAAAGGATATGCACAGAAAGAAGGAATTGATTTTCAAGAAATCTTTTCTCCCATTGTAAAGCTTACAACTTTACGTGTCCTTTTTACTCTCGTTGCGGTGCTTGATTTGGAATTGAATCAAATGGATGTAAAGACAGCGTTTTTGCACGGTGACATTGAAGAGGACATATACATGAAACAACCTGAAGGTTTTGTAGTTCCTACACGTGAGGAACTTGTATGCAAACTGAAAAGGGCTCTGTATGGTTTGAGACAATCATCACGGCAGTGGTATAAGAAGTTTGACACTTTTATGCTGTCTCAAGGCTTTAAACGCAGCCATGCGAATCATTGTTTGTATACGAAAAGGGATGAAGATGGTAGTCCCATCATACTTGTTCTCTATGTTGATGACATGCTGCTTGCCGGGAAACATAATACTAGTCTTGATGCTCTGAAACGTAAGCTAAATTCAACATTTGCTATGAAGGATTTGGGTGATGCAGAGCATATTTTGGGTATGCGTATTAAAAGAGAGAGAAAGCTGAAATTGATGTTTTTATCTCAAGAAAGGTACATTGCAAAAGTACTTGACAGGTTTAATATGGCTGATGCTAAGACTCTTGGAGTACCTTTACCTCCATACACTAAGCTTAGCAAAGTAGATTGCCCGAAGGATAAGGTAGCATCGAAAGCAATGAAAGGAATCCCTTATGCATCAGCTTGTGATTCTCTTATGTATGCTATGGTTGCCACTTGTCCCGACATTGCTTATGCAGTGGGAGTTGTTAGTCGATACATGTCGAATCCTCGCAAAGCGCATTGGGAAGCTGTCAAATGCATTCTGAGATATTTGAAAGGTACACAATCAAAGTGTATCTGTTATGGCAAAGGTGACTTAAAGTTGCAGGGATATTCTGATGCAGACATGGCAGGTGACATGGATATGTATTTGCCATTGCTGATGGTGCAGTCTCTTGGTGTTTTAGGTTACAGAAAATTGTGGCATTGAGTACTACTGAGGCTGAATATATTTCAGCCACAGAGGCTTCAAAAGAGGCTGTCACAAAGTGATGACGTGGCGGACAGCAAAAACCCTAATTTCTGCCAGAAACCCTTAAAAAAACTTGCAACCCCTAATTTCTGGAAATCACGGAGGCTTTTTTTAAAATATATATATATATATATTAATGATGAGCGACGCGAATCTTGCTTTTTACTCTACGCAAGAGAAAGGAAGAGAACGCTTTTTTTTAATAAAAAAAAGAGAAGAGCTTGAGAGAGAAGAGCTTTTGAGCTCTTATGCTTTTAACTGGAAAGCTTTTGGGGCTCTGCTTTTGGGCATCCCTTGTAACCTTTAAATAAGTGGTGAGGGTCTCACTTCTCAGGCATCTGGACGCAAAGTCTAAGAGTGAAACCCTAGCCATTCTCTTGTACTTTGAATTGATTAATACAAAAAGAAATACCGAAAGGGGCGCCAGTCTTTGGGGCCAATCTCTCTAGGCACAGAACTCCGCCGGGCCAGTGCAAATCTATTGTGATCTGTGAATTGTTTTGAAGTGGTTATTTGGTGCTGTCGCGATTGATTCTTGACTTGGAGTGTCCAAGTCTGTTACAGTGGTATCAGAGCCAGGCAGATTTCTCTTCTACGGGAAATCCGATCCCCAATTTTTTTTTCCGCGGCACCTACGGCACTGACTTCCCGGGATATTTGGGTCGTTGGTCGACATTCGACAAGGCAAAGAAACAGAAGAAGCGTGTCAAGTTTGAAGGCTTACCCAGTTCTTCTTCTTCTTCTTCCGACAGTTCTTCTAGCTCTTCAGACTCGAGCGAAGAAGACAGAAAAAGCAAAAAGCGAAGCAAGAAACAAAGCTTCGAAAAGGGCAAGAAAAAGGCAAAGAAGGCTACATCTCGCCCAAAGACTGACAGTTCTACTGAGGACTCGTCTACAGACAGCTCAAATTCGAATGACGGAAACTTTTATGCGAACAAGAAGAATTTTTTTTTACAAAGCTAACCAATATGACTTTCTCGAAGATAAAAGCAAGAAAGTCAGAGAGTTCAAGGAAGGTGGCCACTCCATCAAGTTTGATACTTTTTCAAGATACTCAGATGCCTCGAAGGCTTTGTCTTTTATACAGCAGTTTGACATCGCTTTCGCGGGAGGTCGCTATTCAGAGCACTCCAAGATTCGGAGAGCTGCCTCTTACTTAAAGAGGAATGCTCGTACTTGGTGGTCCACGCTTCTTTTAAACAAGACTACGCCAGTTAAATGGCTGAAATTTAAGAAGCTTTTTTATTTCTTCTTGGTTGACGCAAGAATATGAATGGGATATACGAGCTGCTTGGAACCATCTTCGGATGACCAAGAAAGATACAATCAATGCTTACTGTGAAAGATTCTGGAGCTCTTTTCTACCCGCCTCTTCATTCAAGAAGATCTCGTTCAGAGAACAGATTGAGCGGTTTACCTTGGGTCTACCTACAGAGATCCGAGATCACTGCTTGGAATAGAAGTCGGCTTCTATTTAGGAGTTGATGTGTCATGCGAAGCGGGGCTTTGCCATTCACTCTGGCAATTTGACCTACCCCACAGATAAGGCCATGACACAACGAGCCGAACAGACTTCTGGGAATGAAAGTAGAAAGAAAAAGAGAAACCCAGAGAAAAAGGATGCACGACCCAAGCTTACTCCTGAGGAGAGAGCTCGCTTCATCAGAGAGGGGAAGTGCTTTGGATGCGGGGAACATGGACATATCTCCGCGAAGTGCCCTAAAAAGGCACAGAAAGAACAGAATGATAAAGACGACGACAGGCCCGAGAGTTCGAGAGCAGCTGAGGAATGTGGCAGAAAAGGCAGATAGAAAAGCAGAACTGGTACCACATGGCATGGGACTTGCACCGAATCTAATGAATGAAAGTACAAACTTTGCCGCTTTTGGGGCAAAGCGAAAGATCGGGAAGCTCTTTTGAAGGAGCCAAGGCCAACTTCTTTTCCCTTGGAATTGGAGGCTCGATTTGGAATTACGCCCGACAGACTGACGCCACACACGGAGGTAGTTCGACTGGCACCCGGATGGGATGTTGCCATTACACCGAGCATTGGCAAACTTCGTTTGCAACGACGGGTGTTCAGGGCACGCGAGTGACGTTCTACTCAGGATCCCTTGGTACCACAAGAACTACGCCGTGGTTGACTACCGGGCCGAGAAAGCGACTTTGATAAATGAAGGGCTTAGAGATTGTACTTGATGAACTTCAGTGTCTTACTCATTCTTTTGGGAGAGAACTGAACGATGGATAAAGGTTGAATATGTTTTGACATGATCAAAAGAACACCAAGATTTTTCTCCACACTCATGCCGATTGCTTTTCAGAGGGCCTGAAGATCAAACCATTAATCTGATACCTGGAAGCACACCACCGAACCGGCCACCGAACCGTGTGAGCCGAGTACAGAATGAAAAGATTATGAACCCAATGAAAGACCTCTTGGAAAAGGGTCTTGTCCAGCATAGTACTTCACCGTATTGCTCTCCACTGTTGTTGGATTTGAAGAAAGACGGATCTTGGAGAATGTGTATCGATTATAGCGCTCTCAACGAAATCACCATCAAGAACACATTTCCGATTCCTAGGATCGATGATATACTCGACAGGTTACAGGGATCCTCGTGCTTTAGCAGGATTGACTTGAAGAGTGGATATCATCAGATTCAAATCGCGCCGGGAGACGTCTACAAGACGGCCTTTCGGACGACTTATGGGTTATTTGAGTTTTTAGTGATGCCTTTTGGCTTAACCAATGCTTTGCGACATTTAACCGGATGATGGACCGGATTTTTTGAGAGTACAGGCTATTTGTTGGCACTTTCTTTGATGCTATCATTGTTTTCTCCAAGAATGAAGCAAAACACAGACATCATATGCTTCAAAGATACTTTTTTTTTTTTTTTGGGACACTTTGTCTCAGCAACACGAGTGCAAATGGATTCGGCCAAGATAGACACTATCCGTAATTGGCCCGATTTGAAGAATGTCCATGAAGTTGAAAGCTTCTTGGGACTGTGTTCGTACTACAGACGGTTCATTCGAAAGTTTACAGAGGTTGCTTACCCTTTGCATATCTTGATACAGAAAGGAGTCCCTTTCTCGTGGGGATCCACAAAGGTGACTGCCTTTCAGACATTGAAAGAGAAATTGACTACAAGACCAGATTTGACTTTGCCGGACTTGCAGAAGTCATTTGAAGTATTTTGTGATGCTTATGGTCGTAGTCTGGGTGCGGTCTTGATGCAAGAAGGCCATGTCATTGCTTACGAGAGCCAATTGTTCTCTAGGCCGGAGATGACAGCACAGATTTATAAAAAAGAGCTTTTGGTGGTTATCCATGCTCTTACTCAGTGGCGGCATTACCTACTCGGAGCGGATTTTACTGTCTTTACAGACCATCAGAGTTTGCGCTAGTTCTTGCCACAGAAGCAGCTTTCGGAAAAGCAGATGCGGTGGGCGAACATCTTGTCAGAGTTTCACTTCCAGATTGTCCATGTGCAAAGACAGAAGAATGTGGTGACAGATGCTTTGTCTCGGAAGCCGTTGGTTCTAGCTATTTCCGCGATACATCATAGGAGCTTCAAGGATATGGTCGATCAGCATGCCACAGATACAGATTTTGCAGATATTTTCACACGGATACGGGATGGGGAGACAGCAGCTGGATACTCCCTTCGGGAAGGCTACTTGATAAGAAAGACTATGCTGTGCGTTACACAGCCGTTGCGGGAAAAGGTTATGACTGAATGCCACTGTCCACCTTTTACGAGTCACCACGGCATTGCTACCACCATGAAGGGGGTAGAGAGATACTTCTTTGGGCCGAGACTCAAAAAGGATGTGGAAGAGTTTGTGTGCAGTTGCTTAGTATGCCAGAAGGTCAATTTTGACAGGCATAAGGCACACGGATTATTAAAGCCTTTACCCATACCCACCCGCCCCTGGAAAAGTATTGAAATGGATTTCATTTTTGATCTCCCGAGAACACAGAATGATCACGATGATTTTCCGATTACATGGCACGTCTGAGACGATTGTCTCCGATAGAGACCCCAGATTTATGAGTTTGTTTTGAAAGGCAATTTGGGAGAACATTGGCATGCAGTTGCAGTTCTCGTCATCGTTCCACTTGCAAACTGATGGGCAATCTGAGATTGCCAATTCAATGGTTTTGATTTATTGAAGTCTTGTATCTCGGATCAGAAGACTCAATGAGAAAAGAACTTACCTTTGGTGGAATTTGCCTACAATAACAAGATACACTCTTCGACGGGGAAGACGCCATTTGAGATTGTTGAAAGTGATGCGAAGGTTCCATCCTTCCTAAGCACGAAAGATTAGATATTTGAAGCGGATGAATATTCGCGAGATTTGGATACGGCTTTTGCCAAGGTTCGCGAGGCTTTGCAGAAGTCTCAGGAAAGACAGAAAAAGGCAGCGGATCGCCATCGTCGCGACTTGAAACTGAAGGAGGATGATTGGGTGCTCTTACTTTTGAGAAGGCACACCTACAAAAGAAAAAGGGAAAGGAGAGGCTTTTTCCAAAGCTTAGTATGCGATACTACGGACCTTTCCAGCTCACTAACAACATAAATGATGTCTCCTTCTGATTGAAACTGCCAGATACTTGGAGGATTCACAATGCATTGCATGTGAGTCTCTTGAAACCTGTTAAGGGTGATGTGCCTGATGATGGGGAGCCTGATGAGCAACCCAAAGTGGAAGAAAACGAGGAGATCCTTGTTCCTGAACAGATTTTGGCACATCACGATACGAAGAAAGGTAAAGTCCGAAGGCGGTTCTTGGTTAAGTTCAAGAACTTTCCTGCATTTGATGCGAAGTGGATGGAGGAGAAGGACCTAGCAAATACTCCTCGGATTGTGAAACTTTACCTCGATGTTTTGGTTTAGCATAGTCTACTCCAAACAGAACCGAGAATTCAGCTTGGCCGGAGATCTGGTGCAATGGGATGCACAAGAGGGGAGTCACTCCGCTCCCTTGTCAACAGATGCCTCGATTTTGATACTAAAGTCAGTGATGTCTCTTTGAGCTTCAAGGATACTGATAGCTGACAGTATTTTGCTAGATGACTTTATGAAATGGAATTCCTGATAATGATACTGATTTGTTCTTGACTTCTTTTGAGAGCAGGAACTGATAGACGAAATGACTGCAGCATTTTGGTCTGATTGATCTCGAATAGACATGGTTGCAATAGGGGTTAGTCAATCGGACATCGATGAGGTCCCGATTGGACCTAGATGTGATTGCTAGCTACATTGCCGATAAATCATGGTCTAAGATCCGAATGAATGTTGAATGTCATGTGATCTCCTGTGATGTCTGGTGATGTCCTGTGATGTCGTGTGATGTGACTGTCGATTTGGTACATGTGCTACATGTGTGTCCCTAGTACGTAGGTACTAACAGTCAGTGTCTGCTAAGACGGTTTATGGCTTTTGTCGGTTTTGCAGGTGTAATCGCGGTCGATTACATTTACATTGCTTTCAAGAGGGGGGTATGTCACAAAGTGATGACGTGGCGGACAACAAAAACCCTAATTTCTGCTAGAAACCCTTAAAAAAACCTGCAAACCCTAATTTCTGCCACAAACCCTAATTTTTGAAAATCGCGGAGGCTTTTTTTTTATTAAAAAAAATAATGATGAGTGACGCGAATCTTGCTTTTTACTCTACGCAAGAGAAAGGAAGAGAATGCTTTTTTTTAATTAAAAAAAAGAGAAGAGCTTTTGAGCTCTTATGCTTTTAAATGGAAAGCTTTTGAGGCTTTGCTTTTGGGCATCCCTTGTAACCTTTAAATAAGTGGTGAGGGTCTCACTTCTCAGGCATCTGGACGCAGAGTCTGAGAGTGAAACCCTAGCCATTCTCTTGTACTTTGAATTGATTAATACAAAAAGAAATACCGAAAGGGGCGTCAGTCTTTGGGGCCAATATCTCTAAGCACGGAACTCCGTCGGGCCAGTGCAAATCTATTGTGATCTGTGAATTGTTTTGAAGTGGTTATTTTGTGCTGTCGCGATTGATTCTTGACTTGGAGTGTCCAAGTCTGTTACAGAGGCCATTTGGTTGGGCAGACTTGCAAAAGAACTTGGCATGCATGCTCATACACCCATGTTGGGTTGTGATAGACAGAGTGCTGTCTATTTAGCCAAAAATGCCATGTTTCATGCGCGTACCAAACATATAGATATGCGGTACCACTTCATACGACAGGTATTAGAGGATGGTCTAGTCAGCTTGACTAAGATCCATACACAGGATAACCCTACAGATGTTCTCACCAAGAGTCTTGCTAAGGCTCAACATAAGCATTGCATACAGCTGGTGGGGTTGGTTAACTTAAAGGCGTCATTTATGCCTTTAAGTGGGAGGTTGTTGGGTTAAAGGCCTAAATAACCCCTTTTTGTACATTTTTATACTTTATCCAAGTTCATATTAAACCTGGACACATTTTTTAAAGGTCACTTATAATAAAAGTGGAAAAAACCCAAAACTCAATTATTGAGTTTTCCCCAAAAACGTGAGCTCTCTCTCTCTCTCCCTCTTCGTTCTGCTAGCGCTTCCCTTCTGCAGCACAATGCCTCCGCTTCAAGCCTCAAGGCCTGCACATCTTCGCGTGCTCCATTACTTGCACACACCGCCACGCGCTCATCAGATACTAGGAAATTAACTCAAAAGAGGCAAACTCGAAACATGGTGGCTCCATGCGAATTTGCCAGTCTCATCCCAGCTGGGGTCGCCCAATTTGAGAGTGGAGGCTGATTTTTTGTTCATTGGGGTGATACAGTGTGTATGAGTAGTGGGTGCAGGTGATCTCACAGCTTTAATGGAAAGCTTGCCTTCTCCCTTGCTCTATGTAGCGCAACGATTTGCTCTCGCGCATCTCTCTCTCCCCTATGCACATATGGTAATGCCCCACTAGTTGGGCTTCTCAGATGACTATGTACAGTTCTTGGGATTTTATGCGCGTTTGCCAAGACAAGAGCCTTCTATACAGGAACCGGATTAGCTAATTGCTAATCCCCTTCAAGTTCGCACAATTCCATCACGAAGGAATGCGAAAACGGAGAGTTTTCTCGCGTGAAAACTCGTTCGATTTGAAAGGGAACTCTCTCATTGCGTGCGGGAGCACCTGAGACACGTGTAGGCGTGCTCGCTCCGCTCTAAACGGTCCAAAACAGAGAAATACAGCCTGCTGTGTTTTTCTACAAGTTTAGGGTTTCGCACCTAACCTGCAGGGAATTGCCAAAGGAGCCTCGAAAAGGACTTGGGATGTGTGTACAAGGCGATAGGCACCTAAGAGTGGCAAAACAAAAAATTACAGCATGCTGAAATTGACCTGCAGCTCACTGGAAAGCTTCCATACCGCAAGGGAAAGCATCCTTGACGTGTACTTTTGACCTACAAGGATATTTGCCCCTTTATGCTGGCGAAATTGGGTCAAAAACATGCAATTACAGCCATGGACAAGTTTGGACAGCTTGGTGGATTGGGTGGAAGCGTTCGGATCGTTTATTTGTCAAGGGAGCCTTGGGAAAGCATTGGGTGCTTGTACAAAACAACTTAAAGAGATTTCCCACGAGGAATCTCGTATATTTCAAGGGGCAAGTGACCTACACGTGCAAGAGCTTGAGGGTTACCCAAAAAAGTGATCAGCACGCGGATCGGAGCGCAAAACAGAGAATTCAGTGAGCTGCAATTTCTCGCCAGGTTTTGCAAAGAGCTCTAAAGTGTGTGGAAAGTCAATGTTTGCGATTTTGTCCGTAGAGACTTCTACTGTGGTTATGTTGCCGAAATCGGGTTGAAGTAGAGGAATTTCAGCCCGATAAACGTGGGACACCTTATACAAGTTTACAGGTTTTTCTCCAGTATAATAAGAATAAAGAAATATCGAAAGGGGCGCCAGTCATTGGGACCAACAGGGTGTCGTTGTCTACTTGATAGCGCTCTGGCTGCCAGGCCATGGTTTGTCTTGAAGTGTTGAATTCTAGTCCCAGGCTTATTCGTGAAGTTCCTTTGCGTCCTAAAGTCTAAAGTAAGGAATTTTAAATGAAAGCCAAAGTCCACCGCCCTACAGGCGGGTTTCACGAGGCAGTGTGGGTCGATGAAGAATTCTACGGGTCGGTTTCACGAGGCAATGTGGATCGATGAAGAATTTTTCAGAGATTCTCCAGAGTTATTGGCAGCCTACAAGGAAGCCATGCAGCTCGGTACCAGTACCTCACTTGAATTCTACGGGTCGGTTTCACGAGGCAGTGTAAATCGATGAAGAATTTTTCAGAGATTCTCCAGAGTTATTGGCAGCCTACAAGGAAGCCATGCAGCTCGGTATCAGTACCTCACTTTAAAAAGGAGGGGATGTCACGTGCACATCTAACCCTATGTGCATGTGGACAAGCTATCTCAGGTCTAGGGTTCAGGTTAGCCTAGGAAGTGTTCCGATACCTTTGTGAGCCTGTGAGCATGTCCAGACACTTGAGAATAGTTGCATATCCTTTGATTGCACAACCCAGTACCACCCAACATATGCATTGTCCAAGCAGTATACCCAAATTCCATAACACTTTGGGGACAGTCAGTTCCAGGCATTTTATTTATTTATTAAATTATTATACCATTTTTTCAAGGTCGTGGGGCTGTTGGGGAGACCCAGCCTTGTCCAAGTATATAAGCAGAGGGGGGGCGCTCACTACAGGCTGAAGGGGGAGCAGAAGATGCTCAAGCAACTTGAAGTGCACCTTCTCAGCAAGACCAGCGGAAAGCCTTAGCGCTTTCGGCCATCCAGATCAGCCTAGCGTTTTGAAGTTCCAAATCAACCAACGTTTTTGAGATAGAGATTCCCCTAGCGTTTTCAATCATCGGCCACACAGCCTAGCGTTTTCAATATTCAGCGCTTAGCCATTGCAGATTCAACCCTTAGCTTCCCAGATCTCACCTACCCACAACAGATCTTCACCGTACCGTTGGATCAGCCAGTGTTTTCAATTTCAGCCCGCAGATTTCAGATTTCAGCACCTGCGTTTTCAGCACATCGTCGTCAAGTCGTCACCATCGCCATCCTCACCGACACAGCGTCAGTATTCAGCATTAGATCAAAGTTTCCAAATTTCAGCATTTTCAGCCCTAACATTTTCGATTTTCAGTCGTCCTCGTCCTCGTCCTCGTCATCATTGCCGTCAACATTGTCGGTAAGTCCATTGCATCTAGACCATTGTACTAGAATTATGCAATCTACAGCATAGTTCTCTCGCCATAGAGAGGGGGCCCCTTGGAGGAGGGTTTGAGAACCGTCTGGTGTCGTATTCTTCTCTCTCTCTCTCTCTCTCTCTCTCTCTCTCTCTCTCTCTCTCTCTCTCTCTCTCTACACTTTCATTCACAATAGCATTCACTTTGTTTGCACTCTCTCTCTAAAGATCGGAAGGCTCTCCCTTACGTAAGTAAAAGGAACCCTTGAGCACAGTTCAGAGCACTCGTCTTGAGCAATATCAACATTCACTTCCGCTGCACATTACAGGTGTTCTATCACATACCAACTGGCTTGCAAAAGTTGCGTCAGATAAAATGCCAAAAAAAATATGTGTTGGCATGTGTAACGACACATTTGAGGAAAAGAGGAAGAAGCAGCAATGCAATTTGGCTAGGCGTTTGAATTGACAAAAAGTCCAAGTAGACTAGACTAAGCAGTTTGCCGCAAACATGCTCCATAGGACTCAACTATTTCCACCGTAGAAGTTATCGTATGCTACAATAATTAGTAATAGACCGCATGGACAACCACTTGACGGTGTCTTGTCAGTAGGTCGGGTCCTCCAAGATGAGGAAAAGCTAGACTAAATAGTTTGAGCTGGGATCATGCACCATGAAGAGGGAAAGTAAGACCAAGCAATCTACGTTGTGAAGAGCCTCTGAAAAGAGGGGTGGCAAGACCAATCTCTCGAAGCCATGTTGCTTGTATCTCCGATCTCCAATCCTCTGATATTAGCCAAAGCGCAATCCATGCCAACAATGCAACCAAACCGCAACTCTATGTGGCTCTCTCTCTCTCTCTCTCTCTCTCTCTCTCTCTCTCTCTCTCTCTCTCTCTCTCTCTCTCCCCCCAAGAACTCTTAGGGTTCCCTCTCTCTGGCGAAGGCAACCCTGTGGGGGGGCGTTAACTTATAGCCTTGTCCTACGCCCGAGCTACAATTGCCCTGTGCACAAGCATTTTGCAGATCCGACTTCAACGCCTGCTGCTTCCTGTGCAGTGGGTTACTTGTTGCTCCCAATGCCATCAATTACTTGCATGCAAATCCCGACCTCGGTACAAATCCCAACTTTTGCCTGCGTGCAGATCCCGGCTTCACTAGCCACCCGCTATCGACGTCATCGAGTTAAATCCCCGCAGGACAACGTCAATGGTGCAAACCTACAAATCCACCCAAACTTTTGAAAGTCTAAGAGCTCCAAAAAGAAATCTTTCGCACCTTTGAAGGCAAACGTCTTTCTTTTACAAATTTAAATTAAATTCTACTTGCATTAGACGGTGTATTTAAGAAAACCCTCTTGATATGCTTAAATATGTTAGCTAGAGGGTCTTGTAAAAATATAACCTTGCATTTTAAAATCTACCATGATCAAGAAACTACACTCATAAAGTTGACCCTCATAAGACTGCAATTGATGCTTTGAAGAAATCGACTTTATAAGTTCAAGAAAAAAATGAAGCGACCTTGTAGAAAATTTTATGTGACTTTTCTACAATTGTGCTATAGATAATTGAAAGTTTCATGTGCAAAAAAAATCATTTAGAGTATATAGAATAATGGAAATTTCTACGTGTTTGATATGGCCATTTCAAGCATATCATTGTATGTAAAGAAAAATATGTTTTTGATGTATTTGTGAGTTTTAAAAAGTGGTAATTTGCTTACCCTTTCCATTGAGGACTCAAGGTGGAAAGTAGAAGGGCTTTAGTATGCAACAATTATTGGATCATTTTAAATACTAAAAACTGTGTAGGAGAAAACTTTAATATTTTCATTCTTGAGACATAAACATTCAAAACCTCAAATAATATCAAACTTTCCAGGTAGATCAATTAAGCGTATCAAAGTACATGGTACATACACAATTGGGGAACCTAAAACCTTGGTTTCAATGTTATTATGAAGAACTCAAGATTTTCAATAGTTTTTGCACAATAAAAAATTCAAGATAGAGTCCAACCAACGAGATTTAACTTAGTCACAGAGCCGAAAAATAAAGTAGTTTCTTGGTTTTAACATGTAAAGTCATTTGTAGATGTAAAACTACACTAGAATAGCCCCAATTCCATGAGGGGACCTTTGGAAGACCAAAATTATACTCTTATTCAGCATGTGCTCAAGTATGATATTATGTCTATAACTTGCGTGTGACTTGGAAACTAAGCTTTAAAGAGAATTCCATTGTTTTGTAACACTAAGTACTAACACTCAGCTTTTATAAACATAAAAAAGGCCACCTATACGAAAAGATCAAGAATTTTATGATTTGTTTAACAAAACAGCTTGAAATTTCACTAAAATTTATGACTTAGAACTTACTATAATTCTCTCCATAGGATTGTATTTTGACATGGAGAAAAATCCAACGTTTTCTTTCCCTCATAACCAATCTATGGTAGAAGCAAAGTGTAAAAAACTTCTTTCTAGTTTGACAAATAAATTGCCAAAACTTGGTAGGAAAACAGAACACTTAAGTGTCCAATTACAGGACTAGTGTTAACAAGCCTCTGCACACTTTGTCAAACCCATTAAGCATTGGAAAGGTACTAAAGGAAGCCTCAATGTCTTCCTTTGGCACTCCTTTCTCACGCAAAAGCTTCCTCGTCATGACTGCAGCACCAAGAAAAGATCCCATCGCTTGCAAAGAAGCACGCATTACTACCCTCAAGGCTCAAATCCAAGAACTCATTGGAGAGAATGAGAAACTCAAGCAACGCTTGCTTAGAAAGTAGAGTGCCAAGCTCTACTTGCAGAAGCTAACAAACTTAAAGCCTCCTTCACAAAGACCGTAAAAGCATTTCAGTAGGAAGTCCATGAAGCGACACATAGGAAGATCCGACACCAAGATACACACAGCTCTACAAGAATGCCGACTACAAGAATCCCTAGGTCTGAAGGTCAGGATTGGAGGACTTCACTCACCATGGTGCACTAGTAAAGACGCTCTCAAAAAAGCAATCGACAAACTCAATGACATTCTTCAACCTGTCAACATCAAGCCAGAAACCATTTCTTAGATCAACAACACGCATAGACGTGTACCACCCAAACATTGTGTCCTCACCTTCAAGGACAAAGAAGAACGGATGAAGCTACTATGCCAAACCCGCCTCCTCAAGGGAAAAAACTCTTTGGATCGCCAAAGAATTGACCACAAACCAACTCAAGATTAAAGCAAGCAAGCTCAAGAAGGTACACGAAGCCCGCAAACAAGGTAAATGGGCAATCTACTGAGGTGGTAAAGCCATCATATAAGAGTTTCAAAATCCCAAATCGGCTCTCTCTCACAGCTAACCCCTAGGTTGTGTTTCATTTTTTCCTTTTTCCTTTTTTCTTTACCCTTTCAATGGACTCTCAGTCCTTAACTGATATGTATCGACCATCTTCTACCTAAATGGAACCCTTGTAATGTTTGTTTTTGGTCCCATGGGTCGTGTCTAACCTTCGTGGATAGTCTCTCTCTCTCTCTCTCTCTCTCTCTCTCTCTCTCTCTCTCTCTCTCTCTCTCTCTCAACTAGGCTGAAAGCAAAGTTACAAATGAGTTCTTCACTCTTTGCACTTCCAAACATTCAACTATTTCAGCAACAAGTGAGACGAAAACTTACCTCTTTAAATGAAGCATTGCTTGCAAACGACGATTGTTGTGATATTGGAGCATTACTTGTAAACGATGTGTTGGTTGTGAAAGATGTATTGCTTGCAAAAGAAGTATTCTGAGAAAAGCCACCATCATTTGACAATCCATTACCCATAGGAACTACCTCCCACAAAAACCAGTCTTGCTTATGAGCTGAATCATGGGTAATGGAATTCCTCCATGGAGGTATACTGCCATTTGCCCGTAAAAAGTTGCCAGCGCGTGTTCTGAGCTTTACAGAATAGCCATCTCTGATGGGCTCCCAAATAACAGATGACTCTGAATCAACAAGTTTCATTTGCAGTACTTTCTTGCCAGTCCACCCCAAAAGAAAAGGTACATTTGTTGCCGTTAAGTAACAGTTGTAACAACTCTTCAATTTAATCACAGATGGGTCATCATCTTCAATTTCCACAGTCCAAACTACATTTCGTTTTGATCCCTCTCTGCTTTGAGATACAGCACATTCATCATCATCCGCAAACAGATATTTTCCATGGCGGCTTCTTAGTCGTACTGCATTGGACTTCTTAAAGAAATCCATCCTGCAAAATACAACACCATTCTACTCTTAAACAAATATCATAAAACATGCTCTATCAAAGCATACAAATACCCGTGCAAAGGGGCCCCTCACTTCAGTCTTCAATGGACCAACAAACCGAGACTATAGAGCATGCTCTACTTTCTAAATCAATTAGAGGACGTGTTACATTTCCCCTTATGACTCATAGCAACAAGCATATCAGATGGAAAGAAACAATTTCTTGAGGATTCAGTAAGCATAATAACTAGCACTGCGCTCATTGCTATGCGGGCAGTCCAGGTTTTGAAAGAATCTAGGAACACGTGCAGACCTTGTCATTTGACCTGACATGATGCTGTCAAGAAACAAGGTATATAGTCTATGGGCTTAAATTTCAATATCTAGTCAGGAAGTACCAAAGACATACAGGCCCAACGCTTTTTCAACAGACACCTTAGCTTTGACAAGAGGTTGGCTATCCATGTCTGCACCTACACTTTCAAGTAGGAAACGGAAACAGCTGGTTCCTTCAATTGCAACCATTCAAGTCTCTTTTGAAGCCATCCTTGAGGAAATCTATAACGACAGATTTGAACCACAATACATATCATAAACACTTGCGCGCGCAAGAAATTGTTGCCCTTTTGCCCCAGTAGCTCATGAGCAAAGAATGAGACAAGCGAACCCACGAAGAGCAATCTGATTCGTCACTTACCAGAATGGAATACAGCTCAAATACAGTACGCAATGGATTCAGCGAGGCGAAACTGTGCACGTAGCAGGGCTAGGTCGAATGGAAGCTCAACCAAAACTGGAGACAACCCAGGACACCCGAAGCCATCGTGCGCGCACGTAGTACCTGAGTATAGTGTAACGCCACACAGTAACTTGTACGCGAATCTGGTGCCATTTCTGGACGGCTCTCTTCAAATTATACGCGCACCCGAATCCGCGTCAAAGGAAAAAGGTGGGTGAAACTGTAGTGCATCAAATGAAGGATTCCAACTTCCAAGCCAAGCTTGGCATGATAATGAGGCTTTTTTTCGCTACTTAAACAACAAGAGGGAGGGTGAGAAATAGATAGATAGATTGAATTATCGTCCACGAAGGTCATATATGACTTATAGGAGCATAACAAAAAAGTACAAAAGATTCTGTTTGATACATATCAATTAAGGATTGAGGGTCCATGGAGTGGGGGAAAAAAGATAAGGTGGGATGAATGTGGAAGCGAAAATCACCCTCATAGAGAAGGTCAAAACTCAAGTGCAGATGTCATTTTTTGCAAAGTTGAAGTTCGTGTGGCGTCTACGCAATCGAACGACAGCGACAAGATGCTATTGCTCTCAATGTCCGCATTGGCGGGCTCCCGAGCAATTGGCAAGGAAAGGAGGACCCCAAGTTCTACGAGTCTTTCGCTCGCATCCGAACAACAACCCCCATGATACAATGGGATCCAGCAACAATCACCACTCTCGCTCACGAGCATCGCACCAACCATGCAATTCTTGCCTTCAAGACCAAAGCAGATCGAGTCAAGCTCCTTGAGCAATCGAAGCTTCTGAAGGACACAAAAATTTGGTTTGCCGAAGATCTCACACCCACCCAACTCAAACAAAAAAAGGTCGAACTCCAAAAGATGAGAGAAGCGTGCACAGCAGGGAAATGGGCAGTTTACCGAGGAGGCAAAGCCATCATCCACAGAGAGAGAGAGAGAGAGAGAGAGAGAGAGAGAGAGAATCTTGATGAGGCTAGAAAATTGTATTTTGATAATCGTTACGCCGCTTGCAATTGAGGGGAAGGGGGGTCCTACCAGTAGGGCTCGGGAAAAAAAGGTAGGTTCACATTCTCATGGTACAGACATTGTGGCCACTCTTCAAGGTTGTGCGTAGCTAATCTTTCCTTTAGTTGTGTATCCTACTACTCCTAGAGATTGCTTCAAAATGGAAGCATAGGTGATCGTATCTGGAGATAAGCCCTCGCTTCATATCACATCTGATGAAAACAACCTATATCTTTCTGCCTCGATGCCTTTAAAATGCAAGCATAGATGATTGCAGGGGGAATAACCCTTGCTTCACTTCACATAGCACACGGGTTCTTGGTCTATGTAGGCTCCTTCTAATCATATCTTTTAATCAATTTCCTATCAAATGGCCCATGCCTTGTGTGCACATTCTTTGATCTATGTGCGCCAAGAGACGATATCACAGGCAAAAAGCATGTCAAACACTTTCTATTGTCATAAAATTTCTGCACAAAAAGGTGATCTACTCTAAGAGTTGTGGCTCACAAAAAAGCTAAGCATCTCAATTACTTATAAGACTCTATAACTCCAAAGTCCAAAAGCAGATTTGGGAATGGGATTGCTTATATACTGTCTTTGTCTCTATTTTGTTTCATACCAACCACCTGGTAAGTTGTCACATCATCAATTGATGACATTGCAACAAGTTGATGTTCAAGCTCTTGACAGGGCGGTAGGAGATAAGGTATTTGCACTCAGTCACATGTTTTGGCAAGTTCAAGGTAAGAGGCCCAGGGAACTATCATGCCTTGGATTCACATCCCAACCTCCCATATATAGCCCCTTAGCCTCTAAATCCCCAGTCCACACTGGTAGCCGGCCTCTTGGCTCTGGTCTGTGACCCCCCTGGGTATGTCGTTGGCTTGACATTACTCCCTCCTTGGAGAAGTGTTTTCGTTCTCGAAAACAAAAGTGGGAAACTTCTTCTTAAGAGCACTTATGTTTTCCCAAGTGGCACCTTCTTCAGGTCGATCTTTCCAGTTGATTAAAGCTTGTCGACGTACATGATGACGCTTACGTAAGTCATGATAGTCAAGAATCTGCTCAGGTTCATGCGGTGGGGTAGGAGGTTCAACAAAATCGACCAGAATATGTTGGTCAATGACATTGTCGTCCCCATGTAATCGTTTACATAAACGCCTTTCATGAAATACCGGATAGACACGAGAGTGTGTCGGTAACGAGAGTTTGTAGGCACGATCACCAACTCACTTGAGTATCTTGAAAGGCCCACAATATCTTGGAGATAATTTAGGTGTTGGCCCAATCTTCAAACTTTTTGAATGCTCTGACACACGCAAAAACACTTCTTCCCCTTCCTCAAAGGTAACTTGCCAACGTTTCTCATCAGCGTACTTCTTAATCCGATCCTGCGCTTGTCAGACATTCTGACGAGCAAGTTTCAACATATCCATGTGGTCTTGGAGAAAATCCTTAACCTACTGGAGTTTTTCGATTGCCAACCCCACTGTAACAGGTGACCTAGGTTGAAAACCATACATGAGCATGAAAGGACTAAATCCAGTTGTGACATGCTTAGCACTTTTGTAAGCAAACTCAAGAAGAGGTAGATACTCTTCCCAGTCTGTTTGTTTCTTGCTAACGTATGCGCGTAGCATATCCTGTAGCACTTGGTTAACTCGTTCAGTTTGACCATCCGTTTCTGGATGATCTGTTGTACTAAGGTTGAGTTGCGTACCCAATCGTTTAAACACAGCCCTCCAAAAATGGCTGTTAAACTTGGGATTACGATCACTCACGATGTTACTGGGCAAACCATACAACTTGTACAAATTGTCCACAAATAACTTAGCTAATTCTGGAGTTTTTATTGTCGAGTTGGTTGGAATAAACTTGCATAGTTTAGTCAATCGGTCTACGACCACCCATACTGAGTCATGACCTCGTAGAGTGGTTGGTAAACCCACAATAAAATCCATAGAGATACTTTCCCATTTTCCGTTGGGAATCTCCAAAGGATGTAAGAGTCCTCCTACCTTCAAGCACTCTGCTTTGTTAACTTGACATTTTTGGCAATGCAAGACATAGTCTCGAACGAAGCCATGTAGACATGGCTAGTAAAATTGTCGTCGTACGAGAGCATAAGTCTTTTTTATACCCGGGTGCCCTGCACTTGGACTGTCATGACATTCATAAATAATTTGGCGTCAAATGTTCGTGTCCATTGGTACACAAACTCTCTTCTTGTGGAGTATGTACCCATTATCGATGGAAAAATTCTTCCATCATTGCAATTCATCACTCGACGGCGGAGAACTATGTGTGGAGGTTAACGACACACTACCAACATTGAAGTGAGAAGGATCCCTCATTTGCACATGGCTCCACACTTTGGAGTATGCGTCATCATGCTCATATTTTCCCTTCAGAGAATCCAAAAATTCAGAAGTTCCATGAACAAAAGGGAATTGATGTCAGGCATACGACTAAGAGCATCAACCACCACATTGTATCGTCCTTTACGATACCGGAGCTTTGCATCATACTCCTAAAGAACCTCAACCCACCTGGCCTTTTGACCCTTCAAGTCTGTTTGTTGTGTAAACCATTTTATGCTTTCATGGTCAAACACAATCTCAAATTGAGCTCCATACAAATAATGCCGCTATGTCTTTAAGGTAGACACTATTGCGTAGAGTTCGCGTTCATAAGCAGAATAATTCTGCTACGCTGAATCAAGCTTTTTGCTTTCAAATGCAATTGGCCTCCCCTCTTGTAGAAGGACTGCTCCAATAGCACGGTTATTGGTATCCATTTCCAAAACGAATGGCTTCAAAGGATCCACAATAGCTAGAATAGGAGCTGTAGCTAATGCATCCTTGAGTGTATCAAACTATGCTATTGAGCGGCCCCCCACTGGAAGGTCTTTCCTTTGCTTTTCAGTTGGTCTGTCATGGGAACAGCAATATTAGCATAGTTTTTAACGAACCTTCGATAAAAACCTACAAATCCCAAGAAAATATGTAACTCTTCCAGATTTTTAGGAGAAGGACACCTCCGAATGGCATCCACTTTGGATTGATCCATGTGCAGCCCAGTAGGTGAGATAACATGCCCAAGATAGTGAATTTCCTCCTTGAGAAAATCACACTTGGATTCTTTGGCATATAACTTATTTGTTCGTAACAATTCAAACACATGCCTCAGATGTTGCAAGTGTTCTTCCTCAAAATCACTATATACAAGAGTGTCATCGAGAAAAACGATAACAAATTTACCCAAGTACGGTCTCAAGACACCATCCATGAGTGTCATGAATGTTGCGGGCGCATTGGTAAACCCAAAAGGCATAACCAAAAACTTGTAATGTCCAAACCTTGTTCGGAATGCAGTTTTGGGTATATCAACAAGTCGAATATGTACTTGGTGATAACCCCCGACCGTAAGTCTATCTTCATAAAAAATACAAGCATGAATGAGCTTGTCGAACAACTCATCCACGGGTGGTAATGGGTATTTGTTCTTACCAATGACCGTATTTAATCCACGATAGTCTACGCACATGCGCAAACTACCATCCTTTTTCTTCACTAATAGGATAGGAGAAGCCCATGGTGAAGAACTCGGTTGGATAAACCCCTTGCTAAGATAGTCAGTAAGCTGACGTTCCACCTCAGCAGCTTCAAAATAACTCATTCTGTAGGGTGGTTTACTAACTGGTTTACTGCCTGCAACGACGTCGATGCCATGTTGCATAGATCGTGTCGGCAATCCTGATGGCAAATCATTAGGAAAAGCAAAATTCCATTAATAATTTTTTTAACTCTTTCCCCTGCAACCTTTGCTTGTTGAGAAGTAGCCATTGCTGGAAGAGATGGGAGAGAAGCATGCGGCGTTGAGGAATGTTCAACAGATTCAACATTGGAAAGAAAATGACACAATGAATAACACAAGAAAACTTCTTCTATTTCATTATAAAAAACGAGCTACATAAGCTCTTATGTACAGATCAGGATGTTGTGCTTGTAGCTACACTTCAGTGATGGTCCTAGGCTATGCAACCATTCTCTACCAAGTACCACATCTACTTGCTCCATATTCATAACCTGGAAATCCAAGGATGTGGAATAGCCTTGTATTTTCAACAGTACAGCTCTGACTTCCATACTTCTCATCATAACCATACTTCTCATCATAACCATTCATCATTGTTGCCTTGTAGCGGTGGAAACTCGGAGTTTGGGGCAATTTGAGTTTTTTCACTAATCCATAATTAATGAAATTGTGAGTAGCGCTGTCATCTACCAAGATACGCACCTTGTGCCCTTGAAGAGATCCGTGCATACGCACTAACTCATGTGGATCGAAGGTCTGTTGCCACATGGAAGCTGTGATACAACATTCATGCACCACCTCAGTGTGAGTTACCTCCACCATGGAGACACGTGAGGAAGACTCAAGAGGCAGCAGTTGCACTGTGTGCACTGCTTTCTCCTTGTCGTGGGCAGTAGATTTCTCCTTGGGAAAATCCTTTTTTCCATGGCCGCTTTTCAAGCATTGAAAGCATAACTTCTCTTTTTTAGCCTTCTCAAATTTCTCAGGAGAGAGAGGCCCGCGAGTCCTCTTGGGTGTTTTAGCAGCTTCAAAATTGGCTACTAAAAATTTCCTTTTATTGTGTCCATGCTGAGTGCGTGTATTACCATGTGGATTAGCAGGCGCGTGATTATTATGAGATTTCTTTTCATCCGGATTATCATGAATGTGTGCTTTCACTATGGCCTCCTCAAGTGTTTTAGGGTCCTGAGTCTTGACGTGCTTCTTAAGCTCTGGCTTCAGACCACGGATAAACCCACGTACTTGTTGAAAGGTGTCCAACCCTTCCAACTTGAGGATAACATCCCGATAGTGAGATATATATTCAAGCAATGATGGGTGTTGGTGCATGGAACACGTGTCTCAAGCCGTCCAATTTCTATCTGACTCATTCGTGGGCAAAAACTCTTTTTGAAACATAGCCTCAAAGGGTGTCCAACTATGTGGTATGATATTTTTCTCCTTGAGAGACATCCACCATTTTTACAGGCCTTGCCTTCCAGAGTCAAACTTGTCTACAGTGCTCTAACTCCATCCGGAGTACGCCGTAAGGCATGAATTCCATCCCACTTGTCAAGGAAGATATTCACTGCATCCTTATTGCGGTCTCGGTCCTCTCCCTTAAAAGTTGGTGGCTTGGTGTTTTTTAGCAACTCGTCCACCTGCTTTGCAGTGAGAGAGTGTAGAGAATCCGGAGATGGACCTTGTCCATGACCAGAAGGGCCTTGCCCCTTATTGGCCACGTGCTCATGCATATGCGTGTCAACAGGATCCTTGGCCTACTGTTGCATAAACTGTATCACTAAAGTGGATAATTTATTGACAATTTCATTTAAGGATGCAAAATTCGTTTCCATCACTGATATTCGTGCTTGAAGTGCTTGAAATTATTGGATATTGAGCAATTCATAAGCATCATCTCCTCACGTAGCTTCGCGTGTACCCTCCGTGAGAGTATCCAGCCGCGAGGCATCATGGTGAGGATCAGGCGTATTGTGCTCGAACTCAAAGGTCATGTTGATATCTGAATTCATGGCAACATTGTGCAGTGTGTGTGTGAGAAAGAAGAATACCTTGATTCCAAAAACAATCTCGTAGCCGTAGTATGCACTGCAAGAAACAATGACAATTAGCCGTGCTAATTACGTCGTCCATCAAAGGTTTGCCAATCCGTAATTCCACTCGTTCAAATACACCGCTTGAACGTAATTGTCTCTTTGAAAATGTCATAGACGACTTGATCTTCCCGAAGAAACAAGTGGTAATAGATATTTGTTTGAAAATATCAAAGCCGTTGTAAGTTAACCTTGACTCACCTCAGAAATTTTTGCAATTCTGGAGAATCTGCAAAAAATTTACGGCCTGTAGAAGAATTTCCCAGCACCTTGTCAATGAGGTTATGTCGCACCTTGGCCGACAACCGAGTAAAGAATTGTGTACGCATGTACGGGGTGTGTGCCGGGGTGGGCATGCACCCTTGTCCAATATCTTGGAGTAAATTGATTAAGGCCCAAAGCCTTAGGGCGTTTACAGGTGGGAAAGAAAACAAAGGCACTATCGGCTATGGCAACCAGCAGCGCCGCGAGAGGCTCGGGAGGAGATGACGGCCCGTATGTTGCTCATCGAGGTCGACTGCAATGACGTAAAATGCCCACGAGCGTAGCGCGAATCCTCCAAGCCCTCCCACATAGCCTATAGCGGAGGCCAATAGCCCAACTCCCCTCGCCTCAAGAGGCTCTACCCACGGGTTTGTCCCCCTTCCCTTGGCTTCTCCCCCGCCTGGCAAGAGGTGAACCCCACGGTCCTTGCATGCACATGCAAAAAAGACCACTCCCCTCCTGTCTAAGTTTAGCTGTGATACTAATAAGAGGCCCTAGGAACTTCCATGCCTTGGATTCACCGCACAACCTCCCATGTATAGCCCCTTAGCCTCTGAATCCCAAGTCCACACTGGCAGCAGGCCTCTTGGCCCAGGTCGTGACCCCCCTGGGTATGCCCTTGGCCTGACACAAGGTGACTGGGTGCCCTAAGTGCCTACAGGCCCAAGGTGATTGGGCTACGTAGATAGATAGATAGAGTGCAAGAGGTTGAGCGATATATCATTGCGGCTAGGGAACAGGAAATCAAGAGCTTACGCAAGGCGGAGCAATGAAGAGAGTTAAAAGCGAAAGCCCTATGTCAATATATTTGCTAGGAGAGCAATCCAGTGCTCCTGAATTAGCGACCACTAAGGGTCAACCCATAGAGAGCCACATTGCATCTAGGTCAAAAGACACCCCTAACATCTCAATCCTAGATGGAGCGTTCTTAAATGAGAACTGGGAGTATGAACTACAAATGAAAACTCTAACCGGCCTATACACAGGTCACACTTATCACGTGGGGTGGTTAGATGTCCTACAATCCACATCGGGTGCTACTAGTGTGGAGGATCAACAACAAAGAGTTTGTGAGGTCATCCATAGAGTTATTGAGCTAGAGAGATAGAACAAGGGGATCCACATGCCTTCAACGGGTCTCATGAGATTCTTGGATACAGGGAAGGCTAAAACAACCAACCTTATCGCAAATGGAGACTCCCTCGGTAAGTCCGATGGATCCTCCATATGTTGTTTCGCCAGGGGTCTCATTGCAATCTGAGCCTACAAGTGATAGCTTTACTTTTCCAAGTCTAGCTCATCTTTCCCTTGATGACACCATGGCTACCATGCCTATCCCAATGATGGGCATGCCAAGAAACACGCCATGGACCTCATTTGTTAGTCAAGCACCGCTACATGGTAGCTCAATGCCGACAACGGCCCCTACAAGTGTGTACCAATCGTATACACCTATGGGTCCTCGTACTCATGTAGCCCCTACCCCTCCCATTGTTTCAACAACCTATGCTCCACAACCACAACACCCAAGTTCTTATTTCCATGGGACCATACCAGCTAGCATTAGCATGTCACATCCGACGTCTGCTATGCCTAGGGCCACACATATGAACTTTGGACCGCCACATGGCAAAACACCGTACCAAACTTGGAACCCAAGGGCTTCCTACGCACCAAGCCCAATGCCAATACCTACTCCACATCTAGTATTTGGAGCGCCTTCACCCACGGTGCCTGCTCACTTAGGTGACTTGACAACATTTGCTCAAGCTATCGATCGATCTATTGTTGAGAATATGCGTAACACGCATGATAGAGAACTTAGAAGTAAGGCAGTACAAATAGCCAAGCTCAAACAAAAATTTAGTGGAAATGAGGATGTTAGAAAGAATATCGAAGTGTTTGAACAAATATGCGATTCTCTAGGAGAACACAATAACCTGCATAAGAGTAATGCTTTAAGCCTAACCTTAAGTGGGAAGACAGGGGATTGGTATAGAACCCTAAGAGCGGAAGAAAAAACGATTTACCCTACTCTTATGAGACTGTTCTCGAAAAAATACATACGAGAGGGAGTGCTTTGGGGTGTAGCCTCTCAGCTCCAGAAAGCCCAACGAGAGGAAGGAGAGTCGGTGAGAGACTTTATTAGTCGCTTAAAGCATTTGAATTCTCGTTGTAATCCAAATGGGCGCTTCAATAATAATCAATTGCTTGATAGATTCATTAGGGGATTACGACATGAGGATATCTACAATGGCATAGTCATTAGAGATATCACCACTTGGGAAGCAGTCACCACCAATGCGATCCAATTGGAGGATAATTTAAGGATTCAAGGAGAAAGAGTGTCTGTTGAGCCTAAATGTATTCGCTCGCAAGCATCAAGGCATCAGCCAATGACCGTAAAGCCTATTGCTAAGGAGCCAAAGATATCTGAGATGACTTTAGTAGATCTCACCAAGGCCATTCAAGAGAGTCTTAGAGACAATTGTGCTCCGCAAAACAATCACATGTATCCAAGAAGGGAGAAACAATGGTGCTCAGTATGCTATGGACCGCATAGTACCAATGGATGACCTACTTTTAGAGTAAAATTCAATGGGAATTGCAATGCCTATGGGAGGTATGGTCATCAAGCTAAGGATTGCATAGTATTTAAGTGCTCGATGGCCGATAGACCAACCTTAGCATGGACACACACCTCAAGTGCCTGAATTGATGCCGGCCCCACCTTTTGAACAAACATCAAAACACATGGTCCCTAGGGCCCAAAATGTTGTTCAAACAACACCCTCACCACCTCCAGTGCTAGGACCGCAACAACCACATCCGAGAATCACTTCTGTGAATCAAGTGGGTTGTGGGTCATCTATTGCTTGTTTGGAATGCTGTGAGGAAGATATAGACCCTAATATTGCATATGGGATTGATGCGCTTAAAGAAAGTCCACAATACTATATGGAGAACTATTGGGGACAAGCCAAACATGTCGATCAAGTAGTTGCTCTTGCTGCAATAGGCCAAAATATCAATTACACTACTAGGAGACCACCTCTTCAATGCTAGGAGTGTGGAGGTCCACATCGTGTGACCGAGTGTCCTATTAGGCTACAAAAGAACGCCACACTAATGCAAACCAATCAAGCGAGCACGCCTACAATGCTGATACTCATGAGTAATCGATGTGGCATAGATCATTTGATTGCCCAATGTCCAAATAATCCAAATGCACCGAAGATCACGCCATTAAACTTGATTGAGGTTACCGAGGAGCCATCACAAAGTACACCTGTGGTACCAATAAATGTCCTCACATGATCGATGCTCCAAAAACAAAATTATATTCTTGAGGAAAGAGACACTGCATCAATTGTCCAATCTCAGAAAAAGAAGAAAACACGAAGGAAGAGATCGCAAAAAGCAGTGAAGTCAGACCCCAGTTCAAAGGCCAACATAGGGATTGGTGACGACCCCCTTATATATGAACAACGCTGAAGAGGATTCTTATTCGGGTGAAACCATTGAGATCAAAACGACCACTAAGATAGAAACCAACAAGGAAGATCTTCATGAGCCACAATGGCCAGGATCCAAGAAGAAGATCCAAACCCTATAGAGGAGATCGAGCGAGTCAAGCAATTAAGGAGTTTGGTAGAAGATACCCAAAGGGATCTAGAACCAGCACCTAGGCAGATTCAGATTACAGACACAGTGTTTCCTACGCAACAACAACCTCACCAAGTCCATAGACCCTTAGCCATACCTAGTCTCATCCAAGAACAAAGTGACTTAAAGTCATGGGAAAGTGGCACTACAAGAGGCTATTCATATTAGCGACGCTCACACAGCGACGCTCAAAAAAATATATCCCGGCGTCGCTATGAGCGTCGCAAATTTACAAATAAATTTGCGACGCTCATAGCGACGCCGACTAGGCTAAAAAAATAACAGAGAGCGCCCAAAAACTCAGATCTCAGATCTGAGTTTTTCGGCGCCCTCAAGCAAGGAGCAGGTAACGCTCTCCCTCCCTCTCTCTCTCTCTCTCTCTCTTTCTTCTCCACACACACACACACACACACACACACACGAGGAGAGGAAGGAGAGCCAGGTATGCTCCTTCCCTCTCCTCACTCTCATGTTCCCTTCCCCTCTTTCTCTCTCCCTCTCTCTCTCTCTCTCACACACACATAGTGTTTTTGAGAGAGAGAGAGAGAGAGAGAGAGAGTACAAACATAAACAAAAACGCACACACACATACATAAACAAAGAATGCACACACACATTGAGAGAGGAAAAGAGAGAGAGAGCATGCATAAACAAAAAACGCACACATTGAGAGAGGAAAAGAGAGAGAGAACATGCATAAACAAAAAATGCACACATTGAGAGAGGAAAAGAGAGAGAAAACATGCATAAACAAAAAAACGCACACACATTGAGAGAGAAAGAGAGAGAAACTAATTTAACGTCGTAGGAAACTAATTAAAATTAAAAGACCTAAAGATCTAGCCGACGAGGAGTTGAACTCAAGACCTATTATTCAAGAGGGAAATGGCATAACCAATCTATCATACTTGGCATGGGTGATAGAAAGGTTATACCATTTATCTCTTTTTATTGGCACACACATCCACACACGCGCACACACACAAGAAGAAGAGAGTTATAACGTCGTAGGAAACTATCCTAAAAGACGTTAAAGATTAGGTTAGATGTAGACTTACGTTAAATTAGATTTAGGTTTATTTAAGTTAAATTAGATTAGATTTATGTTTATTTTTAATTAGATTTACGTTTATTTACGCTAGATTTAGATTTACGTTATATTAGATTAGATTTAGGCCTCCATAGACTGCGATGCCTGCATGAAGCGGGTGAAGAAAGCCCTCAATGGAATATAGGGTATTGCTGCCTTCACTCATGGTGGGCTCCGTCGATCCAAAAGTACTGGTGAAATGTCTTCAGAAGATAGGGAAGAAGGTGGATCTTCAGGGTGGCAAGAGTCACTACATCCCCGACACAATGACCATCTAGACAACCTCTAGTCATTCAACAGCAACTTCAAAGTTAGTAACAAGAGCAAGAGCGGTCTAAAGGGCCAATTGCTGTCGTCAGATGTGGATGGAGATGAGGCAGCGTCACCGCCGGAAGTTAACTCTCACATCTTTAGTGATGAGAATGCCAACTCTTGCCGAGTTATGTGAAAAATTATGTGTTAAATCAGTTTTAAGGTTCTTATAATCCCTGTTAGTTTAGTTCTTTGTTTTTAATATAACATAATTTACGTTAGATTTAGATTTATGTTATATTAGATTAGACTTAGGTTTATTTAGGTTTATTTAGGTTTACCCACACACACACACACACACACACACACACACACACACACACACACACACAAGAAGAAGAGAGTTTTAACGTCGTAGGAAACTATCCCAAAAGACGTTAAAGATTAGGTTAGATGTAAACTTACGTTAAATTAGATTTAGGTTTATTTTTAGTTAGATTTACGTTTATTTAGATTTACGCTTATTTACGTTAGATCGAATCCACGCAAGAATTACTTACGGTTTAGGGTTTAGAGTTAGACGAACAGTGAAAAGATCTACTGTGAAAAGATGTTAAGATGCTGTGAAGTGCTACAGCTAGAGAAGAGGCAAAGGGGTTTTGTCCACTACATGCAGTATCATGTAGACGTGGGTCTGTAGATTTCTTGTACCCACAAATATAGGTATTGACCAATAAAGACGAGATTATAACCCGGTGGTTCTGATCTCCGTGCACCTCTAGACCGAGGTGTGCGGGGATTGGACATGACTAGAGAATGAGAGAGAGAGAGAGAGAGAGAGAGAGAGAGAGAGAGAGAGAGAGAGAGAGAGAGAGAGAGAGAGAGAGAGAGAGAGAGAGAGATAAGACGAAGAATGCCAATAGAATATTAAATTTGTTGTCCAGGTTATAAGATTTTTATCCTCATTATGAGTAGTGACGAGGATGTGGGACCGTCCAACCGAAACACCTATCTCTCAACGAGGGTCTTATGTCCTTGTAATCAATGCAAGCATGCTGTGCGACGGACAAGACGTGTTTCTTTGCAGCACGTTTGCGAATTTGGCGAGTTCGATCCATCTATTATAGATCGAGTTGTTGCCAATTATAACTCGTCGGACTCTGACGCTGGCCAACAAGCAGCAATCTTGCAACCCAATAGACGTGTTCGCAGGCGCTTTGGTCAAGCAGCATATGTGAGGCCACAAGATGTAGCCTCTGACAGCTCGAGGGATGATCATGCAGAGCACATTCCCAACGAGACAATGTTTGAGCCCGAGATTGATGAAATGATCGAGACGATCATGGATTCAGAAAGGCTTATCTATGATGATATGAAAAGTGAAGCCGATACGCCATTGTATAATGGAGCACGTATGTCTAGATTGAAAGCACTCCTGGTTCTTCTCAACATGCAGGCAAAGTTTGGATGGAGTGACACTAGCGTCACAGCGCTTTTCAGGTGATCTATTACAATTAGTTTACTTTAATAAAACTCTAAATGTATAATGATCTGATAGATTTTTACACGACTGTATCGTATTTTTATGTTGTGTAGATTGCTTAAAGAGCACATACTACCAGCTGACAATGTGATGCCAGATTCTCGAGATGAAGCAAGAAAGATTTTGCGAAACTTGGGGATGGATTACAATTCTATCCACGCTTGTCCTAATGACTGCATTCTTTTTAGAGGGGAATACATAGACATGGAGAAGTGTCCGAAATGTGATTCCGAAAGATATCGAGTAGATCTCCACGGGACAAAAATTCCACAAAAGGTTTTGCGACATTTTCCTCTGCTTCCTCGCATCAAGCATTTCTTTGAATGTAAGTCCATGGCCCCCCTAGCATCATGGCATGAGGAGAATAAATCTTCGGATGGTGTGCTACGAATTCCTGCAGATTGCGCAGCCTGGAAACATATAGATGGAACATGGTCAGATTTTGCCAGGGAAGCTCGAAATTTGCGCTTAGGCCTGGCTATGGATGGCGTAAATCCATTTGGTCAAAGATCAACATCTTACAGTGTATGGCCCGTTGTCATCGTCAACTGCAACATTCCCCCGTGGTTGACTACGAAGAAGGGGCACCTATGGCTAAGCTTGATTGTGCCAGGGCGATATAAAGTGGGGAATATGGATGTGTATCTTCGTCCACTATTGGAAGAGCTACAACAATTGTGGATTGGCATAGAGGGGTGGATATGAGCCGACACACAGGACGACGGAATGCTTTGATCAGAGGCATTCTAATGTGGACCATGCATGACTATCCTGGGCTAACAAAATGCTCAGGTGATCTATTGACACTCCTCACTCAGACACTGTAAATCTTGTTTTTTCCCATAGTTGATCTATTATCATGTGTATACATCAAACAAGCGGATACAGAGCATGTGTCACATGTGGACCTAGACTGAATGCACGTAGGGCGCCCTCACTGAAGAAGCAAATCTACAAAGGTCATCAAGCGTATCTTCCAGAGAATCATGTGTTACGCGACGGCTTTTTGGGAAGAGAGCCACCAAGGATGTCTGCACAAGCATGGTTAGAGCAGAAGGAGATGTGCGATGACGGATTGCCTCCAGGGATGAAGAGACTATCTCTATGGTACGAGTTACCATACTGGCCCCGACTCATGATCAATCACTTGCTCGATCCAATGCACATATTCAAGAATGTGGGTAATCTACTATGGGACCATCTGACCGGTAAGAAAGATACTTTGGGAGCCAGAGTTGACCTTAGAAATGTGGATCGTATGGAGCAATATTGGCCGCAAACAGCGTCTGATGGATCGATAAAACTCTCTAAAGCACCATGGATTTTCACAGGAGCCCAAGAACGCAAAGTAAAAGAGACCATTCGATCTTTGCAGACCCCCACTGGCGTAATGCACTCGTTCCGAACGTGTTTTACTAAAGAAGGAAAGCTTACCGGTTTGAAGTCACACGATTGGCATAAAATGTGTCAGGTACGTTCATAGTGGACTCTAATATCATTGCATAAAACGTGGACTTTAATATCATTGCTGCACATACTTTACAGTTTATTTTACCGGTTGCCATTGAGGGATGTTTGTCTTTCGACATCCGTAACACAATCTACAAACTTGCAAAGCTGGTGCAATGGATCTCACAAAAGGAGATGTTGAGAAGAAGATGACGGAAGATCTAGAGGCTAAAATCAACCGATTTTGCATGCTTCACAATCCAGTGATGCAAAAGTGGATTTCACAATATGAGGATGCAAAGCAAGAGCGACAAAGGGCACGAATCGAGTGGAGACGGGGAAGACGACCACCGATGCACTATCCGACGGTTCTGGAGAGCCTACCAACCTTCATGAGCTTAAGATGGTTGCACAACCAATTGAAAAGCGCACAACAATGCGGTGACGAAGTGACTGAGGAAGAGTGGGAGTACTCTCGGGGTTGCGCGACCAAGGTAAGTTTGCAATGTACGACTAGCTAGTGACTTTATTTCTAAACGTTTGAACGGCCACTCATAATCTTTGTTCGTTGTAGTATAAGTCATACACAGCAGCATGGTGTAAAGGTCGACATTTTAGGGTGGAACGAATCGACAAAAAGCGTTTTACTCAAGATTGTGGAATCATGGCAAAATTTGAACAGTTTAGTCGACGACGTTCCTCTGATGCAGATCTTGTGGTGGCGGAACTCACTTACTTCGGCACGCTGCAAGAGATTTTGAGGATCGATTACAGAGGATTTTTTGTCGACTTGTTCGACGTGCAATGGTTCAAGATAATCATGGAGGGTCGCAACGCTACTGAGCGTAGAGGAGAGTCTGGTTTTCTTGAGGTGGATTCTACTAAGAAATGGACTGACCTAAGAGACACTTTCGTACTACCCGAGCATTGTGAACAAGTAAGTATGTAAATAGTTAACATCCCCCTTTTACAAGTTATGTGCTTGAAAGCTCTCATGTAAGTTATGTGGCTCTGGCAGGTAATATTTGATCCTACAAAGTCTACATCAAACTGGTGGTACGTCATAGAGGTAGCCCCTCGTAGTGCAAGGATGTATGAAGGCTACCATGTGCCAATCACAACGGCATCAATGGAGGAGATCAGAGAAGATGCTCAATCAGAATCCGCTGCGGTGGTGCCAGATGAGCATCAAGATGCTACTACTCTATATGGGGTGCATGCAGAGGAGCTACAAAATGAAACAGAGGATATGTGTTTAAACGGAGAGCTCTATATAGATATAGGAAGTTATGCTGAGTTATGCGAGGATGAGAGAGAGATCTCTTAAAGCCACAAATATTGTATTTGAACAGTTTTGCTCCGTGTTGTAAAAGCTCTGGCTCTCTAAGTACCTTCCATGGTGTATAACGCTCTTTTCTACTCGCGCTCATATCTTTTGATTGAAAATTCTGAGTTTTCGACTTGCCTCTTCTATCACTCAATTCATTGCGTCATTGTATTTATATGCGTCATTACGTCATTGTATTTAATGGTCTTTGCGTCATTGTCTACTCTATTCATTCAATATTAAGTTTAAATATTCGTGTGTTTAATGCACGTATGGATGATGAGGAGTTTCTTTCTTCTTTGTCACCGCAGCAGAGACAGTGGTACTTGGAGCGTCATCGCTCTGGCGCATCATCGCGTGTTCCTACTCCATCCGCATCTCCCTCTATTTCGGAGCATTCGGCGCGCTCCGAAGCTTCGGCGTCGACGAGACGAGCTTCACACTCGTCTAGACACTGGCGCTCTAGTGGTGGCGGTGGCGGTTGTTGTGGGGATTCCGCCACTGATGCCTCCACACCGCCTCGTGTTCGACGAGGCTCTTTACCCTCCCCTTCTTTGCCCGCCCCCACACCAGCCACAACATCGCCATCTACGCCAGGTTTTGCACGGCTGACTGCTCCTAGCAGCTACACACCTCTACCTACTCCGCCAGAAGCCACCCCACTCGACACTCCTCGCTTCGGGGCCCAGACGCCGGTGGAGACACCTGACGTCCGTACCCCCATCGACACGCCGCTAGAGACCCCTGCCGGGACACCCAGGTTCACGCGTCACCGGCCAGAGGGCTTGCCTTACTCCGTCGACTTCAGCGGCGGCATCATCATGGATGATGACGGCAAGAAGGTGATCTCGCGCATGCGTGGTCTTTGCTCTCAGCTGTTTAGACACTACATACTAAACAAATGGAGTGAAGTACCAAGTGATTTAAAAAACAGAGTCATCAGCATACTTCATAATGAGTTTCTCGTTCCAACACGGGATCAGCGCTTCAATGAAGACCTGATGAAGATTCGAATGCGCGAATACTGCAAACACAAGCGTTCCGAAGTGCAAAAAGCAATCAAGCATGGGTGGAACAGGCCAGATTGGCTGGCCAAAGAAGATTGGAAGAATGCGAAGAAAGCAGCGCGCGAGAATCCCGACAAGTGGAAGCAACAAAAGGATGCAGCCAGAGCGCGAGTAGAGGCAGGGAGCTTGCACCACTTGGGGAGCGGTGGATGGGCATCATTTGAGGCCGATTTTGTAAGTGTTTTCGCATTGCTCTTTATGTTCGATAGTTTAGGGTTTATGAGTTTTTTAATTCTAACATAATGAATTCTTTGTATGTTTTGACAGTGGTCGATGACAGGACGTGATCCCACACCGTACGAGCGCGAGTACGCAGGCAGGAAGGGCTTAAACGCCCTGATGGACATTCTCAGTTCTCGCGGCGGCATGGTTAGTATTAGGGTTTACTCTTTTCTATTTTTTGTATTGTTTTATAAATGTCCTTATATGTTTATACTTACTGAAAGCTGTCTTATTGTCTTTTTTTGCAGAATCCGACAGATACGCCGCTTGGACGCGATGAGACGTCTGACTAGACGACGTCAGTTTAGCCGTAGCTAGATAGCATTAGTTTAGGGTTTCTCATAGCTTATGTATCATGAGACGGATTTTATACGTCTTTTTGAACCATGTATATTATTACATTTGTCACCGCAGTTCATTTTGCCAATCAATTCTTTATGCCTATGATGTTGTACAATTGTCATTATTACATTTGCCAATCAATTCATTTTGCCTATGATGTGTACAATTGTCAATTTTACGCTTGTCAATTTTGCAAACAATGCGTCTTGTGGGTGACTATTTTGGGTCTATTATCTACCCTTGCACTTTTTTTAAAAAGTGAATCAAGTACAATATGGTTGATGGGTGGCAGGGCATTCAATGCCCTGTCACCAAAAAAAAATTCTCTCGGGCGTCGCTATAATCGTTGCTATTTATGGCTCTGTAGCGTCGCTATGAGCGTCGCTATAGACTTCTGTGTAAACGTCGCTATAACCGTCGCTATGAGCATCTCTATATAGCGACGCTGATAGCGATGCCTATAGCGACGCTCTCGTAGCGACGCTATTAGCGACAGTTGTAGCGACGTCGGGGGTTATAAAAACCCAGTGTATTTCCGTCGCTAACAGCGTCAGAAGAGCACACAATCTCTTGTAGTGTGGGCGTACTCACTTCTTGATGGAAAGAATGTTTACAAAGGGACTACCTGATCCTATCAAAGAAATGGAGATCCCATCTTTCCCACATCAGGGGACTGAAGCCCAAAAGGTGCCGTTAAACATTGCCAAATTGATGGATTTCATGTCTTCAGAAGTTAGAACCACCATCATGTCCAAACTATATAAAGACCCCGAGCTAGTCTCAGCTCTTCGAGCCTTCCTCAATGGAGAACTGAAGTTTGGGCTACCACAATTTTCATAGATGGATGGTGAAGGGGATCGAGGAGCACCATAGACGGAGAGAGAGAGAGAGAGAGAAGGAGACACACACACAATGTGGGTGGGGAGACTGTGAAGTGGCAGCTCCCCATATACAGTATACTCACTATAAGTATAGGGTAACAATGGGCGGGCGCCCATGACCTGGGCGACCGGTCAAGGCACATAGGCCTTAACCCCAACAACCTCCCACTTAAAGGCCAATGTGCCTTTAAGCAAGATCTACTAGTGTACAACTAATAGAAGGTGAGAGATTCTCTCAACCTATGCCCACTGACTCTCGATGAGCTAGTGCATCCGGCTCTACTGATAGACAAACATCCCGCTGCGAAAGCCACACAGAGCTAGCTCCAAGCTCTGCAAAGAGTCTACAAGAGCTCATGCACTCCTGCAAGTATCGGTCCAATACCTGCAAACCTCCCCTATGCTCTATGCCGAGATCAGTCATCGAACAACTAATCAACCCTGCTGCAAATGCTCCCACTGCAGCTGCTATGTCGGGCCTCGAGATCAGCATCTCGTACATGAGGACACCGAACGTTGATGCAACCCTGGCAATCTCTGTCACCTCCAACTCAGAACTCAACTCATGGCAATCCTGTCCCCTATCATAGAGACCATGGCACTCTGACTCCGAGCTCTGGAGTGACTCCTCGTGCCCACCACATATCACATGTGTACCAAGAGTATCCATCTGTCCTGAATCTGCATCAAGCTCTGGCATAAGCATATCAAGAAATGACTCCACAATAGTCGACATCTCAGCATCCATGTGAGTCATCTCTGTCATCACCTCTGATGACTCATCCTGCTGTGACTCACTAGAGCTGTCCCGCTCTACCTGTGCATCCGTAGACGCAACCTGCACAACAAAGTCACTGCTCTGCACTCCATGCAAAGCATCCTGCAACCCACAAGCAAAAGAGACTCGCCTGCTCTCTCGCTCTCTACCTGGCTGCATGATCACAGAGACAACACCGTCTCTCCCGTGATCCACATGCAATGGGTAACCTGTACCACTCATGGCACCTCTCGCAATCACTAGCGAACCCAAATGCAACACAAAAGATCACTCAAGCAGCGATACCCGACATCCACTATCCCGTAACTGTCTGATTGAGATCAAATCCCGTCTCAGATCTGACACATAACACACATGACGCAGGGTAAATCTCATACCACTGGGCAAGGACAAACATACGTCTCCTGTACCCTCAATGTCATGCACAACACCATCAGTCATGTGCACACAACCAAGTCTCCCACTAGAAAACGTGCTAAACCACTCACGATGCGACGTGACATGGAAAGTAGCATCTGAATCTAGTAACCAATGTGAAGACAATGTGCAATCCGATATGCAATCCGTAGACATAAGATCGTCTGAAGACAAGCTAGATGTAAATGTGACATCGTCGTCACAATCATACTCAGTAACTACCGTACTGATCTCACTAGCATCTGTCATGTCCAAATCTGCATCACGCATCTGTCGCCTCCGTTGTCTCAAACGCCTGAAACATCGACGCCTAATGTGCCCTCTATGTCCACAATGCCAACATGTCAAGTCTCTATGCCGTCGAGACTTGCGTGTGGGATCAATCTCTCCCATGGACATAGAAGTGGGACTAGACTTCCCTGTAGACATGGATGTCGCGTACATAGCATGTAAACTCTGCCATAAAGCATGAGTTGTAGTCTCCCTCGAGACCTGCCAGTAAATAGACTCAACCAGATGCAAACAAATCGTAGACATGACTAACTCATCAAGATCCTGCCAATCATCATCACGCATAGAATTGGGCTTCGCCGATAAACCACGCAAGGGTTTATCCTGCCCCTAATCCGCCAATGCAACAAGCATATGCTCCTTCCAAGCAACAAAATCTGCACCATCAAACTGTGTCAGACCATAACGCTGGAAGTCAAATGAAAAAACAGCCATAATGCTCGCAAAAGAGCAACCAACAATGAGTAGCAAATGTCAACCAAATCAGCCCTAAACTGGCTCGAATCGCATCAACAAAAGTCTGCAAATATGGTTGTAAATCAGCCCCAAAATTCAGCTCTTAAACAGCTGCATAAACAAGTCACAAACGTGTCCCAGATCAGCCTACAACTGAGCCATACATGGACACCTGCAAAGAGGAAACAATGGCTGAAAATTCAGCACTCAAATAAGCCCTCAAACCTGCCTGTAAACTTGTAAACCTGTAGCTGAAACCTGCTGAAAAACCTCAAGCCATTAGTGCTCGAATCCGACTACCTAGCTCGTAGCCACACAAGCATACATCACAACATTCACTCCTGTGAGTGTGCCAAGATAACTATACGCCTGTCAAACCGTGAGCGAATCACCAAGCCCACATTGTGCGGTATCGATGCATACACACGCACAAATCTCCCACCTGCAGAGAACACCGCACGCAAATGCTGAGCGCAACCCGCAATCGCTACCTAGATCGCATAAATGATGTGCATAAAACTCCTGGGAAAATTTCGCCAGAGTTTCGTCAGTAAAACGGCCACAAAACCAGTAACCAAACTAAC
The DNA here is from genome assembly GCF_014529385.1 of Adiantum capillus-veneris. NCBI lineage: Eukaryota > Viridiplantae > Streptophyta > Polypodiopsida > Polypodiales > Pteridaceae > Adiantum > Adiantum capillus-veneris. The sequence goes on along the minus strand of NC_140951.1, from coordinate 84,516,639 downwards.
TGAACGCTCAAAACCATGAGCAACCAAAGCGCATCAAACCGCACTCCAAATGCATGCACCAATCTCCACACTTTGCATACATCATTGCAAACACCTGCAAATCTAGTACACAAATATCTGCTCTACCTGTGACTGCCAAAAAACATGCCCGAGACATACATTGTCGAGCTCAAAATGCAATCACATTAGTCTCCCTGAGCATCAAACCACATAAGGCATACATCGTATCCTCCCACCTATGTGGAAACTTGCAGCAAATATCACTCTCACATCTGAGAGCAAACCATGTGTGGAATCCTCGACACACAATAAACAACTGTTGCTGCAGAAAATTCAGCGTTCAGAATTTTAAAATTCTGATATGACGAGCGCGTCCGGAGCGTGCCAAAACCCCATGGTAGACTCCTGGATCACATGTATCCGAGTCCGGGTGTGAAAGCTATGCCAAAAAACCTCCGTTTCGACCCAAAAACACAGCATAAACTGTCAAAAGAGGGCTGAAAAATGCAGCTCCTCAACCGTAGCTCGAATGAAGTTTTTGATGGCTCGAATGACTTCGAAAGGGGGGTGCAATGTCAGGACGCCTAGTGGAAACGCTCTCGAAAAGCTGAATTTGCCGATGCCGAAGTCGAAACCCTGTTTGCACTCTTGAAAGTGCGCGCGCGTGGACACGATTTCAGGAATGAAACTGGCTCTCCGCTGTCGTCGTGACTGTGCACACACGCGCTCCCTCCGCGCCTACGCTCTGATACCAATTGAAGGGGATCGGGGAGCACCACAGACGGAGAGAGAGAGAGAGAGAGAGAGAGAGAGAGAGAGAGAGAGAGAGAGAGAGAGAGAGAGAGAGAGAGAGAGAGAGAGAAGGAGACACACACACAATGTGGGTGGGGAGACTGTGAAGTGGCAGCTCCCCCTATACAATATACTCACTATAAGTATAGGGTAACAGTGGGCGGGCGCCCATGACCTGGGCGACCGATCAAGGCACATAGGCCTTAACCCCAACAGATGGAGCTGGGGAGATGCCAATAGAGGAGGAACACTTAGATCCACAACCCAACCTAGATGAGAACCTTGTGGTAGAAATACCCGTTAACAAGTTGGGACAATACTTTGAGAATGATGAATCCAATGCGACCATACCAATCACTACTAAGGGATTAACTGTGAAGGGAATCCTTGATGGTGGCACTGGGGTTAGCATTGTGACTAAAAATTGTTGGGAAACTATGGGAAGACCTCACCTTGCGACCACAACCATAGTAGTGAAGATGGCCAATGGGTCTATTGTTAAACCTATTGGAATGCTAGAAGATCTCAAGATCAAGATAAAATAAGAATTACCTTCATTGTTATGGATTTCTCCAAGACACTATGGCATCGGAGATGATCTTAGGACGTCCTTTCATGAGGGAAGCAAAAACAGTGCATGACTGGTCTAAAAACCATGTCTACTTGCAGTTCCAAGATTCTGTCATTCGAGTGGATCTTGTAACTAGTCAAGCACACCCCCTAGGAAACAGGTTTATAATTGATCATAGATGTGACACCACAATTCACTCAGCCCCATTGCAGTATTGTTACATGTGTAAAGCGGACACTGATGTTGGGGAAGATTCTCCTTATATGGATGTACTACCTGGGATGACTGAGTCAGACAATGTGGATTGGGTTCACCTAGCAGCAACCATAGACACTTGGGGAAACAGGGGGACAACCTGGGTAACACCTGAGGGGGATAAAATGCCACCACTCGTACCCTTAAATATGCTAGAAGCAATGCATATAGCTTCTGACAAGACTCATCCTCATATAACAAAGAAAACATACAAGTGGGTCCCTAAATCTTCTTTAGCAACCATGGTTGATGCTAAAAAACAGAAGCTTTGTAAGAAACGTCCCACTCGCTCCAAGAAATGTAAGGAAACGTGGCGTTGGATTCCTAAACGACTATTGGAAGCCCAAGGCTACTATCAAGGAAATGATCAAATCTAGGTGCCAAAATGTAGATTTTGTTCTTACCTGTCACTTGACCCATGTGAGTCAAACCCTGTGACAACAAAGCCGATTAAAGATCGTGGGAAAGGAAAAATCACAAAACACTATACTACGGATCCGGAGCTAGTATGGGGTCCCAAGCAAGAAAGGCTTGTTTTACTCAACTTAACCATAGAAAAAATGAATAAAGCTTCTAGCTTCTCATGTAATGCATCCATAGAGGTAAAGGCTTCTACACAACCTCCACCTACCATAGGTAGCCTCCATGAAGTTACAAAAGATTTGACACCTCCCATTGTTCAATTATTACCTGATGCACTACTTCAAGTTCGTTCATGGGAGAGTACCTTACCACCCTTGCAACTCGATGAAGCACCCAAGGTAATAGAGATATTTGGAAAAAATCCTCACCTATTACCAACTGGAACAATTGGTTTCAAAGGGTGATGATCACATTTCAAACAGTATGACCTACCCAAGGAAGGGGGGAAGTCTTCATTCACGTCAGCCTATTGAATTATTTCCCTCTTACCCTTCTTTCCCTGACCTCTGAATCTCCCAATCTTAGGGAATGTATATATAAAGTCTTATACTCACAAAAAACAAAAATAGTAAAGAGCAAGAGCAATTAGCAAACGAGTATGCACAATAAAAGTCAAAACATTGACCCAGACCTACACATTCACATCTTGTACACTAAAACAGAAACCTATGTCATCAAACACCTTTGATCCTTATCACTCGAGTGATGGAGGGTAGGTAGGATTAGTACAATAGGAGTGTTTCTGTTTTAGAGTTTAGTGATTAACAAAGTTCTTTCTTCCCACTGATGTGCCTCCTAGAGGTATTCTTTGTGTTTCCTCGTGTGTACAGGAACGTGTTGATGTTGTCAAGATCTGAACCTTCATGGGATCTTTCTCTCGTTCACTCTTCAAATCAAGCTCGATTATCAACACAAACAAGTGATTCTTGTCCATTAGCACTGTCCCTTATCTTTTTTGCATCCATGTTTGTCTGATTTAATTGTAATTGGTAGCATAATATTCAGTGCATTTGCTTAGTATCAAACATTAAATTTAATGTAATTTTTTGTCATAATCACTTGTCTAGGTTTAAAAAAAAACAAGTAGTCCGACTAAGCTAGTTGACCAAGCTAGGCGTTAGAGATCTTCTCTTAATACCATGGGGAATGCCTTCCTAATAATCAATGAGGTTCTTAATCCGATTTAGGCAGCATTGTGTGCAATGTACTAGGGCTTTCAGTGGGCTTAATCCCTGTTGACCTATAACTTAAGTATTATAAAGGGAGTTTACTAATGTGATGAGCCTGGGGAGGGTAACAATGTTATATGACCCCCCAAACTTACAAAATTAAAATGCTGAAAACGAACAAACAAAACAAAAAAATCAAAGTGCCACAATGTAAAATCTTAAGCTGGAAGCAAAATCTAAGCTTGATTTGGTACTTCACTCACATGTATTGCCTATGGTACTCGAGCCCTAGAGGTTCCCAGTGTGGACGCTTTTCCTTGAAAAGCAAAAAACCCAAGGCATACAAAATAAGCACACACATCATAATTGAATCATGGGTCAAAGAAATAAGTTAGGCGATGATTTCATGAGCGTTTCCTTTTATCGTATTTTAACTACAAGGTCTTCTAGGTATAGCCTCTAGTCAGCCCTCGGACATGAAATACTTGGCTCTCGCGATTAAACAGCTTAATTGACCAGAGAAAGTTGAGAAGCTTGCCCATGGTATTAATTGTTGATCTCTAGTGTCTTTCAACCGTTAAATTAGCAACCCCAGACTTGTTTAGTTTTTGACCTTTATAACTATGCGTTGGATTATATTACAATTTGATGTTTATTACTGACAAATGGTTTAAAATTTTGTAATTTGTCTGCCTACAACTGCATATGCTTTTTAATTGTATATGAGAATGCAATTACTGTGCCAATGTTGTTTGATTTTGTAGTGAATGAAGAAGGCTAAGGACATTCATCTCAAATGCTCTTCCACCTCGACGAACGAACTTTAACTCAATAGCTTCCGAGGACGAAATCTACATCAGGAAGGGGGGCATGTCAACCCTCACGCACATTCCTATCACCTACAATAGACGCAGTATAATTTATTCGGTAGAGTCAAGTACCGGGCTTGTCGGTCCAATAGGAAAAGGGTAAGAGTGATCGCCGATGAGAGGCGCACTCTAACTGGAATATTCAAGGGTTAGTTGGCTTTGCATGGGCGTCCAAGTGTGAACGGGGCCAGTTCATATAAAAGTCACCTAAACCTAAAAATATTTTATTCTTTCATTAGTGCAATTGAAGAGTGCTCTTGCTCCATCTTCATCTTCTTCTTCTTCATCTCCTTGTGTGTGTGTGTATGCGAGAGAGAGAGAGAGAGAGAGAGAGAGAGAGAGAGAGAGAGAGAGAGAGAGAGAGAGAGTGATCGAGCGTTGCGACGGTGGCGAGGCGGTTGAACGTTGCGTAGCGGCATCTCCCTCTTCTTCGCGGTGAGGAATCCTCCACGACAGCAAACGTAGAGCGGTGAGTGACACACCATCGCCATCTTTGAGCTTAATAGTTTAGGCTAGTTGCATGCTTAGAGCCATTTTTGGCTCGTACACAGTGTATTGGCAAGTCCCTTGCATTGACACGTGCGACAGATGCGCATAGAAAACAAGATAATATCACCCAACACTCCAAGTCATCAATAGATCGACAGATCTGCATAGTTAATTGGTGTTGCCTTAATCGATGAATCTACACCAGTATGAGCAATTTCACACTGCCTAAATCGAAAAATCTATGTGCACATGACCAACATACTAGGCAAGGCATAAAAGACAAAACGTTTACCATTTCTTTGACGCCAAATTGGAGTATGTTTGAGTAGTGGAGTACTTAGAAATTGTTGTCTATTATTCAAAAGCTTACTCATGTGAGTAGTTGTATATCTTAATGAAAAATCATCTCAATAGAAATTATAATTAGTGCAATTAGAAGCCATGACATTAGAGATGGTTGGTTTTCCATATCATAAAACATTATAGTAAAAGAGAAGGTGAAAATAGGAGTGACTTCTTAGATGTATATACCTAGAGAATATTTGGCATTTGAAAATGTACCTATGTGCACGTATGGAGAGAGTTGTAATTGGAAGAACTGTAACTCAAATTACCTTTTGATTTCACAAAATATAATTCTTTTACGAGTTGGAGAGAGTTCTAACTATCAACCTCACACCAAAAAGAGTTAATGAGTCCAAAATGTGTCAATTGTGTGCTAATAGTTGGCTATGAAATAAAAGCTAGTATTGTCATGTGTTCAATATAAAGATAAAAAGAATAGCAATTTCATTTAGTCTCTTGAGGAGTAGAAGTGTATAAGAGATTTGATACTAAATACTAAATTGGATTCCACACAAAGGAACTTGTTGTGCTTTGTGACTAGATGTAACACAATTAGAAAACAAAGGGTTAAACACACCTGCAAACATATCTTTTGAAGATAGACATGACTTGTGAATCAATAGAATGAGAATAGTAATGAATTATGCTTGACACAAATGAAAATAATAATAATAATAATTCCTACCGACAGAATTGATTATCTTGCAAGAGAAACAAATGATAAGTGAGTGAAAAGGACAATTTTTGGTTGGATTTTGTAACAAATTGTGTAAATATAACAAAACAATTTGCCACCTTCTCGCTTAAGAATTGGTTGAAAGGGATAAGTGTATGTTAGAGATAGTCGTTAGAACTTGAGAAGTGATACTTAGTGAGAGAGAAAGGGGGTCATCAAAGAGTTGCACATCAACCTTGCATGGTGGCCGGTAGGTGAGAGAATTCACGAGGGGATTTTCTTACTAATTGTAGCCTCTCTTTTGAAAAGTGAGTGAATTTGGTAGATTTTTTTAGTGTGATGGTATGGAGACGACTTATTGTGAGTGCATGAATGCGATGCGTGTGTGGAGAGAGAGAGAGAGAGAGAGAGAGAGAGAGAGAGAGAGAGAGAGAGAGAGAGAGAGAACACAGGATGTGGGTGGAGCAACTCACAACAATGTGTGAGAGAGCGCCCCTTATTCCTAGATCTAGTAAGGAATAAGGTGTGGAGCAACTCACCACAATGTGTGAGAGGGAGCCCCTTATTCTTCTATCTAATAAAGAATAAGGTGTGTACAAGTGATGGGCAGTTGGACGCCTCTGGCGCATCCGACCAGGGTTAGAGGCACACCGCCTTCACCTCAACAATCTTCTCACTTAACGAAAAATGTACCTAGCAGTATGTACAAGAGTTATAGGAAAGAAAGCCATCTCAACCTATGCACACTCGTTCTCTCGAAGTTAATGCATGCCGTCGTTTAGAATCTAGTGGTGTGCAAAAGCATATATCCCTGCTAGAATCAACATGCATACCCTATAGTTATCCTGTAATGACGTACACTACTCCATGATACATCATGTAGTGTCAACTGACAACCTCAACTACAAACTCTCCCACAACAACTGCTATGTTGGGTCTCGACACTAAGAGGTCATACATGAGAGTTCTAAAGGTTGATGACAATTGCGTAATCTCTACCAACATATCCATGCCAATTGCATTTAGCCGTGTACAATAATCTTTTACAATCTATTTGTAGTAGGTATTTAAATGCTTGCTGAATCACCACTAGAACTAGTCATGAATGAACACATCAATCTTTACTCTAGGGTAGTCATCACTCCCTCATCGTCCATAGGGACTGTATCCACATATCCTTGTGTCACCATAGCACTCTCTAGCATGAGCATGTCAGAGAACTCCATATCGCTCATCTCTGTGGTAGGAGGCATCTCTGTTCTAAGAGGATCGATCTAATATGTCTCGCTAGAGCATTGCCGCATGATCTCTGCATCTATAGACATGTTGTGCATAGCACTTTGGAGCTCATCCGCGAAAGATATGTGTCTAGTCTCTTGCTGGCATGATTGTAATGTAATGAAGACTATGTCTTCTTGCACCTCAAATACATACATAGGGTAGACCAAGCCAATCTTGGATTCCCATGCAATGACTAACAACTTGTAGTGCATCTGGAAGAACTTCTCCCTAAGTAGTACTTGACATCCATGGTCTCTTAGCTGTCTCACCGAGATCAAACTCTTTGCAATCTTAGGAACATAACACACATCTTGTAGCATATAAAATGCACCACTATGTTAATGACAAGCATATATCTCATGCACTCTCTATGTCATATGTTGATCTGTCAGCTAGATGCACACGATCAAGGCTCCCACTAGCAAAAGTGTCACGACGTGATGTGACATAAAACATTGCATACTCATCTAGCCATCGAGAGCAAGTGGAATCTCTATCAAACATAAAAGCAAGAGAAACACCAGATGTAAACATGACATCATCGTCACTAGCATATGAAGCCACCTCTCTAGTTTGTGTCAAAATTGTCTTTGCATCACACATACATCTACATCATTGTCTCTGATGCTAGTGACATCACCGTCATTAGCATATATGAATTTACCTCTCTAGTTTGTGTCAAAATTGTCCATGCATCACACATATATCTACGCCATTGTCTCATGTATCTAAAGCAATGTCGTCTAATGTGCCATGTGTGACCACAATGCAATATCTCAAGTGTCCACATGAACAAGACCGCTATCTCACATGAGTCATTGTACTGGACTCAAAACTATTGTCACACATATGAACTTCCATAAGTGAATGTCAAAGTGGGATAATCAAGAGCTATGGCTCTATAACATGTATAAGGGCAATGTGCATAAACCAATTTCAAAGAGAAGTGCACCAAACTTGGAGCAACCCTTGCAGAGAGAAAACACTCTCACAAGAGCTCACTAGCACTCGTAGTGCTCAAGTGCATCAATGCATAGAATCTCCCACAGTAGTGTAACCACATTGTACTCTACAATCGTCGCACTGATGCAAGTCTCAACTGACAAAGTTACATGGAACCTGTAACTAGTAACTACCTATAAACTATATGCAGTAGACTCATGATCAAAATATTCGTCGATAAAAAACAGTGCAGACTATAAGTCTACATGTAGCCACTGCGAGCATACACAAATCTCAGTCTTGTGAGAGTGGATACAAGAGCACCAATCCGTGTCCAAAGACAACCATATTCCCGTCAATGTGGGAGCAAAGTTGACCACAACAAAAGAGAATCACCATCTCAATTCGATGACATCAAATACATCAAAAGAGTATATAGCAATCAAGCCAAACTATGGCGAGAAATCTAGGGAAAATCAGACAGAGTCTCCCCTTCAAAGTGATCAAAATCTTAGCGTAATCTCTCAAACCATAAACCATATCCAAGATGCCAAAGTGGGAGAAGCTCTTGACCACTATAAACTGACCAAAAGCTGTCAACAAAAGATATGGCAAAGTAGGAGTAAACCTAGACCACTATAGTGTTCGAAAGAGGACTCAAAAGACCATAAACCAAAACCACTACTCAATGCCAAAGAGTAATGCCAAAATGGTTCCACAATGTGCATACAATGGCAATCCTCACTCAACGTACATAAATGGAGTGACCACGCATAAACAAGCGCCAAAAAAGTTGCAATTCAAAAAATTGATCAAGGAAAAAACAATGCTCTTAAGAGGGCTGACCGGCACTCAAAAGTTCTCACCAAAATGCATCTACAATGGGCATCAACCATGTTCCATAACCATATGCAAATCCATCTGCAAAAATCATAAACCAAAGTACAAAATTGCTAGCAAAGTGTCCGATGAAACCTGTAAGAGAAGGAGTTAGGTCTTTGAGTGAGCTCAACGGAGCGAACCTTTTTTTTTTTTTGAGGACCGCTGTTCCTACCTCCTCTTCCTCCTCTCACCGCCCACGTGCTTCCTCCTCTTCCCTTGCTCCTCCTCCTTAGCCTCCTCCTCCAACATCCTCCCTCTCCTCCACCTCCTTTCTCCATCTACTCCTATAACTGCCTTCCCTTCTTCCATCTTGTCCTCCACCAACCCCCCTCCCTTCCTCACGGTCCTCCACTCCCTTTTTCCTCTCTCTTTTCCTATCACTCTATACCCCTATCCCCCCCCCCTCTCTCTCTCTCTCTCTCCCTGTGTGTGTGTGTGTGTGTCCACCCCCTGTCATCCCTCTCTCCCATTGTCTTCCCCCTCTCTCTCTCCCTGGCCCCACCTCCCCCCCCCCCCCCTCTCTCTCCCTCTCTGTGTGTGTGTGTCCACCCCCTATCATCCCTCTCTCCCATTGTCTTCCCCCTCTCTTTCCTTGGCCCCACCTCTTCCCCCCCCCTTCTCTCTCTCTCTCTCTCTCTCTCTCTCTCTCTCTCTCTCTCTCTCTCTCTCTCTCTCTCCCCCCCCCTCCTTTGACATGGATAGATTACCCCCTTTTCAAGTATTCACTAGTCGCACCCTCCTTATCTCTCACACACACCGATATCACTCAGCTCATCAGACAGGACTTGATTCAGTTAGACACCAGGAGGACATGGATACATCCTATGCGTGTGCCGAAGATGGCGTTCTACAGAGAGCATCTCCTTGAGCTAACAGAGGATGGTTTTGTGACCAGACCTACCTACATGAACACTCATCTATCCCATGGATTACGATGTGTTATTGGACATATGTGCACATCATCACATCAATTAGAGTATTGTGACTGGGAGATTTAGAGGAGTACCATCAGAGGCTAGGGTTGAGAGAGATCGAGATGTGGGGGGGGAAGAGAGAGAGAGAGAGAGAGAGAGAGAGAGAGAGAGAGAGAGAGAGAGAGAGAGAGAGAGAGAGAGAGAGAGAGCACAGGAGGCAAAGAGAGAGAGGGAAGATATAGAGGGAGAGAAAGAGAGAGATTGGGGGGGGGGGGGCTTACATGAACACTCATCTATCCCATGGATTACGATGTGTTATTGGACAGATGTGCACATCATCACATCAATTAGAGATTGAGGCTGGCAGATTTAGAGGAGTACCAACACAAGCTAGGGTTGAGAGAGAGCGAGGTGTGGCACAGAGAGAGAGAGAGAGAGAGAGAGAGAGAGAGAGAGAGAGAGAGAGGGAGGGAGGGAGAGGGGGAGAGAGAGAGAGATGGGGGGGGGGGGGGGATTGCTATTGCTTTGGCTTGGGGTTGTTTTCTTTTTTTTCCTAAGGCACCCCCTTCCCCTCCACTCTCTCCCTCTTTTAAAGAAGAAAAAAAAGAAGGCATCCCCCCCCCCCACCATCTCTCTCTCTCTCTCTCTCTCTCGCTCTCTCTCTCTCTCTCTCTCTCTCTCTCTTTTTCTCTCTCTCCATATATTCCCTCTCTCTCTCTCTCTCTCTCTCTCTCTCTCCCGCCACACCTCACTCTCTTTCAACCCTAGCCTCTGTTGGTACTCCTCTAGATCTGCCAGCCTCAATCTCTAACTGATGTGATGATGTGCACATTTGTCCAATAACACATCGTAATCCATGGGATAGATGAGTGTTCATTTAGCCGGGTCTGGTACAAAATCATCCTTTGTAAGCTCAAGGAGATGCTCTCTGTAGAAAGCCCACTTTGTGCCAAGCACAACCATAGGTTGTATCCATGTCCTCCTAGTGTCTAACTGAATCAAGTCCTCTCTGATGAACTGAGTGATCTCGGTCCGTGTGAGAGACAAGGAGAGTGTGTCCAGTGAACACATGGAAAGGGGGTAATCTATCCATGTCAAAGAGAGAGAGAGAGAGAGAGAGAGAGAGAGAGAGAGAGAGAGAGGGAAGATATGGAGGAAGGGAAAGAAAAAGAAGAAGAAGAAGAGGATTTTAACATTGTAGGAAACTATCCCAAGAGACCTCAACGACGGGAGTTGAACTCAAGACTTGGAGGGAAATGACATAACTAATCTACCACACTTGGGTGATAGAAAGGTTATACCATTTTCCTCTTTTTATTTAACACACACCCACACACACCCCCGAGAAGAAGAGGATTTCAACATTGTAGGAAACTATCCCAAGAGACCTCAAAGATACGGCAGTTGAACTCAAGACTTGTTATTTAAGTGGGAAATGGCATAATCAATCTACCACACTTGGGTCATAGAAAGGTTATACCATTTTCCTCTTTTTATTAGCGTGTGCGCGCGGGCACACACACACACACACGAGAGAGAGAGAGAGAGAGAGAGAGAGAGAGAGAGAGAGAGAGAGAGAGAGAGAGAGAGAGGGAGGGAAGGGGAGGGGCCGATATATATATATAGAGAGAGAGAGAGAGAGAGAGAGAGAGAGAGAGAGAGAGAGGGAGTGGAGGGTAGGGGCTGACACACACACACACAAAAGGAGGAGGAGGTTCTTGGCTACACCATTGGAGGGAGGGGAAGCAATGGGCTATGGTTGTAGGATTAGGGGCTGCACATGGTGGTAGTAAGCTAGCACCACTAATCACTAGTGGTGGGCTAAGTTGGTGGTGGCAATGGGTGCTAAGGGGTGGTAATGGGAGGTAGTGGTGGTGGGATGAAAAAAAAAAAAGCTCGCTCCGTTGAGCTCGCTCCATAACCATCCCCTAAGAGAAGCTCTAACTATAGTGCCAATGTCGACAACTTTTCCCACTCCTTTACCCAAATCCACCAAAAAATCTCAAACCTCAAGCTCTACACAGGCTCAAATTGCATCCTTAGAGTTTATGCACCTAACCTCGAGCACCTGTCGTGATTTCAAAAGTGCATAAAACTCGTACACTACGCAACCTGAAATTTCTTGCAATCAGCGATTAGTGACAAATTTGCAAAATTTTCTTCTGTAAAGTTGTAGATCACGCCAAAATGGAAGGGCATTGCAGACAAAATTTTTAAATCTACAATCTACAAAGAGAAAAACAAATTTGAAACTACAGTGCTCCGTTAGCTATTTTCGCATCGAATTGAGATCGAGCAAAGTATTGAAAAAACTATATATACTATTTCAACACTTCTCAAGTGAAAAAAAATCGACAAGTTCTATTAATTGATGCTATTAATTATGTATAAGATATTTATTAACTAGGAGGGAAGACATTAAAATGAAGCACACATACATACATAGAGAGAGAGAGAGAGAGAGAGAGAGAGAGAGAGAGAGAGAGAGAGAGTTTTCATCAAAGCATGTTATATTTTTTAACCTGAGAGTGTGTTTGGATACTGATCGTGGTGTTTCATAAGTGTACCTCGTAAAAAACCACAAGGAGGGTTAGAGTTTTGTCAAGCTCAATGTTTGTAATCATACAAGATGTCAATGTTATTAATTGTTTGTTGTTTCTTTTTTTATGTTTCAAAAAAAAAGAAAACATGCAAGTCTCCTTGCATGGGGGAGTTTGCACAGTCCTCTCCAATTCTTATAATACGAGGGAACGTGCCATTCCCACGACAGCGTGTAAATTTTAGTGTGTTCCTTTCATTGCATTCTCGGCTGTCAAGAGTAAAATGTGGTAGTTATTACTCACCTCTCACTCAAATATCTCATGTTTGTAAATGTGTAGGAGTTGTATCCAGGCTTCTTTATACATTGACTGCAATGAAACATAATAACATTATAAAGGTATAAAAATTAAGTAGAGCGCATGAAACATTTTTCTAATTGTGAACATTTTACAATTAGAATAAAAATTAGAACAATTTATGAGTATTTGTACCAATCCAAGTACAATGCTATTTCATTACAACGGTTTGTCGTTTTTCATAACGACAGGAATGAACGTACGCAGTTATCAATCTTATCATGATTTCTCGCTGTCTGACTTTGAGTCCAACACTAGTCATTTGTAGTAGTTGTGGGATATTGAGTGGCCATTTGGGATGTATGAGGTTCATCCTTTTCAACTATGCAAACCACTTGTTTAGTACGGGATCAAATGAAAAAATGAGCCAATGATGTGTCAAGCTAGTGAGCTCCTGTTTAAGCAAAGTATCACATGCCTTCGAGATGCAAGCATAGGTAATTACATATAGTGAGAAATGCCATTGCTTAGCATTTGCTGGAAACAACCCAGAGCTTTTTTTGTGGAGTGTTTCAAGAGACGATATTCCGAACGAAAAGGTGCTCAAGCACATTTTGAGCTTTCTCAATAACACCACTTCTCGCATATGTGATCGTTGCTCCTACGTAGTGCCATATGTTTTCAAGATGCAAGCATAGGTGATTACATTAGGAGAAATATGCCCGTTTCGCATGTTGGAAATAGCCAAGTAGAGCTTCTTGGCCCTGCCACTATTGGGCATATCCCGCAGTCAATGCACTTGCAGAGATATGCGCTCGCTTCGGTTTAGCTGAAATATTCTAGAGCTTGCTCGCTTGCTTGATGTTCGTCTCACATCCTGCAATCGGTGCATTCCAAGAGGCGACATTCCAGACAGGAAGCTCCTCCATCGCTTTTTGTGCTTTCTCAATCGCACCACGTTTGGCATACACATCAACGAAGACAATGTCAAGCACGAAATCTTTTTTCAACAGTCTCTGACTAACAATATGATTGCAAATTTTTGTGCCCATATCAACATCTTGCGTAGAGCCACGCGCCTTCAAGATGCATGTGTAAGTGATTGCATCTGGAGAGAGGCCCTCGCTACTACTGAAAATAGACTAGAGCTTTCTCCTTTGGGGAAAATCATGCAATCAGTGCATTCCAAGAGTCCACACCTAGAAAGGAAGTTGGAAATACCCTAGAGCTCTCTGGCCCTGCTCATGTGATGCATATTCCACGACTAGTGTATTCCAAGAGTCTACACTCCAAATAGGTAGCTCCTCAAGCACTTGCATAGAGCCATATGCCTTGAAGATGTAAGCATAGCATTCACAACGAAAGGATGGGTGACTGAATTTGAAGAGATACACTTGCTCTTGTTGCACACATCCCACAATTAGTGCATTCCAAGAGGCATCATTCCGGATAGAAAGTTGCTCAAGCACTTTTTGTGCTTTCTCAAGGGCGTCACATTTGGCATACATATCGACCAAAATAGTGTCCAACAAGTGGAGAGACCGCCTCGCTTTGCATCTATTCAAAACATCCCAGCCCCTTTGCCCATCTTTGCATCTTCCAAATTTCGACACGCCTTCAAGATGCAAGCATAGGTGATTGCATCTAGAGAGATGCGCTTGTTTCATATAGAGAGATGTGCTCGCTTTGGATCTGCTGAAAATATTATAGAGCTTGCTTGCTTCCCTAATGTTTGGCACATCCCGCAACCAGTGCATGCAAGGGTGAACACTCCTCATAGGATGCTGAAAACAACTTAAAGATTTCTGGCCCTGCTTCTGCGGTGCGTATCCCGCGAGCAGTGCATTTCAAGAGATGCCATTCCCATCATTCAATGCATCTGACAAGCAACATTTTGGACAAAATGGTCATGAAGAACATGCCCAGATCATATCACATCTAAGAAAAACATCTCAGAGCTTCCTCACCTACCCTTTCTTGACATATCCGAATATAAAAGCACTTCGAGAGACTTCGTTTGGTGAGAAACCGTCACTTTTCATGTGGCTAAAATAGCTTAGAGCTGCTTTGCCACAACCATGTCTCTCGTATCGAGTAATCAATGTGCTCCAAGTGGAGACAATTGGTAGAAAAAGCTCATCCAAAAGTTTTTGTAGTTCCATGAGGGCACCACATTCGGCATACATATTGATCAAAACACCGATAAGCATGATATTTGCCTCCAACGACCCATGACTAGCAATTTCATCATTATGAATTCTCAAACCCATGTGAAGGTCTTGCAGAAGGCGGCCAACTTTCAAGGTGCAAGGATGGGTGAATCGATTTGGAAAAAGGACTTCCCTTTGCATCTGGTTAAAATAGCCTAGAGCTCTCTGGCCCTGCTCTTGTTGGAGACGTGCCGCAATCAGTGTATTCCAAGATGCGGCATTTCGGACAAGAAGCTAGTCATCCATAATTTGGCTTGCAATCCCTAGACATTTATAATTGGTCTTGCCAAAATGGCCAATCAGATTGAGGGTGATAGCTACTAGCCAAATGGGAGTTGAGTGAGCAATTTACAGTGTTATCAGAGTGTTTTTGAGAAGCTGCCTGCTCAAAACACAGGTTTCTCTCGAAACCCGGTTATGCACCTTGACCGCTTGAAAGCTTGCTGCAACATTGAAGCCATGGATAGGGGTAAACAGCTCCATGCTGATACTATTGAGAAAAGATTTGAAGTTGATTGTTCAATCAACAATGCTTTGATGGTGCTATATTCCAGCTGTGGCCCATTAAGTGACGCCCAACATGCCTTGGGTGAGATATCAAGAAGGGATGTTGTAGGATGGATAAGCTACCTTCTAGACCGCTTACCAGAATACGGGAAACGTATAGGTTGCTAGGGAAGCTTTCAGGATCGTTTTGAACTTGAAGAAAACTGATGCTTCAACTTTTACCTTGATGTCTAACATTTATGCGATCAGTGGTCATGAAAACTATAACTCTAGGTGAAGAGAGGTTTTCCAATAATTTGAAATACACAGGGACAAGTATTGCTTTGCCAATGAACTGGCTCTTATATGATGCTTCATGATATAGAGATATTGATCTCTTAAATCCACATGAAAATCCTCGGCCTGCTTAGATAGACATGGATCAATCCAAAGAAGAAGAAACAATATTGATGATGACTCTGACTTTATGTGACTACTTACTTTAGGTGTCTGCATAGTGTTACAAGGACTGAAGAGAGAGTAGATAGTCAAGTCTGCCATCATACTTCTCTAAGGTGCAATGAAGACCCATCTAAATAGATGTTTTATATGTATAATGATTATTTTACCAAACAGAAGAGAGAGAGAGAGAGAGAGAGAGAGAGAGAGAGAGAGAGAGAGAGAGAGAGAGAGAGAGAGAGAGAGAGAGAGAGAGAGAGAGAGAGAGAGAGAGAGAGAGAGAGAGAGAGAGAGGAGAGAGAGAGAGAGAGAGAGAGAGAGAGAGAGAGAGAGAGAGAGAGAGAGAGAGAGAGAGAGAGATGGAGGTTACCAACCTTGTTGCTGATTGCAACAATCTGTGTGGAGAAGGTTTGACAATCCCCACCATGCTTGAGATGCTGAAGTAGACTGCACGTGAGAGATAGCTGATGGGAGATTTGCTATGTAAAGCAAGATGCGGAGATTCACTTCATAAAGTTGTTGCGCAAACTAAAAATGTTGTTGCGTGCGTAGAGCCACATGCCTTCAAGATGCATGTGTAGGTAATTGGATTTGGAGGGTTCTGGCCCTGCTCTTGTTGCACAATCCTGCAATTAGTGCATTCCTTGGAAGAGGTGACATTCCAGATAGGAAGCTCCTGCTGCACTTTTTGTGCTTTCTCAAGCACACCACATTTGGCATACATACCAACCAAGACAGAGCCAATCAAGACATCTTTTTTCAACATCCTCTGACTAACAATATAATCCCACACTCAATGCATTCCAAGAGGCAACATTCCGGACAGCAAGCTCCTCAAACACTTTTGGTGCTTTCTCAAGCGCACCACATTTGGCATGCATATCTAGCAAGACAGTGCCAAGCACAATAGATTTTCTCAACAGTCTCTAGTTAACTATTAAGTTTTGTGCCCATATCAGCATCTTGCGTAAAGCCACATGCCTTCAAGATGCATGTGTAGGTAATTACATTTGGAGAGAGGCCCTTGCTTCGCATCTTCTGAAAACAGCCTAGAGCTTTCTAGCCCTGCTTTCATTGCACACATCCCGCAATCAATGCCAACATTCTAGACAAGAAGCTTCTGAGACAATTTTTGTGCTTTCTAAAGCACATATCAGCATCTTGTGCCCATATCAGAATCTTGCATAGACCCACATGCCTTCAAGATGCATGCGTAGGTGGTTGCATCGAGAGAGAGGCCCTCGCTTCACATCTGTTGAAAACAGCCTAGAGCTTTCTAGCCCTGCTCTCATTGCGCACTTCCCACAATCAGTGCCGACATTCCAGACAAGAAGTCATGTCTTTGTGCTTTCTCAAACGCACCACTTTGGGCATACATATCGACCACGGACACTGCCAAGCACGACATCTTTTTCAACAATGTAATTTTTGTTCCCATATCATATCTTGGTGAGCCACACATGCTTCAAGATGCCTGTGTAGGTGATTGCTTATGGAGAGTTCTGGCCTTGATCTTTTGTGAATCCAACAATCATTGCTTCCTTGTTTTTTACCACACGATCTTCATCAAAAACCACTAAAACTGTGTGAACGTTTTTTGTGCTTTCTCAAGCGCACCCTATTTGGCTTGCATATTCAAGCAGATAGGTGCCAGCACGCAACTTTTTTCAAACAGTCTTTTGATAACTGTGAAGTTTTGTGCCATATCACATCTTACATAGAGCCACATGTCTTCATGATGCATGCGTAGGTGATTGCTTCTGGAGAGAGGCCCTCCTTGGCATCTGCTGAAATAGCCTAGCACTTTCTTGCCCTACTCTCATTGCTCACTTCCATGCCGACATTCCAGACAGGAAAATCCTCATGCAATTTTCGTTGTTTTCTCAAGTGCTATCAGCCTCTTGTGCCCATATCAGCTTTGCATAGAGCCCTGCTTCAAGATGCATGATGTAGGTGGCTGCATCCAGAGATGAGGCCCTCACTTCACATCTACTGAAAACGGTGCCTAGAGCTTTCTAGCCCTACTCTTGTTGCGCACTTCCCACAATCAGTGCTGACATTCCAGAGAAGCAATTTTTGTACTTTCTCAAGCGCACCACATTTGACATACATATCAACCAAGACACTACCAAGCACAACATCTTTTTCAACAGTCTCTAACTGACTGTGAAGTTTTGTGCCCATATCAGCATCTTGCATAGAGCCACACGCCTTCAAGATGCATGCATAGGTTATTGCATTTGAAGAGAGGCCCTCTCTCCGCATCTACTGAAAACAGCCTAGAGATTTCTAGCCTTGCTCTCATTGCACACATACCGCAATCAGTGCCAACATTGCAGACGAGAAGCTCTTGAGGCAATTTTTGTGCTTTCTCAAGCGCATATCAGTATCTTGCATAGAGCCACATGCCTTCAAGATTCATCCAAAGAGAGGCCCTCACTTCACATCTGCTGAAAACAGCCTAGAGCTTTCTAGCCCTACTCCCGTTGCGCACTTCCCACAATCAATGCCGACATTCCAAACAGGAAATTCCTGAAGCAATTTTTGTGCTTTCTCAAGCGCACCACATCTGCCATACATATCAACCAAGACATTGTCAAGCACGACATCTTTTTTTTCAACAATGTAATTATATTAGCATCTTGCATAGAGCCACATGCTTTCAAACATATCAACCAAGACACTGTCAAGCATGACATATTTTTTTTTCAACAATGTAATTATATTAGCATCTTGCGTAGAGCCACATGCCTTCAAGATGTTTGTGTAGGTGATATCATGATTGCATTTGGAGAGTTTTGGCCTTGCTCTTGTTGCGCAATCCGCAATCAGTGATGTGAAGCGAGCAAGCAAAAGCTGAGCGTGCAGAGCTGATAAACGGTAAAGATAGGCGAGCTCGGAGTGCCTTCAAGATGCCTGTGTAGGTGATTGCATCTGGAGAGTTCTGGCCTTGCTCTTGTTGCACAATCCTGCAATCAGTGCTTGTTAAGGCGGTTACGCCGCTAGCGGAATCTAAATAGCGAGAACTCAACCAACAACAGAATTTGTCAGACGAGGACGGAGCTTGACCCGCAGGCGCATGGAAACAACTAGGTGGGTGTCAAATCACCTACTCGACCTTCTAATGACAATCACTACTAAGGAAATCAAATCTAAGTTCTAAAATACGCAAGTGACTGAAATCCGTACTACGAACGAATGCTATACGAAACAGGATCTAGAATCATTGAATCGATCTCAAACTCAAGAGGAAGTCTATACACTAGGTAAGAACAACACCCTAAGGACTTGAACTGCAAAATCAACCTATAACCACTCCGTGCGGTAAACGCGTATGAAGACAGGCCGAAAAATACAGGTGATCGAAACTTAGCCCCGATGGTACTAATGTGTAGCTCTACTCGTTGTGGTTCTATAGATATGCTGCACGCTCCATTCCGACACACGAGTTGGAAGAAAACTCACACCGAAGCTCGTAGGAACTTACCACACATAGAAGCCGATAGCGCGCACTCTTGGTATCTGTGCGTAGCTCTCGCCGTTGCTAACACAATGGTGGTGTCGCTTCTCCAATGGCGGCTCCATAGCTCGCGTAGCAAGTAGATAAGAATCTCACTTTCTCTCTCTCTCTCAGACACAGTCACGACGCTCAAAAAACCCACTTTGATTAATAATCTGCCCCCCTTAGGTTACAAAAACTTTGGCTTATATACCTCAGCCTTGGAGGTGAGAACATCTCTAACTAATTACATCAGCAAGTGAAATTACTTTGGGATTACAAGCTGGAAACTCAATTGAGTCCCGTTACTTAATGAATGGCTCAAATCAAAATTAATGTCGGAAAGACATTTATTACAATCAATGGTTACAAAATGATGAGTGTGAGCAAAAATGTGGTGTGTGATCCTCTGCTGGCTCAACACTCCCCCCCCTCCGCGTTCATGTCGTCCTGACATGAATTTTATGCTTGGTCAATAAAGTCCTGTCGTCTTGAGCATCTGCAAATGTGATTCGTATCGTAGGTTGCCGATGGTCAAGGTTGGGCCGAATATTTTGCTTTCGAGGTGAAAAAGCCGGTGTAGAAAGCTTCTTCAAATGTTTGCATGTGGAAGCTAGGCAAAAACATAATCCTTTGGTATAGGAGGTGTAACACTTTTGGAGAAGGCTGCAATGAAAGATCGTACATCATATCAGTCACTGTGTCGGCCGTCGATAGTAGACTCGAGGTCGTGGCTTTATCTGGCGCGAACACTTCAATGCAAGCTAAGAGAGTCCTGCAGATTTTCTTGAGCATCTGACATGAAAGGTCAGGAGAGCCAGTAAAGAGCTTGATGGTGCCCGTTAGGGTTTTCACCATGTAGGCTTTACCTATTCTCTCTCCTGCCTTTGGTCCTGGCATCCTGGGATAATTAAGCCAATTTGGCTTCTTTTCTGCAATCCTGCCATGCTCTTTCCAGTTTCTAACTCTTGGCACCGGGCAGAAGGTTGCATCCTCTCGAATCTCCTTTGGTGCCTCCACCAAGTAGATGAGGTAGGCTGGGTATTTGTTCAGCCAACCTTTCCTCCATCTAGGTTGTGAATCTACTATCTTCTTTGATTGTTCCTCCTTTGTGATGTCGCCTTCGTAAAGAGCGACATACTGCTCCTCCTCTATTCTCTTTTTCGTCTTTAGCACTTCAAATTTCATCAAAGGGAAATGCAGGCTGGGTTGCATCCACTGTTCATGGAGCACTTTTGTGTCTAGTCCCTGAAGTCTAATGGAGATTAGGAGTCTCCTCTCCCATTCCATTTCCGCCTTGGCACTCTCCTCTGCTGACTTTTCTATTTGGTCATGGAGCCTTTGTTCTTCTTCTTCAGAGATTCTTGAAGTCGAGGCCACCTCTTGAGCTGGGGCTGGATCTTCAATGTGGTTGCCTCTCCAGTTTCTGGTATCTCTATGGCTGCTCCACCTGATTCTTCTTGTGGTGTCTCTGTCTCTCTTCTTTGTTGCTCTTGTAGATCTTGGAGCTGTTTGCGGAGGGCCTCATTCTCTGTCCGTAGTGTTTGATTTTCTAATGTGAGCCTCTCCTCTGCGGCCAATGATCCCTCCGCAATGTGCAACCTTTGCACTTGCTCTAATCTTAGCTCTCTTTGTAAGCTTCGGACCTGGTCTTCCAAAACTGGTACGATAGCTCCCTCTTGTTCGGTTCCTGCTCTGCTAGCTCTAGGGGTAGACCTGAGTCTAGTGATTGTTCTTTCTTGGAGATCGACTCTTTCCCTTAGCTCAATGAGCTCATCCTTAGCCGCCTCCAACTCATCCTCTATCCGCTCCCTTGCTTCCTGTGCACTTGTTACTTCTCTTGAAGCCTCGGCTAGCTGGAGAGTATCAAGCCGTCTCTCTCGTTTTCCGCATCATAGAGTGATGCTTTATGACTTTCAGATTCAGTCATAGCATTCTCTAAATTTCTCTGCAACTCTGCTTCCCTTTGTTTGGCTGTCTCAATCTCTACTTCCTTTGCCTTGGACCTTTCTTTTATCTTGCTGAGCAGTTCATGCACCATGTGCATGTCTTTTTCATCATCATCTATCAACTCTAAAGCTCTTTCGCCACCACCTCCACTGGCTTTCGGCTCTTCTAGTACTTTCTGTCGTCCAGTTTCTCTTCACTTTCTTTTTTACTCTTTGTCTTTTCTCCGTCCCTCTCCTTCATCTTGTTTTTGTAGGGTGATCCCATAAACTGCCTCAAGGGCCTCTTCTTCGGTGTATCCTATCTCTACCAGATCCTCATAATCATTTCTCTTTTGCTGAACTGGATCTATCTCTTTTCTTTGGTCTCGGCTTCTGGCTTTTCCAAAACATCTGTGTCCACCTCTACTGTGGTCTCTTCCACAATTTTTTCCGTCTTCTTCGGGCTTGGTACATCAGTCAAGAGGGATGTTGTCCTCAGCTTCCTTGGCTTTCCCCTTGTCGGCTTGCCCATCTTTCTCTTGAGGTTAGTAGACTCATCTACTTTCCTTTTCCCCTTGTCGTCCTTTTTCAGCTCAGCTTTTAAATTGCTGTACCTCCTCTTCAGTGTATGGCTCGACAGGTTGCTGCTCCAAAATAGCCTCTGACTCCTCATAAGCTTTAATATATTGATCGTATTGATCAATATGTGGCCTGGCTGAGCTAGTTCCGACTTTAGTGGGGTCTGGCACCCACTTTTCTTCAAAGTCACCCTTTAGAGCTCTTTCCGCTCTAAACTGCTCCACTAATCTTTCCATTCTTGCCGCTTTCTGACTTTTGGTTTGCTTGGGAGCAACCTTCTTCTTTACTTTCTTCTTAAGTGGCTCGTCCACATCCTCTTCAGGTTCTGAAACTACTTCTAGTTTTCGGCGTGCTCTTGTGGATGCCCTCTTGGGTACTTGGCTGTTCTTCCTCCTCGTCGGCTTCTCTAAGCCACTCATTCTGGGAGGGAACCTTTGGCCACTGATCTCTAGCTCCAATAGCTTCATAAGCTATTCTTGTCAGAATTTCCCTCCTCCTATGTACTTTGGCTTCTCGTTGTGCATGGCAATTACTTGCTCGTGGATGTGTTGAGCGTAATTCACCTCTTTTGGCATATTGCTCTTTAATGCCCATGTGATGGTGGTCGCAATGGCATGGGGTGGTGTCGTATACTTTTGCGGTCTTTTACTGCAAACATGAAGAAATTGGTTGTACAGTCGGCAAAGGGTTGCCGCTCTTTGGGTCCGCCATATCTCCATAGGTCGCATTCTGTTTCTTGGACCCATAGACCTCTATGGCCTCCCTTCTTTCCCTGACAGAGCTCCCTTTGTTGTGCAGCTTCAATGCGTCTGCAATGAGCTGTGGAGTGATCTGTACTTCTACTTTCTCTCCATCCATGGCTGTCAATGTGGCTTTTCCATCCTTCTGAATGGATGTTGCCAACTCGTACACTCTTCTTGTATCCACACCTGATGGTCTCGAGGTGAAGAAACTGTGCAAGTCTGCCCTTTCCAGGTACCTGCTGATGTCTTCTGACCTGCTATAATCTACCAATTCTGTGGGATCATCGGTACATCCACCGCTTGCCCTTGAGGATCTCTGAAAGTCCCTGGTAGATCTTTATTCCCTCTTTCTCCAATACTGCTTCCTCCACCCAAGTTTTGGTTGGCTTGAGGGTTTCTGCTGGAATGTCAAAGGGTTCCGCTTCTGCAAGAGCATCTTTGATTGTCGGTCTTTTTCTCTTCGTTGCCGATGACTTGGCGGAATCCATGGATCCTGTAACTCCAATTTCAGAAGTTAGCGTCTTTTTAGTACTGAAAGCCGAAATGAAGCTTTTAACTATTCAAATGACTTGAAAATTGAAACATGAGCTATTCAGGGCCTAAGGATGCAAGGTAGGTGAAAAAATATGCAAAATGGGCTCAAAATCATGCTGGAGACATCATACGCGTATGATGTCTTTTGTGTCAAAATGACTTCATATTGGTTGTGCTTGTAGCTGATAGTGTATACATGAGTATCATATGCTTGGATTTGAGTTTGGATCCCATTTGGTCAAGTTTTGGCCAGTTTAGTCCAGTTCAGGCTCTTGGCAAAATTTTGAAAGGGAATTGGATTTTATGATCCAAATTGGATAAAACTTGGTGGTTCACTTTCAAATGGCATGTAGATCACTTCTGTTTGGTGGTTGAAGCCCTGAGGTGCCAAAATCACATAGTGAGACATCATACGCGTATGATGTCTTTTAGTGTATTTTTGGACCAAATTTCTCTATAAGCTTGGATTTGGCTTTAGATAGGCTTATTCAGTGGATTTATGAAGTTTGGATAGATTTTGGGCTAAAAATGGCTCTGGAGACATCATACGCGTATGATGTCTTTTTCATCAATTTTTCATGGGATTGGTTCTGTGGACTCCCCATGTACTAGTGAAGGACTGTTCTACTCAAATCTTGGTTTGGACTTGAGTATGTTGGATTTGGGCCAAAAATAGGCTTTAGGTGAAGGATTTTCCCTCAATTGGGCTAATGGGGTGATCCTCTTGACCAAATGGTTCCAAATTTCATATGTAGCATGTATTAGATATATATAATGGATGTATGATGACAAATGAGCAGTTTTGGCTCTGTAAGTGCAAATAGACATCATACGCGTATGATGTCTTTTGTGTCAAAATGGTGCTTTTTGGTTCCAGATAGCTTGTAGATGTGTTAATCAACAATCCTACAAAGTTTCAATGAGTTTGGAGTTATTTTGACAAAATTAGGACCAAAAATCAATTTTATGGCCTACTTTGCGTCTTTTTGGTTTTCCTTGGGTTTTCTAACTCCAATTCTCATGATACTTGGTTCATAGGATGTGATTAACATGTGGAATGAGGCTATGCACTCAAATGTTGAAATGGATGTGAAATTCATGCTGTGAGACATCATACGCGTATGATGTCTTTTCTTGAAATGTTGGTCTTTTTGTGCAAAGAATGCTTTGTGCTAGTGCCCTAAGCCCTGCTAACTAGTTTTCAACTTAAAAAGTCATCAGTTTAGCTAAAAAGCCCCCTTATAGGCATTTCAGTCTCCGAAGTCGTCTTTTTGCCTTGGAGTTGAATTTCTTCAACTTTTCTTCTCGAGAGTTGCATTTCCAGCTCATTGGATATGTTGTGAAGCCATCTATTTGGTTGAACTTGACTTTGGCTCCCCGTTCTCCATCTTTCTCCTTTGGTTGCCCGAAAGCGTCTTTTTCACCATCGGTAAGTGAATCAGCTTTCTTTTGGGTTTTGCTTGCAAACATAAGTCATCCATGTTATTTGAAGCTGCTTGTGAAGTTTCATTTCATTCGGTCGTCAATTTCAGCCGTTATGCCAAAATGACGCTTTGTGTGTCCGCAGCCAAATCGGTTGTTCCGACCTACTTTTGGTGATCCAAACCTGGAGATACTCCATGGTTGCATTGCCCTCGATGTTGTTAAGCTTCCTGAGAAGTTTTGTGTCGTTTCGACAACTTTTTCCTGTTTGCCTCTTGCAGGCTCTGTTGACCTAGGGTTTTTCCAGTCGTTCTTTCTCGAGCTTTGAGTGTTAGAAACCCATCTTCTATACTAGGGTAACCCACCTATAAGTTCTTGCAAGGTTTGGTTAGGCGGTTGTGCCACTACCTAGCATTCTACCGCATTCCCCGTCTGCTCTTGTTTCTTGGTTTTGGTCAGTTTTCGCGACAAAAGTTAATGATAAGCATCAAAAGCTTATGGCAACGAGTCTACCTCTCATGTCTGGTGTCCTCTGAGCTCTCGTAGCAGTCGTAGAAGGCTGTAGAAGGTTGGATGCTCCTGTGTGCTCTTTGCTCTCTCCAAGAAGGTAATAGTGGAAATGAGCTTGAAAGTGAAGTGAAAAATACTTAACTTCGGACTTCCCGGATCACTTGTTACCAAATTTGACATGTGCTCCTATCTCGTCGTGAAATGCACTTTAGGATTTGAAATTTCTCAATTTGGACTCCGTTTGACCTGTTTCTGAGAAATCTGTCCACTTTGCCAAAATTCTGTCATTTCGGGCTTTCCGCAACTTTTTCAGAATTGTACCCAATTTTTACCATGGGTTGCCCTTGTCATTAGGACCATCACCGTCTATTCTTTTCTTTTTTTCGATCTCATTTCACCTGCTTTTTTATTTTTCTTTTACTTTTATTAAGAAAATCATAAAAAGTAAAGGAAAATAGCAAATTGAAGCCAAAAAATTCCAAACATACACAATAAATAGCTGGTAACCCTGTGTATATGAATATACACTTATTTGTGATTTCTGGACTTGGATTACCACTTTTTTCCACTTTTTATCTCCAAAAACACTCTTATTTAGTGATATTTACACGTCTAGAGACCCAAATTCATCATTTGATCTCTTCTTGTTGCAAAACAAGGTATATAAGGGCATAAATATTATCAATATCCGCAATCAAACATAAAAATTGCAAAATCATGTAAGACACTGCTCTTGTAATATAATTTTTGTTTTTCTTTGTTTTTGTCGCTTGTAGCTGCTTTGTAGCTCCTGTATACTTGTGTACCTCCCCCCCTCCTAGTTTGAGTCCTCTCGGACGACTATGAAGTGTCTTTGGGCGAAGCATTGTAGTTGTTTTGGTCATAAGTTCCCAATGCAATTGTAGAGCGATGATACAACAGTCTTTCCAATAAAGCTGCTCTTTGTTTGATTGAAGGATTGGTGGTCGGGTTTTGGCACTTCGGTAGTAGAATCAGTAGATGGATTCTTCTTTACCTTGTTGTGCTTTTTCACAATCCAAATCTGCTTCCGCTTCGCTTGTTCTTGTCACAAACTCTTTGCGACCCAAACCTGCTTTGTTCTTTGTGTTGATTTCCTCGCCTTGAAATACCTAGGAGTTTTCGTGGATTGTACTGAAGGGAGTTTCTGTTTACAAATCCTTGGGATCCAAATTTGCTTGCTATAGCTTTGTGCCGTCATGAACTTCTTTGGAATCCAGATCTGTTTCACTGTCCTTGATTGTCTGGAATCACTTTGTTGTCTGGTATTGAAGACTCTGTTTTCCACCTTTGTGTTCTCTGGCACAACCTTTTTTGGTCTCCATACCAACTTTGACTCCGTTTTTTCCCAAGGTTGAGCTGTTATATTATTGCTTGTCTTCCTTATCCATGTTGAGAGTTCCTCGTCGAAGAGCAATCCAGTTGTATAGAAACTTTTGGTTGCCATTGCTTCTTCTTTTTCTCTGGTTGTTGTTTACCTTTGTTCTTGGATTCTTCCTTTGGAGTTGGCTCTGCTCCTTTGGTGAACTTAACTGATTGACTTTCACCTTCGTATTTGATAAGCACTGATTTAGAACTCCAGTCAATCATTGCATTGTATTGCTTCTGCCATGGTTGTCCTAGCAATAATGGATGTTGTGTAGCTTGGTCTTCAACCACGTAAAACATATGAGGATACACATACTGGTTAATCTGTATATGTAAAACTGTGCATCCGACAGTTTTGATTGAATTCTCAGAGTAACTCTTTAACTCTTGCTTGGCAGTTTGTAATTTAGTGTCATTTGTCAATTGTCTATACAAACTGAGTGAAAGTAGGTTAGTTTGAGCTCCTGAATCCAATAGTGCTCTGGCTTTGATTTGGTTGGTTCCTACTTTGCATTCAATGATGGGTTCTTCTTTGTCATTATCCATTTCTGTTATACTGACTGCGTTTATTCGTATTGCTCCTTCATTGCGCTGTTTCTGACGCAGTAGTCTTCTTTTCTCCATTCTTTCCTTCGCCTCGGCTTGCGCTTCCTCCACAATCTTTTTCTTTTTCTGGACACGCAGCTTTTCTTGATGTATTTTGAGAAGCATGTCTTGGGTTAGCGGCAAAAGATACTTTTTCACTCTGCATCCACTAATCCAATTGGGCATTTCTTCTCCGTCTAATGTAGCAAGCTTGACGGCTCCACTTGGTGATAGATCTTTAATCACCAGAGGTCCCATCCCTCGCTTTTTAAGCTTCTTAGCATGCTGTTTCAGAGTGTAAACTAGGACATAGTCCCCAACCTTAAACTCTTTAGTCCGCACATGCTTATCAAAAAATTCCTTTTGTCGCCTTTTTTGAGCGTAGATAGAAGCTACTGCTTTTAGGCGAAGCTCGTCTAGCTTTTCCAGGTCATCTATTCTATCAGAAAGCTCGTGCCCTGTCCACTCTAGATCCTTAGCCACCCTTAAGGTTGAAATCAAGAATTCTATTGGTAAGATAGCATTTAGCCCAAAAACCATGTTATATGGGGTCGTTCCTATTGATGTTTTATATGCTACCCTATATGCCCATAATGTTGAATGCAACTTCTGGTCCCAGTCAGTTCTCGACTCAGATACAATCTTCGTAAGGACCGTGCATATGGTTTTGTTTGTTGCTTCAGCTTGTCCGTTTGCTTGTGGATGATACGGGGCTGATTTCCTATGGATTACCATGAATTCATCTAGAAGGATCTCTATCACTTCATTTATAAAATGTGTGCCTCGATCACTCACAATTTCTATTGGCAATCCATATCGTACAAAGACGTATTCATATAGAAATTGTGCCGTGGTCCTGGCATCTGCTTTTTGAGTTGCCTTTGCTTCGACCCACTTTGTTAGATAGTCTGTAGCCACAACGATGTATTGTGCATGAGTCTTATATGCAGGAGGTGAAATGGGTCCGACATAATCAATCCCCCATTTTGCAAAAGCTCTTGCCCCCATCATTGGTCTAAGCGGCATATCATCTCTTTTAAGTGGTACTTTGGTCCGCTGACAGTCATCACACCGTTTAACGTATTCCTCAGCGTCCATATGTAATGTTGGCCACCATATTCCTGCGGCTAAGACAAGTTTTGCTGTCTTATCACCTGAGAAATGGCCTCCACCTACTCCTCCATGAGCTTGCTCCAGGATTATCACATACTCAGACTCTGATGCGCAAATCCTAAGCTGGTTGTCTTTACCTCTCTTATAGAGTTGATCTCCTATTAAAGCGTAATCTCTAGCTTCTGTCTCTACAGATTTCTGACGAGCTTTTGACGTTCCTTCTGGGAAAGTTCTATTTGTGAGATATTCAACAATATACTGACTCCATTCCGGAGCGATCATTATCTGATATAATGTCGAATACTCTGCTGGCGGTTTTGATGAACATACAATACATACAGTGACATATTCATGTACGCTTTCTTTCATTCCTGGCCAATAGACTCCCAATTGTAACAAATTCCTATATGTGTTCCTTCTTGAACAATGAAATGCACATTCCTGAACATGTGCTTCGCGCAGATATATATTATATTCCTCAGGATTGATGCATAGTCGTAAAACATGATCATTTCCCAATTGATACAACCTTCCTGCAACCAATTGAAGATTCTTGGATTGCTGAATAGCAATATGTTTCTGGTTGTATTCTCTTCTATCAAACTCTCCTCCATAGGTTAATAGGTTAACGACATTTTGAGACCACTTCGGTATCATTTCTATGTTGAACAAGTACGCGTCTGGCATGTCGTCATCTACTCCTATAGGGTCTTCTCCATTCGTCAATCGCGAAAGATGATCAGCTCTAAGATGTGTTTTTCCTTTCTTTACTACTACCGTGAAGTCGAATTCCAGTAAGATAATGAACCATCTCACTATTCTCCCGGTATTGCATGGTTTATTCACTAGGTAGAGCAAGGCTTGGTGATCCGTAAAAAACACAAACTTGTTGGCTAGAAGATAATGCCGAAATTTCTTCACAGCATATATCATTCCTAATCCCTCTCGCTCTGTTGTGGTGTAATTCTTCTCTGCATTGTTGAGCTGTCGACTGGCGTAACAGATAGGAAAATCCATGTTTCCTTCTTCTGGCTGAGCCAGAATGCATCCTATTGCATATGCCGAAGCATCTATATGCACATGGAATATCTTCTCCCAATCTGGTGATTTCAAGACTGGAGCAGTAATGAGTGCCTCTTTCAATTTCTTGAATGATTCCTCACACTCCTCTGTCCATTCAAAGTTCACTATTAGCCTGTAAAGTGGTTGGCCTATTATAGCGTACATGTAAATGAATCGTCTATAATATCCGCAATGTCCCATAAAGCTCTGTACTTGTTTCGCATTGGTTGGTCTAGGCATATCCACTATAACTTTTATCTTCTCTAAATCCGTGGATATTCCGTTTTGTGAGACAATATGTCCCAGAATTCTGCCCTGTCGGACCATAAACACACATTTCTCAGGATTGAGACAAATGCGATATGTCCTACATTTCTCAAATACTTTTCTTAGGTGTTCTAGATGCTCATCTCTCAGAAGAGAATGTACACATAAGTCATCCATGTATATTTCTAGAAACAACCTTAAGTATTCTTTGAAAGCATGCGTCATCAGCCTCTGGAAGGTTGCGGGAGCATTGGTTAGACCAAAAGGCATAACCCGATAAGCATAAATTCCCCACTCCGTTGCAAAAGCTGTTTTATGTTGATCTTCCGGTGCTATGGCTAGCTGGTTATATCCTGAAAAACCATCAAGAAAGGAGTATGCTGTTTTCCCTGATACACGCTCTAGAACATGATCAGTTATCGGCAGGGGATAATTGTCCCTGATTGTTGCAGCATTCACTTTCTTTAAGTTGACACACACTCGGAGTTTTCCGTTCTTCTTGGGTACCACCACAATCGGAGATACCCAATCGGTGTGTTCAATCTCGTATATGAATTCAGCTTCCATTAGCTTATCTATCTCTTCTTTGATTCGCTTAGCAAACGTATCATTATATGTGTATGGTCTCTGTCTGCTAGGCTTTGCGTCTTGTTTTAGTGGGATTGTGTGTTGGCATATCGATGGGTCAACTCCCTTTAAGTCCTTATAAGACCATGCAAACACATCCCTGTACTCTCTGAGAAGACTCAAAAGTCTCTCTTCCTCGCCTGGAGACAAATCTGTGGCTATGTACACCGGTCTAGGTGTCTCACCTGGAGCTGCTAAATCAACTTTTTTTGCATCCTCCGGTCCGTCATAAGATTCGTTCTCCTTTCTCTCTCGAATAGGTTGGGTTAATACCACCTTCCTATCCTCTATTGTGAATTTCCTGTAGTGAGAGGGAACATCCATGTTTTCCTTGATTTTGGCGTTTTCGTCCTCTCCACTCTCAATTTCTGTCGTCCAAACTTCTTTCAGAGTTTTCTTGAGCTCTCTGTACTTGTTTCTACGTTCTAACTTGGACTCCGTGTGTTCTCTGTTGCGCTTGTTCTTTTCTGATTTTTCTGTTTCAGTTTTCGTTCCATTCCTTTGAACTTGATTTCTTGAGCTTCTTTTGTCTTTTCGTAAGCTCTTTTGATCATTGCCTCTCATTCTTCCAGAAATCTTGTCCTTAACACAATCTTCCGCCTTTACTAGCATTAGGAATTGATTTTTTCCTCTTATTCTAGGCATCGGATTGGTTCTAACCCCCTTTGTTTTTCTCTTTGCTCTATAGCGTTTCTGGCGTTGTTTAGTTTGGTTCGGAAAATCATAAAATCGGACATCCGTTATAGTTTCTTCGTTTCCGCTTGAATTGTCCGTTGACTCGTTGTCTGCTTCATTTCCCCACTCTGGATGATCGGGAATGTCGTGAAACACCTCTTCTTCATCTTCCTTTTCCAGTGTATCGTTCTTTTCAGTTTCTTTTTCGAGTACAGTTCTCAACATGAAGTACGGAACCACGTCGTACCCGTCCTTGTCGCAAAATTTCGTTGTGGGACCATCCGGAATTGCACAAACATCTAGGGTTGCTAGAATGTGTGTCCATTCTAATGGTTCAAGCGTGTCCTCTGGAAAGGGTTCTCCTATATAAGTTTCGTCTTCGATAGCCCTTTCTAAAACATATTCTTCTCGCCTCAGACTTCCACATTTCGAGGCTCCACACATCCATAACTCCTTGGGCTTACCTAACCAAGCTGGAAATTCGGATCCCGCCAAAGTAGCTGAATCAAACTCCTCTACCGGTGTTCGGTTCACATCTTTGTAGCTATGGTCTCTCAGGTTCACACGTGTAGTGGTTTCCATATTTCTCAGGTATATGTGATCGTAGCCCCAATCCTGGACCATTTTCAACTGTCTCATGAATGGTCTTCCCAGTATGATATCATAGTTATTCTCCTTGCCAAAATCGACAATAGCAAAAGTATGTTCGTATTCAATGCCGCAAGAAGTCACTACGACTTTCTCTAATAACCCCATAGGTTTCTCCATGTGTCCATCTGCTAATTGGAGTTTCAACCTAGTCTTCCTTATTGCTGGTTTCCCCCATTTTTTCCAGATTTCTTTTGTAGCAATGGCTACCCCAGCTCCGCTGTCTAGTATTGCCATCGTGTTCACTCCTTGGAATTCAACTGGTAAGGTTGTATTCCCCTCTTCACCTTCGCAATACTCTCCGACCTTGTTTAAGGGTACAGGCTTAGCGTTCTTTTGTGGTTTGCTCAGCTCTTGTATACCCTCTTGCAGTCTCGATGTTGGGTCTTTTATCCCAAATTTCTCCAAGCATTTTCCTACAGTGGTCCACATATGTGGTCTTAGCCTCAAAAGCTCAGCTAGAGTGATAGTGCATGTCACTGGTGTTGACAAGATCTCTATCAATCCTTGCGAGTCCATGACTTTTTCTGATGAGATTCTTCGTGAGGGAAGTGCTCTAATCTCGGATTTTGCTTCATACTCTCCTAAGTATGAAGGTAAGGTATTCAGTGAATGAGGTTTGCTCTCCATTGTTCTAACAGAGCCCCCATCTCCCCAGTAAGATTGCAGATCCAAGTCCACTTGAGATCCTGCCTCAAATTCCACTATGGGAGGATTCCTGATGTCCTTTTCCCAATTTGTCTGATTAGCTTGGCAACTTAGCTCGTTTGCAAAGTTTGCCTCTCTCACTTGTTTCCAAAATTCATTGTAATCCTCATCTCTTTCGTAAATCCTCTGTATGACTGGATGAAAACTCTCTATCTCCTGATCGGTTGTGTTCAATACTATGCGGTCATCCTTGTGTGTATTTTCAGGCTTTTGTGCACTGGGAGTCTTTTCAGCTACCCGTGAAATGATAGTCTCTTGCTGAATTGGGTTTTCCGTTCCACAATTCATTGTTTCTCTTGGTGGTTCTAATAAGGCTTGTGCAGACTTGATCATTCTCTGGCACATTTCAAGTCTCTGCTTTTCCAATTCCGCGTTTGGGTATGTCATCCACCTCTGTTCTTGTGTTTGGTTGTTCTTTAACCTAGCTTCGTAAGCTCTCATCAGTGCGTCCAATGGTTCGTGTACTTTGTCGACTAGCACTGATCCCCCTGAGCTTAAGCTCGTTGTTTCTTTGATACTCTTTTGTTTCGTTCTTTCCGGGCTCATCTCTCGTTTCCCGTTTTGACTCTCAAGTTTTTCTAATTTATCTTTAGTTCGCTTTAGTTCCTCAGCTAGAATAGCGTCTTCACGTTCTTTTCTCAACTTCATGCGTGCTTTTCTAGCTTTCCACGTGTTTCTCTGACTCCGCGGTCCTTGACTAACCACTTCAATCGCTAACTTTCCCTTCTCAGGTTCTCTAGTGGTTTTCTTAGCTTGAGCTCTAGTAACAACTTGCGTTGGTATCAGAGTTTCATTTTCAGACCCACTGCTGGTAGGAATAGTTTCTAGCATATTCAATGTCTTCTTTTGCACTTTGTTTGGATTCTTTGAACAATCCTCAATGAAGTGAGTAACCCCACACTCAGTGCAATAAGCGTTAATTCTAATGATTTCCGTATGTGGACAAACATTCATCAGATGGTCACCTCCACACTTGTAACAGGGTCCTAGTGCTGGTCTTGGTCCCACTTGATTCGTCCTTTGTGGATAGGATGGTCTTTGTCCTGTTAACCCTCCATGAGCTATGAACATCAATGTTCTTGCGTCCAAATTGTATCTCTCTTCATCAGAAGCACTTGTAACTGTTGGTGTTCCAACATTCCCCATCATGCCCCATGGTTCTGGTTGTTTGGGTTCTTCTGGTGGGTAATACACAGTTGGAGACATGTGTGCACCAGATTCTTCATAATAGGCTTGAACAGGCACTAAGGCTTGTTCTTCCTGATTCTCTAAGGTTGGTGCATATCTAATGCCCACTGGTCTTGCTCCTGGTAAAGGTGGTTGTTGTCCCAATACCGGTTGCGGTCTTTCTATCCCCATAGGTCCTGGTACATTTCCCGTTGGGTATCGAGGTACTGGATGTACCTGAGGTGGTGCTAATTGAGCAGGAGGTGCATATTGACGCTCCCTTACATACCCTTTGTTGTAATAGCACTCCTCTGTTGGATGGTTTGCCCATTTTTGTTCAATAGCACACCATTTCAGTGGTTTTGGCAATGGTTTTTGGTATGGTGCCATCCTTTTTAGAGCATCTTCTATCATTTGCTCTACATTTGGCATGGTTGTTGTTTGAATATTCTTTTTAGTGGTAGTCTCGCTCGCTATGGAGGAAGAGCTACTGGATGCAAAATTTGTATCCGCTGACACCTCTCCATAAACCGTACAGTTATCCACTAAGTACAATGCTTCTCTCGTTACTTGCTCGAAACTTGTACAAGCTTTCAAGTGCAAGTCCTTCTTGAGAGTGTCGTTTCTCAATCCTTCAATAAAGAGAACAGATAGTCTGTCATCTTGTGGTCGTTCACGTACTGGACATCTCTCAATGTATTGTTTGAAGCGAAGTGAAGCTTCCTTCACTTTTTCGTGTTCTCTCTGTTTAAAAGCATATATTTGTGAGACCGTATTGTGCTTAATCCCTCGTTTTGAGAATTCCTCAGCAAACTCTCTTAGCAAATGGTCAATGTCATGGAATCCCCCTCTGTTCAATGGTTTTTCTAGAGTAAGACCAAATCCCTCGTATTGTGTATGGAAATCTGTTATTTGCTCAGCTCTTAAGACTTGCTTAAAGAGTGACACATGTGCATACGGATCTCCTGAACCACCATACTTCTTTGGCATACACTTGGCTACTTGAGATGGTCTCATACGTCTATGGTCTGCTACCAATCTCATTGCTCCTGTGTCCCGGCTAAAGCTTTCTCTAGCATCATGGACTTCATGGGTTACCCTTGTCGGTTCCCCTGCCCTGAGTCTACTACTAGGAGGTAAATGTGATGGTTCCTCTTCGAACCTTGGACCTGGAGTGGTATACGTGGGGATTGGAACTGCACTACCTCGATTCGTATCCATTGACTCTCTGGAATGTAATGATCCCATTGGTCTGGGCTTCGAGTACTGAGGTTGACTGAAAGAGTCAGCAGCCTGAGTTCTTTGTCCTCCTGTTGTCATTGGGTTTTGCACTCCATTTGTTGGTGCTGGTCTTTGTGAGCTAGAAGTAACATAATACTGATGTAGTGGTCCCCCAAAGTATGTATATCTTTCTAATTCTTTCTTGCCCATTGTTGAGTATTGCCTCCCATACTTGTCGTAAGCGGTAATTTTCACTTCCGATCCCTCTGTGTAGGTAAAGACATAAAGTCTTTTTTGGTCTGTCAACTCTCCGGTGTAGGGTTCTTCACATCTATAATAGAGATCTTGCTCCCCATTATTATATTTGTATAGCCCCACATAGATGTTATCAGTGTTGATCCTTGTAGTTTCATTCTCTCTTCTTAACCTCGCATCAGGGAAGTTCATTATTGGTGCTTTCTCCTCAAGTTCTTCATCTACTTTGGCTTTGGTGCCCATCAATCCCCACTTGTCCACAATGTTAGGGTTTAGGACTACCAAGTACATGGTACCCTCGTCATCTAGATATCTATCTCCGCTATAGCTCACAGGCACTAAGTCCTTGAACTCACTAGGTCTATCTTCTATCTTTACACAATAGCGGTCCATTCCATCTTTGTAGATCTTGGCACCTTGCTCATTGTCGTACTGGTATTTTATGAACAATAGCTTCATTGTGGCGGAAGGGTTTGATGATCCTGCTGCCATATTTTCTCTGTTGTTCAGGTTCAAGTGTTCTAAGTGTTTGGTGAAAATCTCGTAAGATCTCTCCGAAGAAGTATCAGAAACACTTCCTTCAAAGATCGGCTCTAATGGTTGCACCCAACTTTGGTTTACACTTCCCTCGGTTAATATGACACTTGCTTGTTCCCTTTGTTTTGGTTGTTTATTCTGGAGATTCCTGCCCGATCTCAAATTCATCAATTCCCCTAAAGGACTTTAACTTTTCCGTCTCGGCAATTTGTTTTCCCAAGTTTTTGTGGTTAGAATTGATCCAAACTGATTGATACTTGGTCAATTGTTTAATCTTGTCAGTTGGACAACTTCTGTTTCATCAAGTGAGAATTTTGTTGCAGTTATGATGAGAAAGATATTATACGTGTATGATGTCTTTTTCATCAATTTGGGTCAAGACTTGATATTTATGCTTTCTACAGTGTTTGTAACAATCTTGTCAGGTCAGATATCAAAAATAAGCAGTGGATGTGCTAAAAGACATTATACGCGTATGATGTCTTTTGTCCCAGATTTTAACTATTCTTGGTTTTAAGCCTTCTCCAATGTTTATAATTGAGTTTCAAGTGTTTTTGTCAGGTTTGAATGTAAAAACAAGATCTGAATCCAAAATTTCCTATTCTTTGCGTTTCTTGGACTCCGGCTTGTCTTTTTGGGTTTCTTTGAGTGGTAATGCTCTTGTTTTAAGTTGAAATTAGGGTATAACCCCCCTTTTGAACACTCTGGTAAAGTCAAAATTTTTGTTTTGGTCTCTGTTTGGTCATTTAGACATCATATGCGTATGATGTCTAAAGTTGCAGATTTCCAGTTTTTTGGCACAGAATCCTTCCTAAAGCTTTCTCAAGTGCTCAGCAACTCCCAGATACACAGAAAATTTCTCTGACTTTTGTTTATTGCAAGTTTCACTACTAACTCGACGGTTTAGTGATCTAACATGCAATCACCCATATCAAGCAAATACTCCAATGATTACTAGCTCTAGATCAAGATGAAATGAAGTCCTACTTAAGCTATTCCTAATCATAAAATGGGTTTGGTAATTGTGATTTTAAAGAGATCCACTGCCACTCACGGACTAGCAAATTCTTCTTCTATCAACAACTACTCAACACCAACAAAACAACAAACAAATCTAAGCTAAACTAAAAATACTGTCAACACGGAAGACCCAGGAATACCCCACTTCCTAGTATCTCTCGAGATCTTCGGAGTCCACCACTCCTAGATCTTTTCTAACTAAAGTATACAAAGTAGTTTATACGACTCACCTTGTAGGATTAGTCTAAGGTCACCTACTTAGGGCTCTCGTCCTCGGCAGCGGCGCCAAATGTTAAGGCGGTTACGTCGCTAGCGGAAGCTAAATAGCGAGAACTCAACCAACAACAGAATTTGTCAGACGAGGACGGAGCTTGACCCACAGGCGCATGGAAACAACTAGGTGGGTGTCAAATCACCTACTCGACCTTCTAATGACAATCACTACTAAGGAAATCAAATCTAAGTTCTAAAATACGCAAGTGACTGAAATCCGTACTACGAACGAATGCTATACGAAACAGGATCTAGAATCATTGAATCGATCTCAAAATCAAGGGGAAGTCTATACACTAGGTAAGAACAACACCCTAAAGACTTGAACTGCAAAATCAACCTATCACCACTCCGTGAGGTAAACGCGTATGAAGACAGGCCGAAAAATACAGGTGATCAAAACTTGACCCCGATGGTACTAATGTGTAGCTCTACTCGTTGTGGTTCTATAGATATGCTGCACGCTCCATTCCGACACATGAGTTGGAAGAAAACTCACACCGAAGCTCGTAGGAACTTACCACACATAGAAGCCGATAGCGCACACTCTTGGTATCTGTGCGTAGCTCTCGCCGTTGCTAACACAATGGTGGTGTCGCTTCTCCAATGGCGGCTCCATAGCTCGCGTAGCAAGTAGATAAGAATCTCACTCTCTCTCTCTCTCTCTCTCAGACACAGTCACGACGCTCAAAAAACCCACTTTGATTAATAATCTGCCCCCCTTAGGTTACAAAAACTTTGGCTTATATACCTCAGCCTTGGAGGTGAGAACATCTCTAACTAATTACATCAGCAAGTGAAATTACTTTGGGATTACAAGCTGGAAACTCAATTGAGTCCCGTTACTTAATGAATGGCTCAAATCAAAATTAATGTCGGAAAGACATTTATTACAATCAATGGTTACAAAATGATGAGTGTGAGCAAAAATGTGGGTGTGATCCTCTGATGGCTCAACAGTGCTTCCTTGCCACACGATCTTCCACGAAACTTGATGTGAAGCGAGCAAGCAAAAGCTAAGCACTCAGAGCTGATAAACAGTAAAGATGGCGAGCTTGGTGAAAATAACGTTTGAAAAGTCATGCCACATGGGTTAACGAGAGGGCAGCATTGGGATTTTGCCTTCTACGCTAACGAAGTAAACAGTGCTATTGGGCACATAGCTTTAAGGGTAGCACCTTCACCTACACACTATCTTCCACATTGTCTTTTGAGCTTCCACAAGAGCATACATCACCTGCAGCTAAGCTCACAAGCTCCCAATGTGTTCTCACAAAGCTTTCAAGCTTTCTTGATCCCTCCACCATCGAGAGCAAGCAAGCTATTGCCTTGAAGCTCTCGACACCACTGTGCTTCCCTCGATAGCCATGCGCTGTGACACCAGTTGTGAGTGCACGAATGCGATGCATGTGTAGAGAGGGAGAAAGAAAGAAAACGAGAACATAGGATGTGAGTGGAGCAACTCACCACCATGTGTAAGAGAGAGTCCCTTATTCTTCTATCTAGTAAAGAATAAGGTGTGTACAAGTGATGTGTGGTTGAACGTCTCTGGCACATTTGATCAGGGTAAGAGGCACACCGCCTTCACTCCAACACTTATATTGACCTTCCAAAGAGAATCTTGCCAAAATAAATAAATATGCGCATATAGAACATGTTCACATTAACTGACAAATACAATAGAAAAACTAGATTATTGAGCTTCTTCACTATACAAGCACGACTATTAACTACCAATATAGCACAACGAAATCATGATGCAGGAAAATGAGCCCTTGGATTTCTTCATAAAGTGGGGGTTCCCATACCACCAAGTTTGGAAATCTCTTATTATTTCTAACAAGCCTAAAAGCATTTGTTTTGTCAATTGAGGAGTATGCATAAAATCATGGCACTATACCATCTTGTCTACCATGCAAGACAAATAGAATTATAGATGGAGCTCATTCCATGCATCGGTTGGAACTATGCAAAACTACAAGCACACTAACTGAAGGCAAACAAAATAGGGGGGAGATGTCGAGAAGATAAATACTCTTTTCTGAAGAGCGGAGGATTTGTTTCCTATGTATAGCAATATCAATGGCTATTTTCCCTCCGTGTTGTATGATACATCCAAGTGGGTCCGAAGGTGGTGTTGAAAGTATTCCAATGTTTGGACCCTATTGTGGAAAAACCCTTGTACAATTCACCGTAGCATGCTAGGATCTTCCCTTGGGTGGTAGGATGACTTGAATGAAGTTGATAAAAGCTTTTTTGCTAATCAGCAAAGTTACATGATCTTTAAAATCTCTTCTTATATACATGTATGAACAATGAGAATCTGTGACCGTCATTCTAAGGCTTGAGTTGGTGAGTAAATTCGAGTCAATTGGTTGAGGGAGAGTGAGAAAGAAAGATTAAGCTTTCCCCATGGTAGAGGGCTGTTAATTGTTGTCATCAGATATTGTGAACAACTGGGTATGAATAACACCCAATGTGTCGATAAGAGGAGGGACTCCATAGGATTAGGATAATTTCTAATGGTTGCCTGCACTGCGAATCCATCGAGTGTTACATGGTACTTGTGCCAATAACAACGTTCAAGAGAGCCACGAGAGGCCCCCCATCTTTTCTCGGGATGTTGTAGTGTGGGATTTTAGGGCTGATAGCAGCTGCCCTTCAAAAAATAAGCCTTGACTGCCCTATGTTCGTTGTATATTGACATTGAATGGCGATCGTTGGAGTATGCACTTCATGGCATGTATTGTCCTTGGTAACCAACAAGCTAGCCTCGACCTAGCAGCAAAGATCAACCTTTTGCCGCCAGGACTTTTGAGAGACTACTAGTTGATGTTATAGTTGTTTCAGATAAAGAAGATAATGCCACAATAAATAAATCCACAAGTCTGATATCACTCAAATCTTTGATAGTAGAGAAGGTGGCAACAATGAAGAATGGAGAGGACAAGCAATGTCAATAGCAACCATCAGCGTCTTTCTTCCCTTCATTGCACACATGGGGAATGTTGTTATCAACAAAGAAACACCCTTAAAGACCATAAATGACACAAATTGACCATCACTTGTGTTAGTGGGTCACTGCGACAGACGTATGTAGCATAGCTATCTGGCACTAACTTAATACATCAATACTCAGGGAAGTGACTCAGATGGGACATGAAGACTATACATGGATCGCGATCCATGTTTCTCTATCAAATTTTGACAGTAGCTAGACAAGGTCATCTATAGGCTCTGTACCAATTTTCAGCAATGTGAATACAATCTTTGCATAGTCCTTTACATAGTGTCGATAAAGCCCAAAATACCAATTGGGTACATGGATCGTGATCCATGTTCCACCACATCTGAACTTGATCTCTTGAGAGCTTGTTAACTCTATGTCTACAAGCTATATCCCAAATCTTTTCGAATTTGAAATTGTTTTGATAGTTCAAATGTCAAACCCTAGGTCTACTCTGCGGTTTTTAATATGTCTTTTATTTGGATGCTTTTTGACCCAATTTTGCTCAATATTTTTCCAAAATTGGAATTGGGTATATGTTTTCTTATGTACGCACTACAATATGGGAATGTTTCAGGTCAAGCTGTCACCATATGTACATGGATTGCGATCCAAGTTTGGAGGCCAAAATTGACTTTTCTTGGTACCATTAGGATCAACATGATTTCTAAATGCTATGGTATCAAACTTTTTGGGTTTGGTGGATTGGAAACTAGATCAATTTTGCACTTTCTCAGAGTATTTGGATAATTTTGGGATTTTGACTTGGGTTTTTATGTCCAAATGAGATAAAACTTTGGGATTAAGCTAGATATGACATGTAGATCACAATGGTTGGGTTTTGGCTCAAAAATTTGGGAAAGATACATGGATTCCGACCCATGTTTGGGGAGCTTTTGATCCCAAATTTGAACCACTCATAGAAAAAGTTATTTCCAGGCTATCCCCGAAATCTTTTTGGATTTGGATAGCAAAAAGTCAGCCAAAGGGAAACCCTAGGTTTGACTTTGTGATTTTTTACATTGAAGTGTTTTTTACTCTTTTGACCCCCTTTTTTGAACCCTTTTGACAACCTTTATTTGGGATGTATTGCTCACAATAGTCTCTGCTATAGGATGGTAAAGTTTTTGTCCCAAAACTGAAAGGAGATACATGGATTACCATCCATGTTTGGTCACTTTTGGATTTGAAAATTGGCTTGCTGATTATGATGTCTATAAGCTACTTCCAAAATCTTTTTGAATTTGGATCAATTTTTGCCTTCCAAAAGTGAAACCTTGAGTCTGCTTTGGTAGTTTCTGACTATTTTCTAATTTTGGTCCTTTAACCACCTTTTTCAACTTTTTTGCCAAAGAGTCTTTTGGAAAAAGTGTTTGTCTAGTCTCAGTTACCTACTGCTCAAATCTCAGCCAAAATCTATGATGAGGTGCATGGAACGCGATCCATGTTCGACCTCATTTTGACATGAAACTTGGTCAGTTGGTTGTCTATGCTATTTTGAAGCTATTCCCCAAAATTTTTGGGATTTGGGATGACAAAATCTCAAGATATACCCAATGTTGTGTCTAAAACCCTTGTTTCTACGGTTTTTGCCCTATTAGCCAATGTTGATGTGATTTTTGGAATTTTCTTGCAAACAAATTTTCTCAAAGAAATTTTTGATTGATTGGAGTTGTAAGGTCTCTACCATCAAATACTAGAGTCACCAGTATCTGATCCCATCCAAAGGGTTCAAACAAATCCTCTGGAAATGGCTCTTGCATGTAGCTGTTATCTTCTACTGATAACTCTAGGATAAAATCTTCCTTTCTCATGCTTCCATATTCAAACGCATTACACATCGAAATATGTGTCTGATTTGTCAACCAGGTAGGCAATTGTTTATGAGAATTTGTAGTTATGTCAAAGTCTTCCACAAAGGTTCGATTCACGTCTCTGTAACTATGGTCCTTGGTGCTGACCCTCATTGTTATGTCTTTGTGCCTCAAGTAGAGATGGCCATAGCCCCAATCTTGCACCATTTTGAGTTGACGCATGAATGATCGCCCCAAAATAATGTCAAAGCTTTTACTTTTACCAAAGTCTACTTTGGCAAGCATATGCTCATATTCAATCCCACATGATGATATAATTATTTGCTCAAGCATACCCAAAGGTCTTTCTACAAACCCATATGCTAGTTACAATTTCATCCTATCCTCCTAAGAGCTGGTCTTTCCCACTTCTCCTAGATTTCTTAGCATAATTACTCGGAACGCGGAACGGGAACGACGACAGGATCCCCTGCGGAACGGGGGAACGGTGAGGGGTCCAGAACGGGAACGACACGGAACGAGAGGCATAAAAACACCCAAATAATGCAGTTTTAAGCTCTGTGTGATTGAATAATAGTAGTGTCAGAGTACTTTGACTCTAATACTCACAAAAAACTTGATTTGAAGACCACTCAACCTTACTATGGCCAACGTGTGTCGTATAGACTTGAGAGCTTGAGGGGGGAGAGAGAGAGAGAGAGAGAGAGAGAGAGAGAGAGAGAGAGAGAGAGAGAGAGAGAGAGAGAGAGAGAGAGAGAGAGAGAGAGAGAGCTTAAAAGTGGGAGACTCGACTCTCAAAAGAGCTTGAGAGACAGGGGGAGAGGGAGAGAGCCTTGTCGACTCTAGAGTCTAGAGTCTAGACTAACGAGGCTAGAGCTTAAGAGTCAAGACTCAAGACTCGAGAGGGTAGAGATTTGTAGCTATGGCTACTCTAGCCCCACTATCAAGTATGGCTATCGTTTTCACTCCCTTCTACTCCACTGTTAAGGTGGTGTTCCCTTCTTCCCCTTCACAGTAATCACCCACCTTA
Organism: Adiantum capillus-veneris; assembly: GCF_014529385.1. Lineage (NCBI taxonomy): Eukaryota > Viridiplantae > Streptophyta > Polypodiopsida > Polypodiales > Pteridaceae > Adiantum > Adiantum capillus-veneris. The sequence continues at coordinate 84,474,429 of NC_140951.1, read as the reverse complement.
TTTATTGGTAAAAGTTTTGCTTTTGCCTTTTTTGGTTGAGCTTTATCCATGTTTTCATTTGCAGAAACATATTGAGGAGAGATTTTCAAGCCCATCCTTTCCAAGTTTTTGCCCATTTGACCCGATAAATGTGCTCTAATTTGCAAGAGTTCTGAGAGAGTGATGGTTCATCTTATAAGAGATGAAATCAATTCGTGAAGGCTTTTGGCATCCATTATTTGTGGAACTGGATTCCATTGAGATGGCACGACTTTAACCTCTGATTTTGTCTCATGTTTTCCTATAAACAAAGGTAAAGTCTTAAATGTCCTATGTTTACTCTCCGCTGACACTTCCATCCTTGCATCCCCGTATAATGATTGTATATCCTCAGGATAAATCTCATGGTCCATGTTGACTTTTGGGATTGGTGCTGACTGTAAAGTAGCACTACCATCTTTGCGGTTTCTAATCGTTTTCCACAAGGATTATGGCCACGACTCTTCCACTTCAGGAATAGGCTGTATCTCTTGAGACTTAGCCTCATCCGTTGTGTTTGTTACTACCCTTGTATCCAATGGTGTTTCATTTCCAGCCTTTCACTGGTTCACTTGTTTTGTTTTCTTGGTGTACACTTCCATCCTCCTTTTGAGGTATTGGTACGACGTGTTGGCGAATATTCAATGTTTTTGGATGCATTAGAAGTTGGACTGCCTCTATGAGCCGTCTACACATTTCCGATCTATTTGTCTTGACTTCTGGGTGGAGATACGTCAAACACTGTTGTTCTAAGTTTTGGTTGTTTTTTAGCCTTGTCTCGTAGGCTTGTAACATAGCATCTAATGGCTCCATTATCTTGTCTAATAAGACTCAACCTGCTAATAAAGTTTTTGACACTTCTCCTCTCTAAACTTTTCCTTTGTTTTCTTGTTCGCCCTTGAGCAGCTCCTTTGTTTACTGTAGCTCTGTCTCTAAGGCCCTCCTTTCCTTGAACCTCTTTGCTTTCATTTTGTCTCTTTTTGCTTTCTAGAGTTTTCTTTGAGTCCTTATCGTCAAACTCTCAAATTCAGTTTGTTCTAGGAGTTTGGGCTTGTCTTCTACTGGCATATTTCTTGCAGCTACATGAGCCTGAGCTCTAGTCACCACATTGACAAGAACTGTCGGCTCATATTTAGATCTTCTTGTACAAGGTAAAACTCCAGTGGCATTCACAATTGCTTTTCCCTTGTATCTAGGTTCTTTATACAATGTTGGATCAAGAGTGATCTTTTCCACAACCCTCACAAAACCCAAATATCTTCTTTCTCTCGCCCTTTTGTGGACAAACTCGTGTCCAATGGTTATCTCCACATTCAAGCAAGGACCTTTTGGCTAAGTGGCTAGTGGTGCCCCCAATTGGTGGTCTTGTCCTAGGAGGATATCCTCTAGGTTTATAGTTTTGGTTAGCTATGAACATGAGTGTGTTTCCATCCATCATGTAATGGTCTTTTGCTGGTTGAGCCATATATGAATGTTTTGTATTCTGATTTGAGCTTACTCGAGAGGGATAACTCTCATTGGCATATATATACTACTCCTTAAGGCTCTATTTTGTAGGTTTCCACTGGCCCTTCATTAATAAGAAGTCATTGGAAACATTTGTTGACAGGTGAGTGGTTCTACCGATTGTGTTTATCGAACAATGGCCCTATTGTCTTGAGGAAAAGGTTGTTGTTGCCCCAACACAGGCTATGGATTGTCTCTACTTTGTGCTACATTGTCAGTCCTATCTGGTACCTTGGTGGTGGTGTCAAATGTTGCACCCATGGAGGTCCATATGGCCTTTCCCTCACACAATTTAGACTATAAAAACTCTCAACTGTCTCGTGGTTGGTGTATTTATGCTCAATTGGCACCATTTCAATGCTCTTGGTACATTTCCTACCTATCATGGTTATTGTTGTAGATTTGGATTTTGTCAATATGCCTAATTCATCCTTTGAATCATTTCCCCAACCACTTGATCAACATTTTGTGTGATTGAGGCAAGAGCACTGTGTTTTGTTGATGGCTCGTTGATGGTTGAAGAGGTGCCGCTGGTGATTATGTCTGTGTGACTTTTGATACTCATAAGTCTTGCAATTGTCAACTAGATACAATGCTTCTCTAGAATTGCTCAAATGTGGTGCATGCCTTCAAGTGCAAATCCTCCTCAAGAGTTTTGTTTCTCAAGCCCTCTATGAAGAGAACTGACAATCGTTCATCTTGCGGTAACTCTTGCACTGAACATCTCTCGATATATTGCTTGAAGCGAAGTGAAGCTTCCTTCAATTTTTTGTTCTCTTTTTTCTTAAAGGCATAGATTTGGGAAACTATATTGTGCTTGATTCCTCTTTTGGAGAATTCCTCCACAAACTCTCATAGGAGTTGCTCAATATTTGGAAAATCTCTACTATTCAATGGCTGGAGGCAAGTCAATGTTGTTCCTTCCAAGGTTAATCCAAATCCCTTGTCCTATGTGTGGAAATCTGGGACTTGTTCCGCTCTTAAGACTTGCTTAAAAAGTGAAACATGTGCATATGGATCCCCTCATCCATTGTACTTTTTGACAACACATTTTTCCACTTGACATGGTTGCATTCGTCGTGTTTCAGCTACCATTCTCATCACTCTCAACTCTCCAAAAACAACATATCTAGCTTCATATCCACCATTAAGAACCCTAATGGGAGTTCTTTCATTGGTTCTCTCATCGGTCCATACATCTCTAGCTTCAATCCAAGTGTTTGGAACTCTCGTAACATGTATAGTGTTTGGAGCGTCATTACTCCAATGTGTGGTCATTGGAACCCTTGAGTTTAAGGATCCCAATGTTCTTGGTACACAAAAGTGTGGTTGACTAATGAATCTTCCACTCTAGTTCTCACAGGACTCGCTCTTGTGATTTCTGGCCTCGTTTCCGAGAGAGTCATTCTATAAGTGCTAGGGGTCACATGGTATTGATGAATAGGTCTTCCAAAGTACGTATATCTTTCTAGCTCTATGCGGTCCACAACATAAGTACCTTCATCCATACTTATCAAGAATTATCACTTGGGTATCTCTACCTTCCTCATATGTATAAACATACAAGAAATTTTGCTCCAATGTTGGGCTCGTCACACTTACAGTAGAGCATTTGCTCTCCATTGTTGTACTTATACAACCCACATGTGTATTGTTAGTGTTGGATCCAGTTTCCATATTCACTCGCCTAAGCCTAGCATTAGGAATATCCAGCTTTGGCGGCTTGTCTTTAGGCTCAACATCGACCTTATCTTTTGTGCATGTTAATCCCCATTTGTCCACAATATAGGGATTACATACAACTAAGTACATGGTACCCTCATCATCAAAGTATCGATCTCCAATATAGTCCACACGCACTATATCCTTGAACTCACTTGGTCTTTCTTCCAATTTCACACAATTTTGTAAATTTTTGCACCTTGTTTGTACTGGTTGGAATGGTCAAGTGCAACAGTTTCATGGTTGGTGCTGGTTGGGATGGTCGTGCTCCCATGGCTACTCCCTCTTTGAAACTCACACTCTTGAACCCTTCTACCATGTAGGTGTAAAATCTCTCTGAAGAAGTATCAAAAATATTTTTCCTCTAGAATGGGCTCTAAGGTCAGCAAAGATCCTTGGTTAACACTCTCTTCTATCAAAATGTGACTAAACTGGTCTCTTAGAACATGATTCTACTATGATATAATCTACCTGATCTCAAACACATCAAGAAAACACTCTTGCAAAACCTTGACTTGTTACCTTATTTGATGCATCCAAATCCTTCGATTGAAAGCACTTGGATCCACACACTCTAGCTCTTGCAATCTGTACATCTGCTAGTCAAAATCTGAAGCAATCAAAATTATTGCTTATAAAATCCACAAATCAAGTCCAAATTCAATTTTGACAAGACCACTATGGTCCTTGTGACTAGCTCTATTTGTGGTATAAGATTGAACTCAATCTGTGATAGAGGAACATGGATTGCGAGCCATGTATCTTTGTGTCAGAACTTGCTAAAACTTGGTACACAGCTTGCCCTTGTTCTATTGATCTAAACTATATGATTTTTGTGTGATTTGGATCAGTTTAGGTTACCCAAAAGTCAAACCCTAGGTTTGCTTGGTTTTGAAATTCTCTTGCCCACTTTTTGAACGTTTTTGACTAGCTTGCTTTTTGAAGTTTTGTTTGTAATGTTCTTTGCCACAGAGTGGTATGGTCTGTGTCTGTTGGAATTAGGGTTGCAAGGAAACGCACACAGGTTGGAGAAGATGAAGGAAGCTCAAGGCACACAATAGAGAGTGTTTTACTTAAAGTGCGATGGAAAGATAGATAGCCCTATAATGAATAGGCGTATATACAATGCACGGGGTAAAAAACCTCCTAGAGAGGGAAAAAATGCCCCGGTGTTCCTAAGTGTGTCCACACACATCACTACCACATGTATATGGTAAAAAATCCCTCCTAGAGTGATGTGGTGAACAAGAGCTGGCACATGAGTAAAGGGAAGTGCCATGCCCTGAAGACATGATCAGTCCACAAAAGGGAGTAAGCCCAAAGATTTGTGGAAAGCTTTGAACTTCTCACGAGACAAAGCCTGTGTGGAAAGATATGCAAGGTTGTCTTGTGCTGGTACATAAGCCAAGATGATCTCTCCTGTTGAGAGCCTCTCCCTGACATAGTGGTATTGCACCTCAATGTGCTTTATGCGAGCATGAGAAACTAGCCTCCTCGCAATTGCCAATGCGCTCTGACTGTCAGTGTAGATAGTGTTGGTAGTGTCTTGTCCAAAACCCAAATTAGCCATAAGGTGTCTGAGCCATACACATTCAATTGTAGCTGTGAAGACTGCCATGTACTCAGCCTCAACTAGAAGTGGCCACAATAGGTTTCTTCTTGCTCAACCATGATATACGTGAACTACCAAGCATGAAACAAAAACCACTTGTTGATACTCGCATGTCAAAACAACCAGCCCAATCTGAGTCCGAAAAAACATGTAAGTCTGGCGGCAATGATCCCCCCTTGGGATAAAACAAGCCAAGATGTAAGGTGCCACTCAATTAGTGGAAAATTCTCTTGACAACCTGCCAATGCTTAGACCGTGGGCTATGCATAAATTTACTGACCTATGAGACTGCAAACTGAATATCCAGCCTCGTGTTGCATACATAAATGAGGTAGCCAACAACATTTTGGTAAAGAGTGTCATTAGCAGGTCACCAGCATAATGAAGACTCAATTTCAAACCTATTTTCATGGGAGTGGCAATAGGTTTGCAATCCTCAAGTCCAAACTTACATAGTAATGTCTCTATGTAACTTTTTTGACACAAGGCAATACCACCATCACACTGCTTAAACTGTATGCCCAAGTAATGATGCAGCAACCCCAAATCTTTCATCTTGAAAGTAGCATTCAAATCAGCCTTAAGTTCAGCAATATGTGCCTCATTGGGACCGGTGATTAGCAACAAATCATCCACATAAAGAACAACAATGAGAAGTACATCACCCTGACGGTTGACATACAATATGATTTTTGTTGGACTATTACGAAAGCCTCGTTTGACCAAATGAGTGTCAACCTTCTCATAACAAGCATGAGGAGATTGCTTCAACCCATAAAAATCTTTGTTAAATTTGCACACCTTATCCTCTTGTCCTTTCTTGACAAAACTGTGAGGCTGCGTTACATAGACTTCCTAAAAAATGTTACCATTCAAGAAAGCAGTAACAATATCGGATTGATGTACATCCCAACCAAAATGAGCTGCCAATGCACATAGAAAACGCACAGTACTCATACAACAAGTGGGAGCAAAAATCTCTTCATAATCTATGCCTTTTTGTTGTGTACAACCCTTTGCAGCAAGTCGAGCCTTATGGTGATCAACCTCACCATCCGGCGTGCGTTTCAACTTGTAAACCCACTTTGTACCAATGGACTTTTTTCCAGGAGGCAAACCACATAAAGTACATGTATCATTTTCTATAAGTGCATCATGTTATGATTGCATGACATCCGTCCGATTTTAAGAATTTTGTGCTTCATCAAAAGACAGAGAGGTTCCCCAACATCATGCAAGCTAGACACAACCAAAGCATAACAATCTGATGCATAATATGCATGGTGAGATCCTGAACGAGTGCGACTAGTCAAAGGTGCATCCAATTTACTGTCACTCAATGTATGCACCAGCCATTTTGGCATACCTCTAGCCTGCTCATTTTCAACCCTTTCCCCATCAAGTACATTATGTATATCTGCATCAGTAATAGGCTGATCTATAACATTTTCAGAAACCCCTATAGGCTGTACATTTGCCTCATTGGAACTTACCTTCATATTTCCACCACTGAAAAGAGGCAACAAAGTGTCATAAATGTCCTGTGAGCTTACATTACTGTCTCTAGTACATGACAACAAGGGCTGAATAGAATCTTCCACAAACACTACATCCCGTGAAACTTTATCATCCAATTTTTTGCGCTGTGTTTGTGGCATCAAAGCATATGCCACACAGCCAGAAACACGCATGTGCTCAATAGAAGTCTTTCTATCATGCCATGCTTCATATGGAGTAATAGACTACAAAGCTTTCGTAGGACACCTGTTTAGTACATAAGTGGCACACATGATGGCCTCAAGCCAAAAAGAATGCAACAAAGCTTGACTTTTGACCATACATCATGCCATTTCCATAAGTGACCTGTTTTTCCTCTCAGCAACACTATTTTGCTGAGGTGTATAAGGCATTGTAATTGGCGTTTTATCCTATGACTAGCCAAAAATGCATTAAATTCATGAGACATATACTCCCCCCTTGATCAAAACGGAGGGTGCCCATAGTACATTTTCAGCCATAGCAAAAAATTGTTTGAAGCACATAAATACTTCAGACTTCGTTTTAAGTGGAAATACCTATGCTGGAGTAATCATCAATGAAAATCACAAAGTAAAGGTAATTGCCCATTCTGCATCAACACTAGCATCACAGTATCCTTTCATAGAAGACTCAACAATGGCTGCATTTGTAGTGGAACTAGCATTTGCAATGGAACCACCCTCTTTCTTCTTAGTCTCTTTGGCCTTCAACTTAGGACACTACTTGATCAAGTGATCATTAGCTTTACAATAATGGCAGCGCATCTTCTTTTTGCCCTTATCACCAGAATTTCTAGAAGAATTGCTGCCAGCAGAAGCATTAGGAACATGTGATTTTCCACTCGCAGAAGAACCATAAGAAGTGGCTGGATTGCTGTCACCACCCTTTCTTTGAAAAGCAATAAAAGCCTGTTCAACTACACACTGTGTAGTCCTGTTTTTTTTGGAAAGTGACTCTTGCAACAACAATGTGCACAATGCATCAAACTTGACAACTTCAGAATTTCCTTGGGTCATAAGTCTCCAAGTACTAGCAAAGGTCTGGTAAGAATCTGGTAAGGCATCAAGAACAGTCTACACAAGGGAACTGTCTGAAATGACTTCACCTGCAGAAATAAGTTGCTTATTAATATCCTTGACACCAGCAAGGAAAGTTTCCATATCATCTTCCTCATGCATAATCTTCGACTCCAGCTCTTTATGCAACAATGCAATTTTTGCCTCATTGCGGCTTGCATAAAGACCAGCCAGAATATCCCAAGCCTGTTTTACAGATTTCGTTGAATGAATGTGAGGAGTAATGGTGTGATTCATAGACAACACAATCAACACATGAGCCTACACATCCTTTACATCCCAACGAGCTTGTTCTACTTTAGGCAAAACAACTCTAACAGCATCAATCCTTACAATAAGACCTGCAACATCCTCAACATCGTCTACATCCTCAAAACCAGGATGTACACGAATGTTCTACACAATATTCTAGACGCCCTTCGACACAAGAACATGTTGCATCATGTAAGCCCACATAGGGTAATTGTCCCCAGCCAATCTGTCCTCAATAGCAAACATCTTGAACGCATCTGTTTTGTTGTCAACCATGGCCAATGCTGCACCTGATGTGAAAACTACTCGAAAAGAGGAGAAACGAAGTGAGAACAACACGTGCTATATAGTACAAACCGTATAATACTATAAGGACCTGTTTTGTAGAAAACGACATTGACAAAAATTCTGCACAAAATGACAAAACAGCCTGTTCAGTACTGTCTGTAGTGGAAACGGAGGCCGAAATAAGTTCGAATTAGAAATCTGAGTAGACTACGCTCTAAGAGCTTCCCAAATTTTTCATTGACCTGTGAACTCTTACCAAAGCTTATTGAAATTGGAGAAAGTGAGCATGCGTGTGTTGGAGCTGTTGGCGACTAAGCCCGAGAGGATGCAACCTGCTTTGATACCAATTGTTGGAATTAGGGTTGCAAGGAAACACACACAGCTTGGAGAAGATGAAGGAAGCTCAAGGCACACAACAGAGAGTGTTTTACTTAGTGTGCGATGGAAAGATAGATAGCCCTAGAATGAATGGGCATATATAAAATGCACGGGGGAAAAAACCTCCTAGAGAGGGAAAAAATGGCCCGATGGTCCTAAGTGTGTTCACACACATCACTACCACATATATATGGTAACATTGTCCAAAAAATAAATAAAGGTACACGGATTGCAATCCATGTTCCATCATATCTAGACCCCAAATGTGGCATGTTGGTTACTTGCAATGTCAATAGTCTAGTCCCAAACCCTTTTTGGATTTGAAAAAGTTTTTGCCAATCAAAAGTGAAATTTTGTGTTTGTTGTGCGTTTTTTGGCGCTTCTGATGTTTTGGTGATTTGATCAACTTTTTGCGATTTTTTTGCTATGGTGCCATCTGGAAAAGTTATTTTATTAGTATCAGCTACCTACTACCCAAATCTCAGCCTCATATGATCAAAAGGTACATGGATTGCGATCCATGTTGGATAGCATTTTGGCATGAATCTTGATCAGAATATTGTCTATACCCTGTAGAAGGTCAATTCCCACTCCTTTTTGAATTTGGATTACTAAAAGTTGACCCCAAATTTTGGTCAATTTTCCAAGCTTTTGCAAGTTTTGTCCAATTTTTTATTTTCACTCTGTTTTTAGTGTCAATTTCACTCCCAAATTGTGGGGCTCAGTTGCTAGGAAGCACTCTTGACCCACTGGTATTAGTCTCTGCTCAAACTGTATAGATGTACATGGATCATGATCCATGTCCTCCACCAAACAGGATGAAACTTTCCAGTTTGCTTCTTATGAGTTTGGTTATCCCCTTTTGCACTCAATTTTTGGGTCTTAATCGGCTTTCAAGCTCTCACCATCAAATTTTTCAATTTCCAAAGTTATGGTCTCGTTTACCAAAATATGGGTTTTTGATAGTTTTTGTCCTAAACTTTTCAGCCCAAGTTGATGGTAATATTTGCTTCTTAGCCTACTCCTAAGTACTAAAATGAATCTAGGAACAAAAACAAACAAAACAATGCAAATTTGAAGGTGAAATGGGTGGAACACTACTTTCAAAGCCTTGAGAAAAATGCAAAATGAAATGCCTTTCGTATCCTCAACTTCTAGCCTCTACCAAGCACTAAACCCGCGTCTAGTTGCTTGATTGCTAAGGTGTAAATGGAATGGGTATCAAAATCTAAAGACTAGAACGATACAAATACGACTAGGTCACTCACCACCTAAGGATCGCTCCCCGACAACGGCACCAATGTTAGCGGGTCACTATAATCGGTCGTCTTCCATCATAGATGTCTAGCACTAACATAATATAAATACTTAGGGAAGCGACTCACATGGGGCACGAAGACGCTTTGAGGGTGTCAACCTCAAAAAGAGAATCTACGAATCTAAGCTATCATCAGCACTAGCAAATCTATCACTCTCTATTCAAGAAAATTTGCCTATGTTTTGTCTCACAGCTCTAGGTCATCACGCCATTTTGTCAGTCAAACGAACTCGAAATATGATGAAACTTTAGGAGGAGGTATAATAGGCCTAGGGGCACTATCCTACAAAGTGTGGTTGACAAGGTATCAAAATCATAATTCGTCACAATCAAGGCCCTCAAAATTGCAATAGAATTGTTCAAAAAGGTCGCCCTATGGTCTAGCAACACTCTCCTATGGTCGAGATGTCAAAAAACAACCATTTATGCACTCAAAATTTTAGACTTAGCTCATAGATAGGCAATTGCAAACCACAACAAAATTGAGAATGATTACACTTAACTTAAAGAGCAAGAGACAAGGAGCACAATGCATTTTTTTGAATCAATATCTGATTACCAAAGCTTGAGAAAAAAGGATTACAATCTGTTCAAACGTACACTTAGAGCTCTTCCACCAAACTTTAGATAATGATATGATGTGTTGAAACTTGAAAATTTAAACCTTATACCTACAGCTTTTAGCTCAGGACAAAAAGATTACAACTCAGAGTATACAACAATGCAGCTCAATAATCATGACTCCTTTTTTATACAAGGCTTTAAAAAAAAAATGATTACAAAAAATCATGGCTCTGTGATGGTGTAGCCGACTAGGAGGGTGCCCGTCAGGTAATTTTGCTAACACCCCCCATCTCTCCATTTCCCGCCTGTCCCCCCCCCCCCCCCCCCCCCAATCTTCTTTTCATTGACCAATGTCCCTTTGATCTCTCTTTTTTTCTCTCACACAACCTTCGTCTAGTCTCTTCTTCTTGTTGAAATGCCTCTCTCTCTCTCTCTCTCTCTCTCTCTCTCTCTCTCTCTCTAGTGTAGCAATTTTCGACCAAGCAGACAACATTTCACTCTTTCGATCATAGCTTCCATTAGGAGATTTCGGAGGTCTTTTAAAGGTCCATATAGAAGAGAGAGAAAAGAAAGCATGTTCAATGAGCATCAAGGAAACTCTCTCTCTCTCTCTCTCTCTCTCTCTCTCTCTCTTTGAATGTCTTTGCGAGTAGTATTATAGTGCACAGTGGAGCTTCTAGAATGAATGGAATATAAGCCACATGTCGTTATACCATTCCATTCATGCTCTCTCTCTCTCTCTCTCTCTCTCTCTCTCTCTCTCTCTCTCTCTCTCTCCATTGATATGTTTGTACAACGGTGCATGAGGACACTTTCACAATGAAATATGTATCACTTGCGTGCAATTAGGAGATAAAACAATCAGTACCTTTAATATGTACTCACAATGTCCATAATATTAGGAAACTGCATGTATTTGGAGCAAGAAACTACTCCATTAGGATAATCGTGAAAAAACAAACATTGCATTTGGACAATATAGTACATGCTACCTAGCCTTGCTTGAAAACAAAGCCAAATGCAAGGTCTTTTGTAGGCGCTAACTTTGCTGCTTTGGCGCTGTGGTGGAACTCTCTCTCTTTCTTCCCCTTTGTCTCCCTTTCTATTTGTGTGTGTGGGATTTGGACGGAACACACTATTCTTAGTGTTGTGATGGAACACTCAACTCTCTCTCTCGTTGCTGTGATTGATTAAAAGAATCTAGGTGAATGTGGATGCCGATATGTTTTCTTCCTTCTCTCTCTCTCTCTCTCTCTCTCTCTCTCTCTCCCCCCCCCCCCCAAGCATGTGGTACGTGAACCCAAATGACCAAAAGTAATTGGAATCATATGATCTATTTAATGACCTCAACTTATCATTATAAAGTGCACACTTGTGAAGCGTAATTTGATACCCTACCGTGCATGGTACCAACAGTCCAATGATTTATTGTAGTTGAGAGAGAGAGAGAGAGAGAGAGAGAGAGAGAGAGAGAGAGAGAGAGAGAGAGAGAGAGAGAGAGAGAGAGAGAGAGAGAGAGAGAGAGAGAGAGAGAGAGAGAGAGAAGACCTTGCTCTTGTCATTAGCTGGGTAGTTCCCCAGATCTCTCAAAGAGCTAGACAGTCCCTCAGATGTCTCAAAGAGCTTGAGAGACAACCGACCACATTTCTCAATAGAAGTATACGACCATGGCAAGCCCAGGAAAAGATATCATGTTGTGTTCATTTATTTTCTTAGTATGGTGCAAAAAGATGTGTCTGCTTAAGATGTATGCTTCTATGCAAGCCGTGGGAGAAAGAAACCAGAAGAAAGTTTGATGCGATAATTTTTTTTCTCTTACAACACACATAGATGCACTTATTTTTGATGATCATGTCTACACGCATTGTAGGAGAGTGCATTACAATTTTTACTACAATGTTAGAGACGCTACAAACCAAACACTTGACAAGGATTTAATGTGGCAATTAGCATATAATAGAGATAGTGTGAGCATTCATGTCAGCATTAAAGCAATTCTTGACACAGCCAATTTTTTATACTTGTGCGTTTGGATACATGTATATGTATAATAGTGGATATATATTAGTTAGCATATCTTGAAGAGTCACACTAACTTGCATCATATAACTACCATCAATTAAAAATCAAACAACAAAACTTTGTAGTTGGTGATAGAGGTTTTTCGGCTCTCTACAATTGCCATAGTGAGCTACCTCACCCTATCAAAATCACTCAAACACTGTGGTTATCGTCACCCTTTCACTGTACATAGGTGTGTGTGAGTTAACGGATTTTCTCTATATCTCCTTAAAACCTTTAGCTAGCTAGCAATTGGGCTAGTTGAACCAAAAAAATAATAAAAATAAAAGCCAAAATATATCATGGCCCTTTTGTGTATAAATATATCATTGTTTATAGGGCCTAAATGTATTATGGCCCTTTTGTGTATAAATATTTCATTGTCTATAGGAACAAAATATATTATGGTCCTTTTGTGTAGAAATATTTCATTGTATATATGGCCTAAATAGAGGGGTTTTTTATTATAATTATTTTTGGTATTTATTTAAATATATATGTCTAGGTTGTTATTTACCTTAGTATACTATGTACATTTACTCACCATAACCATAATCTTTCTTACCTATGTATTCTATAAAAAATCATTTCATGCAAGCTTCTCTTATTTTTGGTGTGAATCCACTCCAAGGAAAAACTTCAAAAAAATACCTTTCACCATCGCCTTTCACTAAATTCTTATTTTCTACAGGTATTTTTCTTTATCTCTTGTAAATAAATATACATTAACAAAAACAAATAAGAATCCTCTTCATTTGATTCCTATATTTTCATATATTTATTTTTTATATATATAACTAACACTATTCTAGATTCCATGGATTGTTTTATATATACTAGCTGTTTTTTCATCATATCCATATATTATATTCGTGCATAATCCGCAACCATGCATATTTTCAAAGCTCTCAAAATCTATTAGTTCATACTCTCATGCAAGGAGGGGCTTACCTTTGGAGGCTTATGCAAATTCAACAAAAGGGGGGCCACTGAAGACGTTTTTTGAAGAAAAATAGGCATTTTGGTGGGGTTTTTTATATCCATCTCCACTCCAAATTTGAAATAGAGGTTAAAAATACAAAATGTAGACCAAGAGCTGAATAATCACCTCAAAAATTTTGATAATTTTTGAAGCTACCACCGATGAGATATAATTATTTTGGTGGACCCCAATCTGCCCACTTTTCTCACAAGTAACCCATAGTCTTTTTTCATCTCCTTTCCTACTTCCACACACACACACACACACACACACACACACACACACACACACACACATTTCTCTCTATTCCTCACTCAAACCTGTAACTTCCATGGTTTTGTCTCACCCTCTTCACCATTAGACTCTCCTCTCACACCCATAGCTCTCTTTTGAAACTCTACCTACATCCACCATCTCCATCTCTCTCTCTCTCTATTACTCCCATATTACAATTTTATTCTACCCTTTCAAGAATGCATAAAAAATCAGCAACCTAACCATACTTATCTCTACAAAATGAGGGTTTTTTTTCAACAAAACCCTCATTCTCTTTGTGGTGATTCAACTATGGCGGCGGTGTGAAAAGAAGAAGAAGAAGAACGACGATCACTTTCGACAATCTACGCAAGGGTGAGTCCAAGATTCTTCAAGGATTCACCATCTCAAGGGTACACCCATTTCATTCATCTCTTTTCTCATCCTTCAAGTCATTCTACCCATTGTAACTATATTACTAACTTTTTTTTAGTGATTACTGACATTAAGTGCTAACCCTTTCTTGTGAATTGCACCCACTCTACTCTACCTTGAAGTAGGCAACCTCACACAAAAGTCACTCTCCTCTCTAGAATCTTCTCTATTTTCACGTCAATAATTCTCTTTTCTTGAGCCCACATCCATGTGACTTAAGAGACAAGAGAGCTCCAATCTCATAAGAACATATAAAAAATTTCATAAACATGGTTTTCTATGTAATTGTTGATCAGGAGATAATCCTAATAAAGGCTCTCCTCACCTATAAATAGAGCCCTTTTCCTTTGTAAATGGTAGGATATCTACACTATTGATCACTACTTTGAGCGTACCATTCTCCATCTTAGTTGTAGGGAGAGAGAATGACCTTTCTATACACCATTGCTTGTGGTGGATAGGAAAGCTTCTTTGAGCTAGTTGTAGCATTGCAAGGGAGTGAGTGATTCATAACTTCAAAACAAAGTTGTACCTACTCTTTCGCATCAATTGAATCAATAAGTTGGGTGCAACCGCAATTCAAAACTCTCTTGAGTCTCTCTAATTCACGCTTGGCAACTTCATCTCATTTGGTTTAAAGTGACACATTTTCATTTTGAGATTCTTGTGTAGTATTTGCTTGTATGTCTCAAGAGCTCTTGTGTTTGTTTTGTTGCTTGGGAAAACATTATAAGAGGGTTGTATGGTGATAGGGTTCCCCTAACCCTAAGATAATGTGTAAATCGCAACATCATCAAACTTAATTGTGTCTCTTGACTCTCCTCCAAGCTGTTTATACACCCGTGTCAATCATTTAAACTAAAAAGCTTAATTCTTGTACAAATCTCTCTCTCTCTCTCTCTCTCTCTCTCTCTCTCTCTATAGGTGTTTGGTGTGTGTATTTGTAGCATTGATATTAGTGTTAGTGTACCCTTCCTTCACGCTTGTATTGCTAAAGGATTCTCCTCTTCGGCGTCCTATTTTGGTCTCTAACTAGGTGGTGGCCCTTCACTAGTTGTTGGATGTGGGTTTGTTGTGGTTGCCCCAGCCCCAATTGAGCATTACGGGAGCCTTGAGGGGTGTTTAGAGGTTGCCTCTTTTGTTGCCTACCCCAGACCGCCTCAATTTTGGTGCCCCCACTGAGGAGGGCTTGTGTATGTTGTTGTGAATACTCAGTCTTTAGAGTAATCAAGTAGCTTGCATGAATCACAAAAATTTGTATAACACGTTTGTTCCCATTGCAAGGAAAAAGGTGCATATCATTGTATGCATAAAATTACAATTTCAACAAGTAATTCGTAGAATTTTGGGCCCTCTTACGTTGTCCAAAATAAACGCCTCAGTAAATCCTTTTACTTTACCTCTCATTAGGTACGACCTTAGTTTGGACATCTATATTTTTGTTTTTTTTAAAGCATCAGGTCATGCATAGACCATGGATGATGGCCCAAGAATAGAGGTTTTTCCCTACCATTTCACTCCACACATTAAAATAAACATTACTATTAGTAGAAAGATCCATTTTCAACAACGTATGGTCTTCATGTTTGGTGCCCAAAGAGTAGAAGAGATTCTCGCATCACCAAACCCTGTCATCCTGCCTCTTGTTGACTATCATAGATCATTTGATGGGCTAGATTGCAATTTAGAAAACATTATTGTGTAAATTTTTTAAGAAAGAAAAAAACATGTTGTCACCTGGAGATCGATTCAATGGAGACCCAACACCAAATGTCAGGATATCCTCTCTTTTTTGGAGAGCTTGGATGCTGAGCTATTTCTAGCAAATTTCAAAGTGGCTTGCTGCATAAAAAGAGTGATAGGAGATGAGGAACGCTTAGAAATGTTTGAGGTAGTTATGAGGAAGGACTCTCTATCTTAAGAGGATAAGGGAAACTATAACAAAGTCGTTGATCATTTCAAGCGATACTTCTTTGACCCCCAAAGCACTCAAAAGCTATGGCAAGACACCGTTTCTCACAAGCAAAAAGAATTAGATGACTACTACATGTATAAACAAGAGTTTCTACGTCTTTGGGTTGTATGGGTGAAAAATGTTGCTAACCTTGGTGATGGTGCGAGTTCCTAAAGAAGGAGAGGTTCATAGCTGGTCTCTTTTCCACACTCAAGATAAAGATTGAGGCGGGTGCACCTGCTACCATTGATGCAGCTGAAGGAGAGGTTGATAGCCGGTCTCTTTTCCACACTCAAGATAAAGGTTGAGGCGGGTGCACTTGCTACCATTGATGCAGCTGAAACTAGGGTTGTTGAGAAGTATAGAAAACTCAAGTGCCTAAGGAGAGAGGTTCCAATAGAGGGTCCTAGACCCAAGGGAAAATTGCAAGTATCAACACCTAGAGAGATTCCTGAGGGTGGCAACTGAGGTGATTGAAAAGTTAAATGAATCCTTAAGCAACTTGTCAATTCATCTTGCACAAGCTGTAGGTCCCAAGGGACAAACAAAAAAAGCTGAGGAGCGAGAACCACAACCCAGGCAAGTACCACAATGTTGGAATTGCGAGGAATCTGGGCATGGGATGTATAATTGTCCTTGGCCCCGTGGGGAGCCAGGGAGACCTAACTTGAATTATTGAATGATGAATGCAGGTGAACTAGTCAACAACCGATGCATCTACAAAGACCAAATGGGGCAAGACCACCTTCATGAGGAGTGCAAGGAGTTGCACCTTTGTGCATGTGGTAGAGGTGACAAATTCAAAAGAGTTTGACATGGAAGCAAATGACATTAAGCGTGGCCGAGAAAAAGGTAAGGAGAAAGAAGGAGCCACGTCACAAAGTGACTATGGATGAGAGAAGAAGGCAAATGAGACCAAGGAATCCAAGAGGACTCGACGTCGTATCAACCTCCAAGACTTCCCTCTTGGACATGGTATGGCTCCTTTTTGGAAGACATGAGAGGTAAGGGTCCTGATATATCATGGCCTCAATTTCTTGCATTATGTCCACAAGTCCACACGGATTTAACAAAGGTAGTTAGCACTAGGAGAAAGGTAAAAGAGTGTGTGTCTATTGTAAAAATTGCACAAGCTGAAATGAATGAGGATATCACACCTGTGCTAGATTGTTACATCAAAGGGAGGGTGGTTAGGAAAGGTCTAGTGGATGGAGGTGCGCAATTTTGTATCATGACAGAGGGATGTTGGGGTAAAGACGATGTGCCTCACCGTGGGCTGGGCGTCCTGCTGGAATTAGGGTTGCAGAGAAACGCACACAGCTTGGAGAAGACGAAGGAAGCTCAAGGCACACAATAGAGAGTGTGTTACTTAGTGTGCAATGGAAAGATAGATAGCCCTAGAGTGATGGGCGTATGTACAATGCTCAGGGAAACCCTCCTAAAGAGGGAAAAAATGCCCCGGTGGTCCTAGTGTGTTTACGCACATCACTACCACATGTATATGGTAACAAATCCCCCCTAGAGTGATGCGGTGAACGCGAGTTGGCACATGAGTAAAGGGAAGTGCCATGCCCTGCGGACATGATCAGTCCACAAAGGGGAGTAAACCCAAAGCTTTGCGGAAAGCTTCAAGCTTCTCACGAGACAATGCCTTTTGTGAAAATATCTGCAAGGTTGTCCTGTGTTGTCACATAAGACAAGATGATCTCTCCTGCTGAGCGCCTCTCCTTGACATAGTGGTAATGCACCTCACTGTGCTTTGTGCGAGCATGAAAAACTAGATTCCTCGCAACTGCCAATGCGCTCTGACTGTCAGTGTAGATAGTGTTGGTAGTGTCTTGTCCAACACCCAAATCAGCCATAAGGCGTCTGAGCCATATGCACTCAACTGTAGCTGTGAAGACTGCCCTGTACTTAGGCTCACAACTCGAAGTGGCCACAGTAGGTTGCTTCTTGCTCAACCATGATATACATGAACTGCCAAGCATGAAACAAAAACCACTTGTGTACACTCGCGTGTCAAAACAACCAGCCCAATATGAGTCCAAAAAAGCATGTAAATCTGGCGGCAATTATCCCCCCTTGGGATAAAACAAGCCAAGATGTAAAGTGCCACTAAGGTAGCAAAAAATCCTCTTGACAGCTTGCCAATGCTTAGACCCTGGGCTATGCATAAATCTGCTGACCTATGAGACTGCAAACTGAAAATCTCGCCTCATGTTGCATACATAAATGAGGTAGCCAACAGCAGTTTGGTAAAGAGTAACATCAGCAGGATCGCCAGCATCATGTAGACTCAACTTCAATCCTGTTTCCATGGGAGTGGCAATAGGTTTGCAATCCTCAAGTCCAAACTTACATAGCAATGTCTCTATGTAACTTTTCTGACACAAGGCAATACCACCATCACACTGCTTAAACTGTATACCCAAGTACTGATGCAACAACCCCAAATCTTTCATCTTGAAAGTAGCATTCAAATCAGCCTTAAATTCAGCAATATGTCTCTCATTTGGTCCAGTGATTAGCAAATCATGAACATAAAGAACCACAATGAGAAGTACATCACCCTCACGCTTTACATACAATGTGCTTTCCGTTGGACTGTTACGAAAGCTTTGTTTGACCAAATGAGTGTCAGCTTTCTCATACCAAGCACGAGGAGATTGCTTCAACCCATACAAAGCCTTGTTACATTTTCACACTTTGTCCTCTTGTCCTTTTATGACAAAACCGCGAGGCTGCGTTACATAAACTTCCTCAAATATGTCACCATTCAAGAAAGCATTAACAATGTCTGATTGATGTACATCCCAGCCAAAATGAGCTACCAATGCACATAGAAAACGCACAGTAGTCATACGACAAGTGGGAGCAAAAGTCTCTTCATAATCTATACCTTTTTGCTGTGCATAACCCTTTGCAACAAGTCGAGCCTTATGGCGATCGATCTCACCATCTGGCTTGCATTTCAACTTGTAAACCGACTTCGTACCAATGGCCTTTTTGCCAGGAGGCAAATCACATAAAGTCCATGTGTCATTTTCTATAAGTGCATTGTATTCTGATTGCATGGCAGCCATCCAATTTTTTGAATTCTATTCTTCATGAAAAGATAGAGGCTCCTCAACATCATGTAAGCTAGACACAACCAAAGCATAATGATCTGATGCATAAAATGCATGGCGAGAGCCTGAACGAGTACGACTAGACAAAGGTGCATCCAATTTACTGTCACGCAAAGTGTGCACCAGCCATTTTGGCATACCTCTAGCCTGCTCATTTTCAACCCTTTCCCCATCAAGTACATTATGTACATCTGCATCAGTAATAGGCTGATCTGTAACATTTTTAGAAACCCCTATAGGCTGTACATTTGCCTCATTGGAACTTACCTTCGTATTTCCACCACTAAAAAGAGGCAACAAAGTGTCATAAATGTCCTGTGAGCTTACATTACTGTCTCTAGTACATGACAACAAGGGTTGAACAGAATCTTCCACAAACACTACATCCCGTGAAACTAGAATACGTTTTATTTGCAGATGATACAACCTGTAACCTTTGCTTTCAACACTATAACCAACAAAAATACATTTGATAGCCCTATCATCCATTTTTTTGCGCTGTGTTTGTGGCACCAAAGCATATGCCAAACAGCCAAAAACACGCATGTGCTCTCTCCCATTGTTGTCACTCCCAAGAAGAACGGCAAGTGGAGGGTGTGTGTGAATTACCGTCCACTGAATGAGGCAACAAAAAGAGATCACTTTCTCCTACCATTTCAGGATGAGATGCTAAATGAGGTAGCAGGTGTCACAAGAAGTACACTGTGTGTGATTGCTACTCGGGCTACTTTCAAATAGGTACCGCATTAGAGGATCAATTGAAAACGACCTTCATACTCCATGGGGTTGTTATGCTTTCAGAGTCATGCCATTTGGCTTGACAAATGCTCTTGCAACTTTCCAACGCTTCATGAACAAGGTGTTCCAAGCATTCTTTGGAAAGTCCATTAGAGTGTTTATAGATGATTTTTGCATATATAGTTCTAAATCATTGCATATACAAAGGGAGAAGAAGGCTTGAAGAAACTCTACGACATGGGAGGTCAACTCAACCCCAAAAAATGCCACATAGGTGAGGATGAAGTGATCTTGCTTGGTCACAAGGTTTCCTAAAAAGGCATTGTGGTGGATCCGTCAAAGTCAAGGGCTCTTATTGAGTTACCACCACCCAAGAATCTCAAAGAGGTCGTCTCATTGATTCAAAAGGTGAAGTATATGTCCCGCTTCATTCATTTAGCCTCGGAGTTACTTCACCCTTTGCAAAAGTTGACACAAAAAGTTGAGTTTGTTTGGTCTGATGAGCTTGAAAAATAATTTTGTAACATTAAAGTCATTCTATCAGAACTACCAACACATGCCTCCTTGTTGTTGGGAGTACACATTCTTTGTTAGCTCTAGTGTTGGAAAAGAAACAATTGGTGCTATTTTGCTACAACAAGATCCCCACAGTACCAGAATGCGACCCATCTACTTTGCTAGTAGGGTCATGAATGCTTTGGAGAGAGGCTACACAAAAGCAGAACTCATGATGCTCTCTCTTGTATTTGGGGTAAGAAAGTTTAGATCCTACTTGCTACCAAAACCTTTTGTAATTCTCACTGTGCAGAAAATTTGTTTCCTTGGGTGTCATCTCAAATGATGGGATTGCAATAGTTTCAATACTCTTTCAAGGTAGAAGATAGTGTGCGTGCACAATTGGCAGGGATTCTCACTTATAGGGTACATGAGAAGGAGATTAAGGCGCCTCAAATAAAGACCCTACCATTGCTACCACCAAGAAGTATTCCTAATGCTTTTACCTTGTTCTTTGATGGAGCTTTTTGATGAGCCACTGGAAAAGCAGGGGGAGGGCTAGTGTTGCTCAACCCAAGTGGAGAGGTGGTCATGAAAGAGAAGGTCAATCTACCAGATTCAAATAGCAACAATGAAGCAGAGTACGACATACTACTTCAAAGATGTGCATTAGCGAATGTATACAACGTCTCATGGTAAAAGGGGATGCACTTCTCATTGTGAAGCAGATTTTAGGCATTTGGGCATGCAAGAATGAAAGCCTAAGGACAAAAGTTCATGCCATTTGTAGGTTGTTTAATCAGTTTGAAGAAGTGCAACTATATCATATTCCTAGGAAACAAAATGAAGATGCCAATTTACTTGCACAATAAGCAGTTACAGGTATTGAGAAAGAAGTGTAGGTCATCATGGTGACAACAACTGTCAAGTAACCCAGATACCAGGGATTGGAGTCATTGGCTCCCATTATTGGCTACCTTTCGGAGCGTGAGTTTCCACGAGACTTCACAAAAGCTGAAAAGAGGAGACTCATGAAGAAGGAAAGTTCTTATCTCTTCCTAGAAGGCTCCCTCTATCAAAGAGGGAAGGATAAAGTGTGCATAAGAGTACCAACTATTGAGGAAATTCCAGCCATTCTAAAAGGTTTGCATGGAGAAGCATGTGGTGGTCATTTTGCCCAAGACTTAACCATGAAGAAGATTTTGCTTGCGGGGTATGTTTGGCCAAGTCTGCATGTGCATGTCCAACATTGGTGTAAAAGCTATCACAACTGTCAGGTGAATGGAAATAAAAGGTTGGTGCATGGTCGGAGGCAAATAGTGCTTGCAAATGGACCCTTTGAAAAGTGGGGCATTGATGCTATGTATCCTCTACTTAGAACAAAAAATGGTAAACTCTACATTCTAGTGACTGTAGATTACATGACTAAGTTGGTAGAGGCTCAAAGTGTGTCAAGGGTAAATGGAAAAACAGTGAGCAAGTTTGTCTACACTAATATTTGTTGTAGTTTTGGCACACCTCTGGAGATGATTTTTGATAATGGTCCAAGTTTTAAGAAGGGTTTACTCACAGAAGTTTGTAAAGAGCTTCACATTCTACATTGTCATAGCACACCCTACTACCCACAATCAAATGGTTTGGTGGAGAAGGCTACTGATGTCATTGCAGGCATCAACTAGAAAGATGGTGCAAAATAAGACAAAATTGTGGGATGACTTCTTGGATGGTGCCTAATGGGCATGTCGAACCACATATATGGAGGCCACAAAGTTCACACCATTTCACTTGGTCTATGGTCAAGAGGCCTTGCAGCCTATCGAGCTTAACATTCTAACAATGCGGCTTCATGGAAAAGGGGCACAAGAGATGATCAAGAAACATGGACAGATCGACTTCTTACCTTAGGCGAACTTGAGTGGAAGAGAGAAGCGGCTTATGAGTGCTATAAGAGGAAAGCTATACAAACAAAAGAAAAGCTCGACAAGAAACTAAAGGACAAAGGCATCAAGGAAGGAGATCTTGTGCTTCTAAGGTATGACAATCGACTTGATAATCGTTTTGATACCAAGTTTGAGACTAGATGGCAGGGACCATACTTTGTCAAAAGGGTTTTCAATTCAAGTTATTACCAGCTCATGGACTTGAATGGTAAAGAGCACGCCAAGAAGGTATATGGGTATTGGCTAAAGCCCTACTTGAGTCGCCTTCTACCAAAGGATCTACCAAAGAATTATCAAAGAGCTACTATCTAGTGTAAGTTTTATTGCATGATGCATGTATATAACTCAAGGCAAAGTGACAAGGAGCTATAGAATGAAAATCTTGTCAAGATACTAAGAATCACACAGGATTCAGAACCACTCTCTTTGGAAAAAATGCCTCATGATGTTACATGAATGTACCATCATCCTAGGAGAGGGCTAATGATAGCCATTTTTTGACTCTCTGTAACTGCCATAGTGAGCTACCTCACCCTATCAAATCACTCAAACATTGTGGTTATCCTCACCCTTTCACTGTACATAGGCGTGTGTGAGTTAGGGGACTTTTCCCATATCTTCTTAAAATCCTCAGCTAGCTAGCAATTGGGATAGTTGAACCAAAAAATAAATAAAAATAAAAGCCAAAATATATTATGGCCCTTTTGTGTATAAATATTTCATTGTATATAGGACCTAAATATAGGGATTTTTTAGTATAATTATTTTGGTATTTATTTAAATATGTATGTATAGGTGTGTGTTATTTAGCTATGTATGCTATGTACATTTACTCACCATTACCATAATATTTCTTACCTATGTATTCTATAAAAATCATTCCATGGAAGCTTCTCTTATTTTTGGTGTGAATCTAGCCCAAGAAAAACCTCAAAAAAATACCTTTCACCAGCAGTCATTGCCTTTCACTAAATTCTTATTTTCTACAAATATTTTTCTTATCTCTTGTAAATAAATATACATCGATAAAAATAAATGAAGACCCTTCTCATTTGATTTCTTATATTTTGATATATTTATTTATTTTATATATAGCTAGCACTATTCTAGATTCCATGAATTGTTTATATTTATTAGCTTGTTTTTTTCATCATATCCATATATTATATTTGTGCATAATCCACAACCATGCATATATTCAAACCCCTAAAAATCTATTAGGTCATGCTCTCATACAAGGAGGGGATTACCTTTGGAGCTTTATGCAAATTCAACAAAAGGGAGGCCACTGAAGACTTTTTTGTGAAGAGAAATAAATTTGAAGCAGTGGTTAAAAGATAAAATGTGGACCAAGAGCTGAATAATCACCTCAAAAATCTTGATAATTTTTGAAGCTACCACCGGTGAGATATGGACCCCAGTCTGCCCACTTTTCTCACAAGTAACCCATAGTCTTCTCTCACCTCCTTTCCTACTTTCACACACACACACACACACACACACACACACACACACACACACACACACACACACACTCATTTCTCTCTATTCCTCACTCAAACCTGCAATTTCCATGGTTTTCTCTCACCCTCTTCACCATTAGCCTCCCCTCTCACACCCATAGCTCTCTTTTAAAGCTCTACCGATGTCCACCATCTCCATATCTCTCTCTATTACTCCCATATTACAATTTTATTATACCCTTTCAAGAATGCAAAAAAAAAGAAACCTTACCATACTTACCTCTGCAAATGGGGGTTTTTTACCAACAAAATATTCATTCTCTTTGTGGTGATTCAACTATGGCAGCGACATGAAAAGAAGAAGAAGAAGAACGGTGATCACTTTCGATAATCTACGTAAGGGTGAGTCCAAGATTCTTCAAGGATTCACCATCTCAAGGGTACACCCATCTCATTCAACCCTCTTTTCTCATCCTCCAAGTCATTCTACCCATTGTAACTATATTACTAACTTTTTTTAGTGATTACTGACATTAACTGCTACCCTTTTCTTGTAAATTTCACCCACTCTACTCTACCTTGGAGTAGAAAACCTCACACACAAATCACTCACCTCTCTAGAGTATTCTCTATTTCATCTCAATAATTCTCTCCTCTTGAGCCCACATCCATGTGACTCAAGAGACAAAAGAGCCCCACTCTCATAAGAACATATGAAAATTTCATAAACATGGTTTTCTATGTAAACATTGATCATTAGATAATCCTAGTAAGGGCTCTCCTCACCTATAAATAGAACCCTTTTCCCTTTCTAAATTGCATGATCTTTACACTATTTCTCACTACTTTGAGCATACCATTCTCCATCTTAGTTGTAGGGAGAGAGAGTGTGACCTCTCTATACATCATTGCTTGTGGTGTATAGGAAAGCTTCTTTGAGCTAGTTGTAGCATTGCAAGGGAGTGAGTCATTCATAACTTCAAATAAAAGTTGTACTTACTCTTGCACATCAATTGAATCAATGGGCACAACCGCGGTTCAAAACTCTCTTGAGTCTCTCCAATTCACGTTTCGCAACTTCATCTCGTTTCGTTTAAGGCGACGCTTTTTCATTTTGAGATTCTTATGTAGTATTTGCTTGTATGTGACTCAAGAGATTTTGTGTTTGTTTTGTTGCTTGCAAAAACACTATAAGAGGGTTGTATGGTGAGAGGGTTCCCATAACCCTAAGATAATGTGTAAATCGCAACATCATCAAACTCAATTGTGTCTCTTGACTCTCCTCCAAGTTGTTTATACACCTACGTCAATCATTTAAACTGAAGCTTACTTCTTGCACAAATTTCTCTCTCTCTCTCTCTCTATCTCTCTCTAGGTGTTTGGCGTATGTATTTGTAGCATTGATATTAGTGTTAGTGTACCCTTCCTTCTCGCTTGTTTTGCTCAGGGATTCTCCTCTTTGGCATCCTAGTTTGCTCTCTAACTAGGTGGTGCCCCTTCACTTGGTGTTGGCTGTGGGTTTGTTGTGGCTTCTCTTGTTTGTGGTTGCCCCAACCCCAATTGAGCAGCTCGGGAGCCTTGAAGGGTGTTTAGAGGTCGCCTCTTTTGTTGGCCGCCGATCGGACCACCTCACTGGAATGTCAAACCTTAAAGTCCATGCTAACATAGATCAATTTATAGGTTTGAGGGTTGTCTTAGGGTTGTTGTAAGGGGTAGGCTGATGCTTGAAGGACTCACATGGATTGGTTGAACGATGCAAGTGGATGCACAAGCTTTTGGAGGATGCTTCTCTGCGTGCTGTAGGAAGAGAGAATGTAGATATACTTCATGGAAAGCCTTATATGTGCACATTAGAATATATGTTAGGTAGATGTACTTCATGGTAGACAATATAAGGAGAAGACCAGGCATAGTTTTGCCAAGTTCTCTCTTAGATGTGCACATGAAAATCTAAGTTACTTGTGCGTGTGTTTATATAGATAGGACTATACATACAAATATATATTTATAAATGTTACATGTATATACATTTGTACTTTCAACATTTTTATTTACACACAAGCTGAATGCAAATATGTAATTTCTTTGTTTTCTCAAAATGGTCCTCATTTTGATTGCCAGGCATAAGCGCTAACATAAGAAAGAGATGCAAAATAGATCCAGAGTGTTTGTTTGGGCACCATCATAGAGCTGCCTCTTCCCCATAATGGTTAAAAGGTTCAATAAAGAGAAATGTTGAGTTCATCGAGCCTTTGGAGATTCTTGGTATGGCATTAGAGGAGCTTGCCATGAACTTTGATGTGGATGTTGAAGAGTTAGATTCATAACCCTCTACAAGTCAGGAGGACACTGCACCCACAAGGTTCATGTGCTCAACTCACAAAAGAGGGATGTGGATTTTCAACTATTGCATGTGGGCCACCTACAAAGAGCAACACAACATAGCAGGGGATAAAGAGACAGTTATTCTAAAAAACCCTGTAGTCATCAATGATTTTTTTTTGACTTTGTAATATCTTCAAGAGCTGCTGATAGATTTCATAACATATCCTGCATCCTTTGGAAGGATGGAATTTTGATGCAAGATGAGAGATTAATGGTATGTTCCCCCCCACCTTCCTCTCTCTCTCTCTCTCTCTCTCTCTCTCTCTCTCTCTCTCTCTCTCTCTCTCTCTCAGAGTGTCTGTGTATGTGTGTGTGTGTGTGTGTGACACTTCTTTCTGGCTATAGTCTTGGATTGCTAAAAAGGATAACTTGCTCCGTCGCCGGACTAGAGAGTACATGGAAGGGATGCAACTCTTTCAAAATATTTTGACAAACTCTGTGAGGCACAAATCTTAGTCTTTCACAATAGAATGTTGCAAGAGGGGACTGGTAACGTTTTCCTTGAAGACACTCTCATGCTTCTCAGGTGGACCGACGCTACCATAGAACGCAACCAAAATCATTCTTGTTGATAAAGTTTTTAAGAGAGAGTATTTTGGATACAATCCTGGGTATACTGGAAAACAAAACTTAGATGAACTCTTAAAGTATGCCAAACATCTAACAATAAGATACAAGGACAATGTGCCAAAGAATATATCCAAATCCTCAACAACTTGTATATATTGTGTTAAACACAATACCATTATCATAATTTTTAGACTTTTAATTGTTGTGCTAAACACAATACAATTTGTGCAATTTTCAGAAAATATATCCAAATCCTCAACAAGCTAAAACACAACGTGTGACTTGTACATATTGTGGTAAACACTCAGACTCTCTTGCTTCACCTATGCTTCACATATTCCATTGTCTCCCTCCAGTTTCTTTGGCCTTCATGAGCATTGGAGTTGTTGAAAGCCTCTGAGTTTTTTTTGGTAAATGTCTGATTGCTTGTGCTATTGCTGAAGACACGATACTTGCTTTTTTCGCATGCATTGAAGGATTCTACGATAAAATATTTGGAATAGCTCTTTCAAACCTTTTGCCTTGTCTCAAGAGCCACCATGTTGTGTGTGTCTGGCTGAAGTAGAGATCCCTCTCCATGTTATGAGACATTCCTTGCCATGTGTGTTTGAAGTATATATTCCTTGCCATGTAATGAGACTTTTCCAAGCCATGCGTATTCCATATGCTTGGGTTTCTATACTTTTGGATAAAGTATGGTACACGGTTGAAAATGATGTGTTGCAAATTAAGCAAAGTTATTAAGAAAACAAAACATTAACATAGTTGTTTCTAATCACAAGAATGGTTGAAGAATACCATGCAATGAGTAATCTGAGTGTCGTTCTATGTTGTCTTGAGTGATTTCTTTAGTAGCTGAAGGTTGTTCTTAAACTTGTTGAGATCCTCTTGTGACCAATCATATTTGTCACACATCAATATGGAATGCTACACATCAACCTTGGCATTGCAAGTAGCTGGCTCTTGGTCCTTCACGGTCATATGTAGTTATTTCCATTCTAGATACTCAACTTTGCTAACATAGGTGGAATGATATATTCTCCCATGCTTTGTAAGCTTCACATCTTTTATGCCTAATGGTTTAGATAAAGACCTGTGTGTCTTGACCCTGCCAATGGATGGTTTGGAAGGCACGTCCTTCTTATTGGTTGATCTTTTTCGTCCCGCTGGATTTTGACATTGCCCCCATGGAGACCCATATATGCTAACAATACTAGTTCAAGGGCTTGTAGAGCCATCTAGTGCTCACCTGACTTCTTGATTTTCTAAGCAAACCCAATGTAGAGATATACTAGCTTCTCCAAAATTTTGCAAAGAGAAACTATTGTACAAATGTGGACATTAACAATTGGACTAGCTAGAACTTTGTGGAAATTACGGTCTTCATTGTGATGCATAGGAGCCTTTCTCCACCACTTTGGGTCCATCACCTTTGCAGACTTCATGCAGAACAAGCATAGAGATCATACCATGGTACCCATTCCACAATTATACATACAATTCAATGTTTTGAGGTCACCTGCAAGATTCCATTCAACTTGAAAGTCTTGCCTCCCATCCACAACTAGCACCTCTTCTCGATTCATTTGCTAGTCAATTATGTCAAGAATAGGGATTTGATGGAAGAGCCAAAATAAATGTCATGTTCCTCTTTCTTTACGTGCAAGATCTGTGAATGAAATATGTTTTTTTAGTACAAAAGTTAGAAGAAAATGAATTACCTAAATAGCACCGGGCCACCATATGTTTGTTTTTGATTGAACACTGAAGTATTAAGGATCTTCGGTGGAACATTTCAAAAGTACCCCATTCATTAATATAATTGTTACTCGCTTTAGATTCTTCTCTTTAAGGATCTCACACTCATCTATCTTCAAGACAAAATGTAACGCACCATTAGTCTCTTCAAATGTGACATTGTAGAACTCCACCATTTTAGTTTGCAACAAAGTAAGGTCCATGAAGATATTGTTGTACTCATCATAAGTTATAACTACTCCTTGGACTTTGTAAGTACCTTGAATATGAAAGGGACATGGAAGTTGTTTTGTGTGTGGTTGAGCTAAAGTATCTCTTTTCATACACTTGATGCTGTTGGTAGTAGCTTAGACTTTATTTCGTTCTTCACAAATAAGCTCGTATCTTTCTTTTGTAAGGTCCGTACCGAATGTGGGAGCCTGAGGAAAGAAGATTGAATCCTAGAGAGGTCAATAGAGGATACGAGCTACATTTGGGAGACCATTTTGTGAAGATTTGTTGGAACCTTTTGGATGGGATCAAATACTAGCTATTCTAGATGTGTGTGTAAATGAAATCATGCCTACAAAGTTTTGTGATGAGGAAGGATATGACATAGCTCCCTATGTTATGATAAAGATGTTGAAGGAAGCTAATGAAATTTGTGAATGAAGACTGAATAGGTGAGACAAACAATGTCATGAACCATGGTTCACAAGCACAAACAAAGGAAGAAAAGCAACCACAAGAATATGTCATCATTGACATACCTAAAGAATTAACAAAAGTTGTTTCAAAGAAGCTGACACTAGAAAAATTGCAATGGAAAGTAGATGAAGAAGCAATGTTTCTAAGTTCCACATCATATGAGTACTTGCATTCAACGTAGAGATTTTGTGGCCGCTACACTCCACAACAGCTTGCGGTGTATGGTATTTCACAGTGCAGCACAAAGGGAGAGTTAGGGAGGGACTCCATACATCTAGAGCTTCGCACCGACAGCACCTGTTGCTACCCTCCCTTCTTACTAACCCAACCCATTCGATCGTAGGGACCCACCCCCATTACATCATAGGGCCCCACACCATTCCATTTGAATTTTGCTTCGCACGAGCCTCATTGAGAGTCCACAGGTGATTGACAAATGTCTTCTAGCAATGCACAACAACAATGGTCCCGGGTAGCAAGCGCTGTGAAAGGAGGAGCAATGGGGGCTCGTTTTGGGATGCTTGTTTTGGTGGTGAAGGGGGGATGGAGTCACCTATTTTGGATCATGCTACTCCAAGCATAGAGGATGAGGACATTGACATGCCCATGCTAGACACACATAGGTGCTACTATAGGTTCAAATATGGTAGGAAGGTTGACTTTGGTACTGCATAGAGCAAGGCATTTTGGTTCCATCTACAAATTTGTACACACTTGACGTATAAGAATTGTTTTATAAAGTTCAAAGACCGAGTGCCCGATCATGCATGCTAAGTCAAGAAAGCCTTACATGCTCGATTTCCAAATGTCCCCAATGAGTGTTTCTCGACACAGTGGTTGAAGGGGTATATCAAAAATTTTCTAAAAAGCAAGCAATCAAGTGTACGATGTGCAATGGCCAACCAGGTTGCAAATCTAGATAGGTGCTATTGTAGCAGCAACATGGCAAAAATAGAGTGGGAGTGGGCAATGTAGGATAAGGGTGAGGAAGTTGAAACAGGCTCATCCCACAGTCAACAGCACAAAGCTCGGACTAGATAATCTCCCACACACTATGGTACGGGCAAAGTAGCTTGGAAAGATAAATATGTAAGTTATTTTTAATTGTGCAAGTTTGGTTTAGAAGATATTTTAGCTTATGAAACATTTTTGGTTATTGTTAACTTAGGAAAATATTACTTTGACCCGTCTTACTAAAGAGATCGTCAAGTATTGAGACACACAAAGTTTGATACTTGGCGATGGTTGTTGGAAAAACATCATATCTCTCGCAAACAATTCAACTCAAAATTCGGATATCTACAAGCGATAGGTGTAGACAAAGAATATTGTTTTTGCTTGTTGTATAGTCAAAGCAATCAAACATAGGATAAAGAGGACGAGAAAGAGGACTATGATAAATAGATTTTTTTTTTCAATCCTCTTTTACAAGTGCAAATGTGGCACAAAAAACACTATTTGTATATAAAGCCCACTTGAAATTTTGACCTTATTTGTAATTTTTTTAAAGTATTGTTCTTTTGTGCTCCAAATTATAAAGGTAAGGTGTGACTTGTAATTTCAAAAACTTATTATTATTATTTTTGTAAACTTTTCAAAATGCAATTGATATTTGATATGTTTTATAAGTAAAAAATAAAGTTTCTCATTTGGGCCACACAAAATTGGATGGCCCAAATGAGCATCTTTATTTTTGAAAAGCCATATAGCAAACATATGCACAACAATAGTTGCAGTAACTCATGCGATAATAGTGGTGGATATATTTTTGCAACTATTATGGTGCATATTACTGAAAAACCACTACCGCATGTGTTGTTGCTACTATTACCACTCACGCAAACATTTCTCTTTCTATTTTCCTTTGTTAATACACGGAAATGATGGTGGTTCTATGTAATGAAGAGGAGAAGAGTGGTGTCATGTTGGGGTATCCAAGTGCCCCACCTTGATGCCACTTTCCCAACAAAGCATACTCTAGGGAAAATCCTATTTCTCTATGGTACTGCTATAGATGGGTCTAGTGGGTTCTGATATGAGTTCATAGGGACCTCGAACTAAAAATTGTTTACCAACACCTGTGCAAGGGGGTAGTAGGTGTGAATGCGTAATTCTCTAAGCAAGAATGTATATTGATGCAACTAGATCTAGATAAGGCTTATGAAAGAATAAAGTGGTCAATCAAAAATGGCAGCCAATTTCCAATTAATATGTTTATAGATAACTCGTTGTTGTTTCTGCAAGCTACAAAGAACAATGTTAGAAATGCGTTGGAACTTGTTCAGATTTTTGCAATTTCTTCCAATGTAGTGTTGAGAAATTGAGATTAATCTCTCTCTCTCAGAAGATGACAATTTTGATTGTGGATCGGAGAGATTGTTAAGAGGGGCAACACTTTTAGACATTTGGGAGTACTTATGGGGGAGGGGTAGAATTTCAAACAAGCTTTCGATTGGTTTTAAGATAGGCTTAAACAAAAGATGAAAAGATGGGAATTCATCCTGCTTCCATTCCATTTCAAAGCAAGGATCATCAACACCTTCTTGATATTGTACATTACCTTTGCCTCTCCTTTCCTCCAATTATCTTAGAAGAACTAGAAAGCATTCTTGAAGCCCATCAAGGAGTTTCTATGGAGAAAGAGGATAAGTGAAAGCAGACCGTGGAAATGGGGTAAGTGGGATGCCGTGGCCAAGCCAAAGAACTAAGGAGGCTTGGGCATCCTAGACCCTCTCATTCATAGTGAGGCCCTATGTGTGAAATTGTTTAGGACTTTGGAAAAATTGGACGTGAGCTAGGCCTCAATGGCTAGAGAAATGGTTTTCAATGCTAATATGGAATTTAAAGGGGTTAACAAAGTGTCTATTCTTGGGCCACTTCCATGCTTTACACTCAAAATTGGACTCACACTTTGGCAGACACCAGCTGTTAACACTAGAATGGTAACAGGACACTTTTATGTCCTCGGACACTTTTGTGTCCTGTTAAGTGACCATTTTTCTTGAATTATTTGAAGAGTATGAAAATGAATTTCTAGGTGCTATATATCCACAAAGTTGCCTTATGAGCTGAAAAAAACTTAGCATTTTTTTTTTGAGTATCGATCTCAACATTAACCTTACTCTTGCACAACATTTTTGAACCTAAACTATGTGAAAAAACGGGTCCTATTTTTTTTTTTTCAATTTTTGGCAACTATACCACTCTAAACTTCATGTTTGTGAGGTTTAGATGGCTAGAGGTTAGGCCTTCATATTTCTCAACATGTTTTGATGCTTGTAGGGAGACCTAAGTGTTAAAATTGAAAGTTATGACCAATTAACAAGAATTGCATAATCCTGTTTTTTGGCCAAAATTAGCACTTTTATGATTTTTTTGGTGGCTTTCTTGATATCCAAATTCAATTTTGATTGTGTAAGTGTAATGTATAACATAAAGCTAATCTTCCTTGAGTTTTGGGGGACCTAATATGCTATATAGCATAGTATATGACGATGGTTGAGTTTTTTGATTTGCTGAAGAATACGATACATTTTAGAGTAGCAAGTATAACTTTCTCAATATTGCTAGTTTCTTAGGCCAATTGTGTGTATTTTTTAGGTAGTGACCATATATAATCATAGACTACAAACTTGGCTAGATATTGAGTAGTTTCTATGGGTTTCTAGAGGTCATAATGCTAAACCCAATTTTTAATGTTTGCTGTATTTAGCACTTTATCATTGCCCCCAAGGTTCCAATTGTAAGAGATCCATTATCCTTTTGACATGCTCCATGGCTCCTTTTGAATCCAGAGGCCCAAAGGGAACTTAGAAAACATGTATATAGTATCTGTATTGAGCGTGACTATAGAAACTTTGATGATAGGTCTACAAAATGGCAAAAATGCAACTTTTTTGTACCTATTTTTTTTGCCCAAAAAAAAATTAGTGAGGTAAAAGCAACCATATGTTTTGGTCACCAACCCATTGAAGTTAACGGGGCATTTTATCTCATGTCCTACAAAAATCTCCACTCTTATTTATATGCAATCAACCGTAAGAAATTGTTGTTTTCGGCAAAATGCACTGGTCCATCAACTTTGGAGGCTTGTAGTGACCAAGGCTAAAAGAAAACAAATCCCCAGACTTCAAACCCCCGGATTCTCCTAAGACCAAGGAGAGGGAGGGGGGGGATGATTCGGATGCTGAAGAATTCGTTCCGCTTTCCCAATGAACCCCTCATTAATGATGGAGTCTCTCACTATCCAATCTTGGAACGTAAAGGGGTTGAAAACCCGTAAGAAGAGTACCCTATTCTGGGAGAAATTAAAAAGGAGAAGGCAGTCAACTGCTGGGCCATCTAGGAACACCACTTAGATGCCCATAGCAAGAGAAAGCAGGCGCTAGGAAAGAAACTAGTATTCTATGGAGAAGGAAGTAACGGTTTCAGTGGCATCCTAAGCATTGTAGACAGAGAATTGGAGCCAAAGTTGGTTCTAAACCACCCATCCGGCAGGATCCTGGGGATTAGAATCCGGTGGGAAGGGTATCCCTTCACCATTGTGAATGTGTATGGCCCTTGCAATGCAAAAGACAGAGCTAAACTATGGATGCATCTTAGAGATACTCCTATAGAAGGTGAGTGGTTGTTGGTTGGCGACTTCAATATGGTAGAAAAGAGCAGGGATAGAACAGGATCCTCCAGTATGCTGGCTGGCTCGGAAAGGTCTAAATGGCACAGTTTGTGCGAAAAATGGGCGATGATCGACTTATGGGAAATTGGCCCATGGAACAGCACGCCCGGGTTCACCACTTCTACACAAGCCTTCAGTATTCCCGCACTGCCTCTAGGCTGGACAAATATGCTATTGCTCACACCAAGTGGACTGGATACCGTCGTTGATGGAGATGAAGGTAGTCCCAACAAAAGGCCTATCGGATCACACACCTCTGCACATTCATTTTAAGAAGAATACAAGGGAGGAGCAGACCCCAAGAGGTGGGAAAAAATTGTTAGTAACAGGGGCACACCTATTCAAAGACCCTCTTTTCAGGAATATAACCAAGAAAGCACTAGGTAAGCTCAAAAAGATGTCGACCTCAACAAACACAATGCGTGGGACCTCTTTGCTCGGAGCATCCAAAAAGCAATCAAAACCTCGGGCGGCCGGGCCCCCAAATCAAGAAAGCTAGGGAGGAACACCTTCTGCATCTTACAGCGGAGGTACACGTGCTTACCTACAAAAATGCCAATGGGCTTGCTACTGAGGATGAGCACAAGAAATGGCTTGAAGCCAAACCTAACCTTGCTAATGAGCAGCAGCTAGAAGATATCATAAAGGCAAGGCTTCTCTCCAGGGAGACTTCCCTTCAACCTGAAGCCTCTAATCAAGCTCACTTTTTTAGGGCTTTAAA
The DNA here is from genome assembly GCF_014529385.1 of Adiantum capillus-veneris. Classification (NCBI taxonomy): domain Eukaryota; kingdom Viridiplantae; phylum Streptophyta; class Polypodiopsida; order Polypodiales; family Pteridaceae; genus Adiantum; species Adiantum capillus-veneris. The sequence continues at coordinate 84,439,909 of NC_140951.1, read as the reverse complement.
AATCAAGAAGAGCCGAGGCCACGTCCGCTCGCTCGATGATGAGAAAGGGACAACAGTTCAGAACCAAGATGAGATGGCTGGTCGGATGCTGAGCTATCTTAGTCAAATCATTGGACGGCCAGAGATCCAATCCCAAAAAGTGGAAGAAGCCAAAGGGTCCTTACGTCAGAGTGTTAAGAAGAAGATTCCCCACTCAGAAGCTAATTTCTTGGAAAGGGCATTTTCTGAAGACGAATGTTCACTGGCATTGCAAGCCCTAGGTAAGGAAAAGTCCATTGGTTGGGATGGGATGACGGTGGAATTCTATAGAGAATTTTGGGATGATCTCAAGGTCCCAATCACAAGGCTGGACAATAAAGCCATTGTCGAAGGGTCGTTGGAGAGAAGTGTAAAGAGAGGGCTTATCAAACCCATCCCCAAACAGATCTGTTGCTCTCAAATGAAACACCGGCGCCCTATAACAATGATGTCGGTGGCCTACAAAATTATTGCTAAAGCTGTAGCCCTCATACTAGCCCCCTTACTAAACAAGATCATCTCTCCCCATCAACATGGATTCATCAAAGAAAGCTCCATTTACGATAACATCCTGGCAGCAATGGTGGGCATCGAGTACACAACTGTCACAAAGCAAGAGTGTGTACTGCTACAGTTGGACCTGGATAAGGCCTATGACAGAATAACATGGACATGTATAGAAGCCGTCATGGAAGCTCTGGGATTTGGGCCGCACCTTTGTCGTCTGGTAAGTGTACTGGGAGCTAGAAGCCAGTCAGAGCTCCTATTCAACGATAGAGTTGTGGGCTCTTTTGAGGTCAAAAGTTCTATTAAGCAGGGATGCCCTCTGGCCCCCCTACTTTTTGCCATAGGATCACATCCTTTAATCACGAAGCTCGAAGCTAGTGCAGAACGAGGGGAGTTGCAAGGCCTGGCTTTGCCAGGAAATAGCCAACTCCTAGCAAAACTTTTTCAAACAACTCTCTCCTCTTCTTGAAGGCGTGCCCCCAGGTCATCATGAAAGCTCTGGAGATTGTACAAATATTCTCGGTAGCTTCGGGGTCCCAGTGTAATATAGAGAAGTCAAGGCTGATCTCCCTATTGGAAAATGACTCATTTGACCCTTCTGACTGGTCGGGGGAGATTGTCACAAAAGGGAATATCTTCAGACATCTGGGAGCCCCCTTGGGGGTGGACGTAACTCACAAGCAAAGATTTGAGTGGGTGCTTGAAAAAATCAAAACAAAAATGAGTAGGTGGGAGTATGCTCTTCTCCCATTCCCAAGTCGGATAAAAGTGATAAATGCCTTTATGATTCCTTATATTGCCTTCACTAGCCCGATTCTCAAGATGGCTAAGTGTCACTGGAAAGAGTTCTTAAAACAGTGAAAAGGTTTTTATGGAAAAACAACACGAAATCTTCCAGGCCATGGCAATGGGCCCGTTGGGAATCAGTTGCTCAGCCGGTGAACCAAGGAGGCCTCGAAATTCTCAACCCTGTGGACCATGCAGAAGCTTGATGCGCCAAATTCGTTGTTTCCTTGGCTAAACAGGATCAAGTTTGGGCTGTCATGATCAAAGATATGATAGAAGCAGCTAAACTTGGCTCGAAAGGGGGAAAGTGGAGAGGGGTGGAGTTTCATGACAAGCTGTTAGCCCCGACGTGGACTACCCTAAGACTGGGGGGCAGCACAAGAGAATTGGTAAGAAAATGCAATAGAATAGCAGGAGTCTTAAAGTGGGAGGAAAAAACCAGGTACTTCAAGAACTCCATTTTGCATTGGTCCCCCTGGCTTTCCAAAGTTGTAGATCCGCCACAAATTCCCTACTGGATAGAGACAGCGAGGAAGCTGAATAATAAGGGTCTGAATAGACTGGGGCACTTCTGGGACAGTGACAACAAGAGTTGGAAAACCATTGACCTTCTAGTTACCCAGTACCAACTGAATAGCTTGGAGGTCTTGTTGGTCCACAAAGTGAGGAAAGAGCTTGACAATATAGTGATGCTTATCTGTGATTCGGAGCTAGACTGGAATGCTTGGAAATGGCCCGGAAGCTGTCTCTTCTGGAAACCCCATCCTAAAGACATCTACCAAACAATGACGCATAAGAAGAATTGGTCTAGCCCCCTTAACAAGATATGGAAAAAACAATGGCTGGAGGAAAGGTGGGAGCAATTAATGGAGAACATTTGGAAGCCAAAGGTTCCGCAACACATGAAGGTATTTTTGTGGAAGGTAATTTGGGGTGCTCTACCGACGGGGGTGAAGATTCAGGAAAGAGGGATTGGGTCAGATCGATGCTTGGGATGCAGGTTGGCTAGTGAAGATCTGGCTCACCTCTTCATGGATTGCCCAACTATCAAACGCCTCGCAGGGAAAATATGTAAGTGGGTCCAAAGAACATGGAAAATTAGTTTTTACAAGACTAATCTCTTCCTTGGAGGGAAGAATTCAAGTGATCTGACATCCTCATCAGCACTCAAATCGTCAGGTACGTCTTCTGACATAATGCATGGCAGACAAGGAACCGCCATGTGTTTGAAGGAGGTCTTGAGGTGGCAAGCTTCGCAAAAATTATACAAGAAAGCAAAGTGCTAATATGGACGCTCAGATGCAAGCAACACTCGGAGGATTGGTCTAGGACTACTTGGGCTTTGTTGACAGCAGAGGGCACGCCTAGGACGGGGGAAAATCTTGGCTATCGGTAATTAAAAGATCTCAAAAGAACATGATAAGGGACCCTTTGTATCAAGGATAAGGGGGCAAGTTGGGTGTGATGGCTGCCCTGATAGCCATTGTAATATGGTCCCTGGATGATGTCATGGCTCAACACGAGCATGACAAGACCTTGTAATTATTTGGGTTGATAAATATAATTCCTCACAATTGTGAGTTTTGCTAAATTAATATATAAAAAAAAGAATACAGTGCACGACCTTTATGCCCCATTGCTTCTCACCCTGAAAATGCGTACATAAGGCTTTGCCACCTTTGTGCTCACCTCAATGAAATTTCTCCTCTGACATGGAGAGCAACTGATGTAGCCGAAAGAAGCCTTATTGGACAGGCTCGATCATTCGACAAGGCCCCTGCGGGCCTGCCTTGATTCTCACCACCCAGCAAAGCACATGTCCCCATGAGCTAACTGGGGTATGGACAACAAGTGGACTCACAAGATTCACTGGCAAAGTTCAAGGTGGTTGATCAGACAAAGTAGCCGATGGTGGGGGAAATTGGGATGGAGATTCACAAGCTTTGATAGGCCGAGTGGGAACAATATCCATGGATGGTAGAGGAGGTGTTGTGGCATTAGGCCTAGTTGGATCTCTCAGCAAGTTGTCAAGGGATCACTTCCTTCTGAAGAGCTTATGAAAGGACCGTTTTGGTCAAGGCCTAGAAATCCTAAGCATGCTAGCTCGTCGGGCACATTGGAGCCTCCCGGTACTATTGGCCAATCAGAGGCACTTTTGAAGGAAAACATGTGATGGTGCTGATGGCAAGAGTTTTCAGTAGGTCGCTTCTTTTTTAGAGTGGGAAGTGCCCATGTCTGGGTTGTCCTGGGTTATTCAATACATACGAAGCTCTGCAAAATTAATGGACGACAAGGAAAATTGCGATGCTTCGCTTTCTTTCTCCTCTGCAAAGTGCAGGATCCATGCACTAGTCGTTGGAATGGCCCCGGCCATCTGATCTTCTATATGGATGTTTAAGTTCGATGTAAATAGTTAGTGTTCAAAGTGGGAGCAGTTGTGGTGATATTACATTTCAGGGTGGTAATTGGCCAACTTGCCTTCTTTTATTTGCTTTTGCTCGTTGTTTCTTTGGATTGTATTGGGATTGTATGGCCTACCATCATTTCCAGTATGGGGTGCCCAATCATATAAAATGCAAAAATAATGCGAATCTAACTTGATGCAACAGCGTGGCACAGAGGCGAAAACAGTGAGACATCAGCGAGGCTCGAGGTAGCACGGAGGAGGCGGACGAGAGGAATGGAGCAAGTGGGCTATGTACGCATCGAGGAGACAGGCGACGCGTGGCCCCACGGGGGGGGGGGGGGGGGGACAGGAAGCTGAGGCGGGAAGAAACAGGCGCAGAGTTTCCTTTTGTGGTGTAAATACTAATCGTTGACTGTAGCACGACGAGCTACTGGCGCTTGTGGTTAGGCCGAACGCTAGCGGTCTCCACAAGCTGAAGCCTTGAGATCAAATCCACTCTTGGCACTTTTATAAAGGGTGAGGTCCTTGAAAGGCTGAGCCTTGAGATCCACAAGGGAATCTGAGCAGAAATGAATATAATATATAGAGGAGGCAGTAGGAGCCATACATGAGTGTAAGCTAGGACGAAAACTTTGACCTCCTGTAGGATATTGTGTTCACAACCTCTCTCTCTCTCTCTCTCTCTCTCTCTCTCTCTCTCTCTCTCTCTCTCTCTCTCAATCCCCTTTTTTGGTGCCCTGTTTGCGGTCTAATCTTGAAGTAAAGGGCATTGTTAGATTGTGGGTGCCCTAATACTCAACAATACTTGTTATGTACAGAGCTTCACAGTTTTTCTTTGTTCAAATGAACAGAGCCCAAAATGGAAAAAGGAAACTGAGAGGATAAGCTAGTGGAGGTAACCGGTTTCTTCTTGGACATTCTCTATCAAGAAAAAGTTTTCTATAGTGTGCCTGGTTGTGTGCCCTTAATGTTGATCAAAGATGGATCCTTTCAATCCGTTTCTCTTGTTGACACGTTTAGCTTTGGAAAGGCCAATAATTGTTATGGGGCCATTAAATATATGCTCTTATTATTAGTAATCTTTTTTCACCACTTACATTGATGGAGACACTCCGGTGACACGTTATAGGCACTAGTGAAACAGCGCCGCCTTCGGTGGCGGCATGGCCTCTATTACCCTCAAGATTTTTGCTCTTGGCAAATTTCATAAAAACAGATGAAGCAAATTACTCTCTCACTCTCTCTCTCTCTCTCTCTCTCTCTCTCTCTCTCTCTCTCTCTCTCTCTCTCTCTCTCTCTCTCTCTCTCTCTCTCTCTCGCGTGCGCGCAGTCATCAGGGCTATAGGGCACACCAAATTTTGTAGGTTGTTCCTCCTTCAAATTTAAAATTTAGAGGTAAATCTCAAAATTTGTAGGTGGGATTACACTAAACCTTTGTCTACATACTGGGTGGATTCTCTCTCTCTCTCTCTCTCTCTCTCTCTCTCTCTCTCTCTCTCTCTCTCTCTCTCTCTCTCTCTCTCTCTCTCTCTCTCTCTCGCGTGCGCGCAGTCATCAGGGCTATAGGGCACACCAAATTTTGTAGGTTGTTCCTCCTTCAAATTTAAAATTTAGAGGTAAATCTCAAAATTTGTAGGTGGGATTACACTAAACCTTTGTCTACATACTGGGTGGATTCTCCCTCCCTCTCTCTCTCTCTCTCTCTCTCTCTCTCTCTCTCTCTCTCTCGCGTGCGCGCAGTCATCAGGGCTATAGGGCACACCAAATTTTGTAGGTTGTTCCTCCTTCAAATTTAAAATTTAGAGGTAAATCTCAAAATTTGTAGGTGGGATTACACTAAACCTTTGTCTACATACTGGGTGGATTCTCTCTCTCTCTCTCTCTCTCTCTCTCTCTCTTTGCACTCTTTTCCGTTGTCCATGTACTGGGCTCTCTCTCTGTCTCTAGCTAGAGAGAGAGAGACAGAGGGATGGAGAGACAGACCGAGCTCTCTCTCTCTCTCTCTCTCTCTCTCTCTCTCTCTCTCTCTCCCCTTTCCCCTCTCTCTCTTTAGCGAGACACAAAGAGAGAGAGAGAGAGAGAGAGAGAGAGAGAGAGAGAGAGAGAGAGAGAGAGAGAGAGAGAGAGAGAGAGAGTGGTACTGTATGTGTTGGAAATTCATAAGATATAATATTTAATTTAAAAGAATAAGCATTTGAGAAGACAACATTTGAATATTTGCAAGCTCACATGAAGACCTTTATGCAGCAACCTAAACAAAAGTCTTCACAACATATTTTCAGACTAACTTTGCACTAACATACAGAGTAAGTGATATTTCTCATGTTAAAAAATATAACATGCATAGAGACTTAAGCTTTCTACACTCAAAAGTGTAGCCTACGACATGTCCTACTGCGGTATCGAACCACCCATGGTCCACGATGTAAAACACATCTACCAATCACTGGGGGAAGAGATCCTAACACAAAAACACGTAGGAACCAAGCACCGAGACTAAGATTCTGAGCAAATATAGCATTGATTGGACGTTCTGCGTAACTCTGCAATGGTGACACGTGTTCTCAATCCTCTGTGAATAGAAACTTGAATGTAGCATAGCAAGCTCGGATCATATGAAGCATGATATATACCCACCATCAAGAATTGTGGGTAATATTGTAATCTATAGCCAAACAAAAAGCTATTAATATAGATAGATATTTTGATACACAAAAGCTATTACTTTACTTTATCAACATCAAAATTGTTACCTTGCTACATCCAAGTCCTCGAGTAGATGAATCACCTGCATGGCTGTGATTGGACCCCTCCATAATGGTGGATCTAATACATAATTGTTGACTGTGAGATTTAAATTAAATTCTTTGAAGTATCAAAATGTCACAAACACACATATACAATATTTTACCTCGGACGTGGCGAGGTCGTCTTCCTACTGTGTAAGTCACAGAGGCGTTAGGATCCATCTTCATTCATACATAATAAAGGATTAGAAATTCATCAAAAAGCACATGAATCATAAATCTAACAGCACTAATAAATCTTAGTCCTTTGCTTCTTAGCGAATATACCTTGCTTGAGGCTATACCATGTTTCATTTATAATTCATAAGAACATACTACGCTTATAAATGACAAAGAAATAGTCGCTCTATCGCTTCTTGCGAGAGTCACCCTGCTTTTTTATTGGATGGAACGTATCCAATCACATAAAGCCCCATGGCAAGGGAGTGGCAGGGGAAATGGATTGTTGTTATCAATGCACTTAACTTCATAAGGTCAATTGCAACACCTCTTTGTAGACAATGTTAGACGTGTATGTTCTTTGATCTCCATGTCTACTAATGCTTGTTAAGTGACTATCACCAACCACAACCTTGATGGCAGAAGAGGATCTCACACGAGACATTGCCACATACAATTGACCATGGGTGAAAACAGGTGTTGGGAGATACAATCCAAGAACTCCCAATGTTTGGCCTTGTGCCTTGTTGATTGTCATCCCAAAAGCACAACGTAGGGGAAATTGGTGGCGTTTCAAATCAAAAGGGAGACCTTCTCTAGATCCCATGAGAAAATCAATCCTTGGAATGAACACTGCATTTCCTGCATGTGACCCTGTAATGATTTCTGCTTCAATCACTTTGCTGTGGAATTGCTTACAAATCAAGTGTGTCCCATTACAAAGTCCACTTCTTGGATCCAAATTGCAAAGTAACATAACTGGAGCATTCTGTTTCAATTGTAAAACATGCGGTGGAAAACCTCCCCCAAGATCTAAACTATTTACAAACTCACTTGTGAATAAAATGCTATCACAATTTGATTCACACACTAAGTCTACACTGACATATTCCTTATAAGTACCAGGAAATTTCTGCAAGCCCAAATTGTTTATAGCACCACCTCCTTGTTCCGTGAAGCCAAAATTTCTCTATCCTTGAAAAAGGTTGCATGGCAAGAGAGTGTTTCAAGCTCTCCATATATGCAAGCAATCAATGCTTGCAAATTATTTTGTGGTAGCATCATGTAGGCCGGCAAAACCACATTATCAAGTATGTCCCCATCACAAACATCGCCATTACCAATATCAAGTGTCCATTGCACAAACTCTCTTTCAATAACATTACTGAAACAATTGACCACTCGTATATTTTGTGTTAGATGCATGATTTATGTACTTTGCCAAATGTATGAGTGGCACAAAGATGCATTAACAATGTCTGCTCTTCCTCCTTTACGCACAACAGGTAATATCTGTCTGAAATCACCACCTAGGAGGAGAACCTTTCCACCAAACAACATGTTAATTTGCATGGCATCCCTTAGTGTCTTATCAAGAGCCTCAAAAGCGTGTCTATGAGCCATGGGGGCTTCATCCCATATGATCAGTGAACTTATTCGCACAGCTCAGCAAGCTGTCTATTTACTTTAATGTTACATGTGGACTTAGAAGTTATATCAATACGGATCTTGAATCTAGAGTGTGCAGTCCTTCCGTTGTCGAGAAGTTGTGCTGCAATACCGGATGATGCACATGCCAAAGAAACTTTGGACTCTCCACGTATCCGAGAGAGCAATGCATTGTGAGATAAGTCTTTCCTGTTCCACCTGGTCCATCCTCATGTCAACTGCTTGTAAAACCCGATTGTAAGCTTCCCTTTGTCCAACATTGAAAGATGATCCCATTTGAGCAGACAATACTCTTTGTTCCTCTTTGTTATACATGAACTCTTCAGCAAGCACTCCATGCTCCCTCATAATTTTCAATGTGTGATCCACCTGGGGCATTCCAAAATAATCCGAGAGCCTCTTTCCATAGTGTTGAAGCATTGTCTCTAAGTTTGACAAAGCATGGTTTTTTGCCATGTGTTCACAGATATGCGCATCAATTGTGCGAACCCTCATATGATATACATGGTCCTCAGAAAGCTCCTTACAGAAGCGATTCCACAATGCACCAAGATGTATCGGATCACAAAAAACCAAAATGACTACAAACAGTAGGCATAATTGTTGCCCTGTTTGTTGAAAAGAAGCTTCCTCCAAACAAAGAAACCATTCATCATCAACTTGCAATATCCTCGTGCATTACATGCTTCTTTAAATGTGTCATATACTTGTCCATTGAAGGTTCTAATATCCTCAAGAGACTTACATCCTTTGCACATGTTGAGTAACATACGCAAATAGTACAAATCTCTAGCATTGGGAACAATGTGGTACATTCTTCCAATCATGTCACCAATCTGTCTTTGAGTCCATGTTCTACTTGCGTGCTTCCAAATCCACTTTGTTGGGAAGTCTATGTACAATAAATCGTTGGCCTCTAGATATTTTTGATTTGCAACAAACCACTCAGTGAGTGTTGTCTTTTTGCTGACCTCTCTCTCCACCACACTCTGTACAGTCTCTCTGTCGTTGAAGATGACTTGATTTTGATGAGGCAAGTGAACTTGGAGCCGTTGTATGTCAGGTTTCTCTTGATGCATGTCAAAACCAAATATCCTCCAGATAGCCTCAGATGCTGATACATATCGAGCATTAAGATAGTTGGTAACTTCATTTAGAAGCCCTTCACTATCTTGTAGAACAATAGTGGCCCTGTCATGTCCCTTATACACATACTTCTAGAGATATTTCACAGTGGATATAGTGGAGAAAACCTCCACATTGATATCTGATAACATCATACAAATGTGGAAACATTACCTTATCAGGAAGCTCCGCACACAGAATCTTATCATAATGCAATGTCTCTATTGGCTTATGCTCAGGTGCAAGTATCAATAGAATGTGAGCATGAGGAAGGCCTCTCTTTTGGAACTCAATCACAGAAATGTGTCCAATGACCTTACCAAAAATAGCCCTCTTAATCAGCAAGCCCATCAAATCCCTGAACTTATGGTAGAAAACACGGGCAGTAAGATCAGGACGATCATTGGATGTCTGTCCAAGGAGTAATGCATCCTGTATCTCCTTCCATCCAAGATTGCATGTGAATGTAATGAAGAGATCAGGTTTTCCTCTCTTGCGTACAATTTCCATGGCATCCTGATACAACTGGTGCATATAGCGAGGGCCACCAACATACAAAGAAGGCAATACAACCCTTCTTCCAACATTAGCACCCAATAACAGTTCTCTACCATTCCTTGTTCCATCTCTTGCTCCAACCATATCTGTCAAGCCCTGATACACCTCACTGTGAAGATCACTTTGATGATTGCGAACCCACAAAAGCCTCAACTCCTCCATACAACTATATGCATCAACAATATATTGTTGCAGTAGCCTACCACCACGTAAAAGACATTGTGTTGTGTCATCTCTAATTTGCAATCTATACTTGTAGTAATCCATTGTAGAAATATACTTTGTAGTTTCATTTACTCGCTCCTTGCTTACTTCCGCTCTATTCACTTGGGGTATGTAAGGATTCCAACCTTCTTCACCATTTGGAAATAGCAACACGTATAATAGAGGCATGTATGACCTATGGAAATTTGAGATTCTTTTTAGACCACCACCCAAAAGATTCAACACAATATCATGATGGCCAATGTTGCTCTCTTCACCCTGACCAGGCATCATTGCAGCAACTTCCACACTTGTTGGAGCAACATACTGCCAACCATTTGTACACTTCTCAGTAATGACCATCCTAATCTCCGGAATATTGGACGTTTGAACCATTGTAGCAAACCCCCTAAAAGCTTGAACATACGGATTTACTCGATGCATCATTGATTGCAAGCTTTCCAAAACATCTGGTTTGAGTTTAGAAACATGACTCATCCTGTTTTGCAGTTCATTCTCACTGTCAAAAAAATACAACTAAGAAAAGCGAGGGATTTGACCTGATCGTTCTTCTGGCATGAATGGACTAATGTTATGATAAATCCCGGGGAGGTCACCTAATAAAAATGTAACCTATCACGTGAGTTCAATAGAAGGGTATTTAAAGTTCTTGAAACTTATAAAAATAAATATACAGAAGGGCATTATTTTTTTAAATTTAACAAAAACTTACAGAATTTAAAAGAAAAGGGTACATTATATTCTTAACAAAATTCACAGATAAGGGGTTTTACAAACATGTCTTGAACGCACGTGATATGGTAGTTTTACACATAGTGAACCCCCCGAGTGATAAATAGATCCATGCACTTTGAAGGTATAGATTCCTTTTCTTTGGCAAAGAGATTCATCTATACAAGCTCCAAAAGAAGCAAATGCCAACACACTATTGTATGCTCTGATATGTTTCAAGAATTTTCTACTTCTAGTATTACCCCCATGCTTTAATTCTCTTAATTCTAAAGGAGGTTCACTTAATGGCGGCAAAGAAACATTGCCTGAGTTGCAACAAATCTTCCCCACAAATGTGAGAATGGTCTTTGCTTTTGTTTTCCAAGCTAAAGCACAACAAAAGGAACATGCAAAATCCAAGTTGCCTATGTTGTGAAGAATACACGTTTCATGAGAAAGAGACAACATAGAAATACACATCAAGGAAGTGGTCTCAGAATATAAGTAGGTGATAGATAAGCAATGTGTCTCAAATTTGGAGTAATCTCCCTCTCTGTAGACAATTACAGGCTCCTCAGGAACATCTCCATTATTGGCTTCTAAATTGCCTTCCACTTCAATCCCTACATAACTTTGTGGGAGCATTGACTCGATATCTACATCCATTGCAATACTTCCCTGAGGAAATTCACTGCATAGGTTCATGTTTATCAAGTGTTGGCAATGCGAGGCACGTTAATCCCCCCCAGAGAATATCGAACTCTATCTTGCGCTGTTGCACGTCGCGTAGCTCGAGAGGCTTGACATATCCTACTACGTCTTTCATGTCTAGGAGACAATACCTTTGGACCAATAGCCATCTGTCCAAAAAAGAACTCTTATACGTACTCACAGATATATACAGGTTAGCATCTAGAGAATTTAGAAGAGAATATGGAGAAGAAAGGATTTCCCAACTATGTCTATCTTTGTTTGAGGGAGTTAGTGAGAGCCCACATGGTAAATGTCTATATACTTCTATATCTATCTCTCTATATCTTATCTTTTATTACCTTAGCTTATATAACTACTACTAAGGATATAATTGGGGGAGCGAGTCCATTAGATTAGCCCATTGACGATTATCCGTTAAGGCCTGAGTTTTTGTCGTCAATTTCCCAATGCGGTTACAACGCGCCAGTCTACACGTCAACCAGATTCTCACAGTCGATGCAGATGTGCTAGTACATAAAAATTTCAAAGAGGGAGAATCGGGATACCATTGTGGCTTAAGCGAGAGAGGGTGAATCACTGTAGATAGGGGCTACCATTGTGGCTTAAGCGAGAAGAAAAAGTCTAAAAACCCACATGGAAGAGCTCTCCAAAGGTATAGATATTTATATTTATACTATCTATATCTTACTGACTAAGTATAATGGGGAGAGAGAGGGAGTTTGTGCAAAAAATTATCATGTACACTACTTTGTGTGTGTGTGTGTGTGTGTGTGTGTGTGAGAGAGAGAGAGAGAGAGAGAGAGAGAGAGAGAGAGAGAGAGAGAGAGAGAGAGAGAGAGAGATTCACTACTTTGTGTGTGTGTGTGTGTGTGTGTGTGTGTGTGTGAGAGAGAGAGAGAGAGAGAGAGAGAGAGAGAGAGAGAGAGGTGAGGGGGGAACGAAAGGTGTGACTCAAAAGACATATTGGCAACAAAAATAGTACAATTATGGAGATCCTCTGAAAATGTAGTATCCAAAGAAGACAACCAAGAGTCGTGAGAAAATTGGTATCCACTACATACATAAGCCTCCCCAAAATGTAGTCAATATTTGCAAAGCCACCAAAATATAGATCTGCTAAGCCTATAAATGAGAAAGAAGTGATTATTACTATCAATTACATAATTCGGTTCTTGCAAGAGTTGCCCTGCTTTGAACTGGATGGAACATCTCCAACGGCATTAATCCCCTTGTTGGGCCAATGGGTCGTTACCAATGCATTGAGCTTGTTTGAGATAGATCTAACTTCGGAGACACCTGTAGAATGTTGTATTGCTACGGCGGTCAATTTGTTGCTAGTGCTTCGTAACTCATTCCCAATGCTCTTGAAATCCATGCTATCCTTGTCAAGAAGAGACCTCTCCAAGAGACTCATGATTTTTGCATGGTTGCTTTCTATGCAAGAAAGTTGTTCTTGCACTGAGCTCTGCTGCTGCAAAATACCATTGATTTGTAGCTACATCCGCTCCTGTAGACGATGAAGATAAACCCCTTGCTCATTTTGTGAATGGCTCAACCTGTGAATGCTCGCTGTGTAGGAAACCTGCGATGCCTCCGCTCTCTCTCATGAGGCTTGAATTTTGGAGCATACTGTGTGGATGATACCTAGTCCATCTACAATTTGCTTCTTTGAAGGTCCATCCCCACCTCGGGCAACGCGCTTGGCATTTCATAAATTGTTGCATGGGTCTCTTTCTAGGGTAGAAAATATCACCTCCAAAGAATCTCCTCCAGAGGTAAACGCCTCCATTACTGTAAGATAAGATATATATATTTAGCACCAAGTTATACATGTTTTTCTCTCTATCTATTTCTCCCTCTATGTTTTTCAACATTATCCACCTCTCTATACCTCCCTCTCTATGGCGCAAGGTGTCATCCTATGGCCATAATGTGAAACCGAGCGTGCACACGTGCACACACACACACAGAGGCTACACCTATATAGCTATATCTCTTTACCTCTTGTTATTTTAAGCATATGTGATTGCATCAAGAGAGGCACCCTCGCTTCTTGGTGCGGCCCAAGTTGGGCATATCCCGCACTCAATGCATTCCAAGAGATGGCATCCCATAAAGGAATCACCTCAAAAACTTTTTGTGCTTTATGAAGAAGTGCACATCAGCCGCCGAAAATAGCCCAAACCTTCTTTGCCCTAGTATGTAGGCACTGCCAAAGGAGATTTCCTCTCTCTATATTTGTTGAAAATAGCCTAGAGCACATGTAAGCGTATGTGATTGCATCTTGAGACACCCTCGCTTCGCATCCGTCGAAAACAGCCCAGAGGTTCATTCGCAAATTGGGCCATGTGTGTGAAAGCGTGCGTGATCACATTTAAGGAGATGCCGTCTCTCTGCAACTTTTGAAATGCATCTAAAGAGACACCCTTGCTTTGCATCCACCGAAAACCCCCTATAGCTTCTTGGGCGTGCATATCCCGTAGTCATTGCATTCCAAGAGATGACATCCCAAATAAAATCTCCTCAAGCACTCTTTGTGCTTTATGAAGTGTGCATGTAAGCGTATGTGGTTGCATCTCTAGTCAGTGCGTTCCAAGAGACGACATCCTGGTCAGGAAGCTCCTCAAGCACTTTTTGTGCTTTACGAAGTGCGCATATCAGCACCTTGTGTAATGCCACATGACTTGAAGGTGAAAGCATGCGTGATCGCATTTGGAGAGATGCCCTCTCTTTACAGCTGTTAAAATATGCTCGGAGATTCTTGACCCTCACCGTTGTCTTCAAGATGCAAGCATATGTGATTGCGTCTAGAGAGACACCCTTGCTTTGCATCCGTCGAAAAATACTCAGAGCTTCATGGGCCATGCATATCCCGTAATCATTGCATTCCAATAGACAACATCCCAGATAGAAAGTTACTCAAGCACTTTTTGTGCTTTATCAAGTGTGCGTATCAGCATCTTGTGTAATGCCACATGCCTTCAAGGTGAAAGCGTGTGTGATCGCACTTGACAAGATGCCCTCTCTCTGCAGCTCTTCAAATGCATCTGAAGAGAAACCCTTGCTTTGCATCCGTCTCTCTCTCTCTCTCTCTCTCTCTCTCTCTCTCTCTCTCTCTCTGAGACACCCTTGTTTGCATCCGCCAAAAACAACCCAGAGCTTCATGGGCCGTGCATATCCTTTGTGCTTCCTTTGTGAAGCACTGCCTTTGTGCTTCGCGTCGACCAAGGCAGTGCATTCCAAGAGAAGACATCCCAGATAGGAAGCTCCTCAAGCACTTTTTGTGCTTATGAAGTGTGCATATCAGCATCTTGCGTAATGCCACATGCCTTGAAGGTGAAAGCGTGTGTGATCGCATTTGAAGAGATTCCCTCACGCACACAGCTCTCCAAATGCATCTGAAGAGAAAACCTTGCTTTGCATCTGTCTCCCCCTATAGCTTCTTGGGCGTGCATATCCCGCAGCCATTGCGTTCCAAGAGATTACATCCCAAATAGGAATCTTCTCAAGCACTATTTGTGCTTTATGAAGTGCGCATGTAAGTGTATGTGGTTGCGTCTCTAGTCAGGGCATTCCAAGAGATGACATCCCGGATAGGAAGCTCCTCAAGCACTTTTTGTGCTTTACGAAGTGCGCATATCACCACTCGTGTAATGCCAAAATCCTTGAAGGTGAAAGCGTGTGTGATCGCATTTGGAGAGATGCCCACCTGGAGGCCCGCCCACTTACCTGGGCGACCACATTGGGCTTTATACCCCAACAATAACAGATGTCGACAGCTCCGGTAAATCTCTCCTCATTGCCCGTGTCATGCTACGTCTGTTAAGTATGGAGCCTGATTTACCACTTGTAATTTCTGTGGTAAAAATCCACGTTTGTAAGGCCCCCATTATGAGGAGAAGCCATTGTGCGTGAAGAAAAATCATTCATCAGAAACCAAAATTTTCACGGCCAAAATTTAGGGGCAACTCTAAGGGCCTCGAGGGTTTTTTTTTCCTCGTCGCCGGAATATTCCATTTTGTCGGAATATTATGGCCGAACGACGGCCAAAAAGTGGTCGGAAAATGACCGGTAGGTTGGTCAGTGGCCGGTAGTCAATGGCCTGGCCGGTGGTCGAAAGTCAATGGCCGGTGGCCGGTGGACGAATTCAAAAGAGGATTTGTCTAGGCGGCCACACATGGGCGGATTGGAGGGTCCGATTTGGACTTATTCACACAAGGACGGCTACACATGGCTGCCTCTCATGAGAGAGGGCAACCATTTTGGCCTATAAAAGGAGGCCATTTCTACACACATTTCATAGTGTGAAGTTGATGCAACAAGGTGAGTGTGAGGTGGTGAGAGTGAAGCAAGGCAGGAGCTCCATTAAGGGTATAATCCCTTTGTAAACTAATTCTTGTTTTGAAGTACTAAAGCCATTGAGTGGCTGCTTTTCCGTGGACGTATCCCACGTATATCGTGTGTACTCTCTCTCTCTCTCTCTATAATCTCTTATCTGTGAAATCTATCTCTCTCCATTAAGTAATCTACTCAATTATCTATTTAGCTACGTCATATTTCCTAACAACGCCCATAAATCTTTTTGTTTTCCTCTCCTTTTCCCCCTAGCATCTCGTGAGATTCGCATTGCTTCGACCTGCTGCCAAAATTAGAGGGACATACGGACATACTGGCTCCACTTTTTTTAATCCATTAATTAATGTGGGAGATTTGGTTTGGAAGCTTTATGAACTGGTTTTGGTAATGTTAGCTTGAATTGATGTGCCCTTTTCATTGGCAGGCCTCGTGATTTTATCACTTGTTTTGCTTTAATTTAATCTCTGAGTGAGATTTGCAAAAAAAAAAAAAACACTTGTAGTGTCACCACAAAAGCATTGTCCAAGCAAGAAGATACCCAATCAAGTTGACGTTCCTCCTTTCCCCCCTAACGCTTAAAAGATAAGAGGGAGCTATTTAAGCACATCAGCCTCCCTCAGCTTCTAAACTGGCATGACAAAGGTTAAAGAAGAAGATGAAAACAGGTAACAATTTTGCCTTATCTTGCTCGATAACATTGTCGCCATGTGTCCTCGGTGCTCTCCCTTGCATTCGCTTTTTGGCTTTATTTTCCTTCACCCTCCCTCAAAATCTTTGTTGATTCCCCTTAAACAAATGTTCCCAAACGCGTGCCAACATAATTGTCTACCATCTACCGGTCCAACTTCAAACAATAAGGGGAATCTAGAGAGATTCCCTCCCTAGTTCAACGTTTTCCCAAAAGAAAGGGAGTTGGCATCCCCGTCATCACCTTGTGGATGCTTTCCCAAAAGAAAGGGAGTTGGCATCCCCGTCATTACCCTGCACGCTCATGTGCACCCTGCGGTGCCCAGCAACCTGCATCCATCTTGTAACATATAATGCACTAGTAACTTGTGTGTAGCGGAAAATGATAACAAAGTTAGCATTTTATTAAGAACAAGTTCCTAATGAGCATAGAGAGAGTACTTAGTTGAAGAAAGCAACATAGCAATTACATCTAGCTAGTTTGGCATAGACAATACTTGAAAAGAGAGAGAAATAGAACAATTGACAACAGTTGAGGACCGGATTCACATGGAGCCGGTGGTCCCCCCTCGAAAAAGGCTTTGTATTATAGCTACTCCTATCAAGGGAGACTTTTGTACAATACAATCTTTGTGTTCCTTGACAAGACTCATTGGTGCAATGAAATTAGAAGCTTCATGCACCAAATTATGCTTGGAAAACACATCTAGTGGGCCTAGCTTCAGTCCCAAGACCTTACACACCTTCAAAGATGGTGAGAGCTAGCAGGGAATGAGGAAAGATTGAGAGGAAGAAGATGTATCTTACGAGAAAGAAGTATTCTCCTCGCACATTCCTTGCTAGATCTCACCTTCAAAGATGGTGAGAGCTAGCATGGAATGAGGAAAGATTGAGAGGAAGAAGATGTATCTAACGAGAAAGAAGTATTCTCCTCACATAATCACTCTAATAGCATAGCTTAGCTTAGTAATTACCATGGTAGAGGAGATGAGCATGCCATTGAATCTTGGCTCCTGGTTGGGTTTGCATTTTATAGCCAAGAGTTGTTGGTGTAGGCCTCTACTTCTCAATGCTTGGAGAAGGAGATGGAGTTCTTGCTCAACACATGAGTTGTGTGTGTGTGTGTGTGTGTGTGTGTGTGTGTGTGTGTAGAAAAATTGGTTAGTGTAAAATGCCAACCTCTCTCTCTTCTTGGTCGACCCCTCTTCTCAAATGCTCTTGTTGGCTTCCCATTGGCTCCTTCAGAGCTTTTTCAATAACAATTAAGAAGCATAGTTGACAGCCTTGTGAAAAGTGTCCCCCTTTCCCCTTTTCTGAGAGCTTTAGGTAATTAAACCTAAAGAATTTATTTACACTCTCATTGGACCTTTTAGTCTTCTGGCCAATAGGACGGAATCAAGCAAGCCATTGGGCTGCTGGATACTCATTGGACCCCTTGGTAGACTGTCCAATAGTCTTCTAGGGAGCTTAATTTCTATTGGTTATTTTATCAAGCATGATGGCCATCCAATAGGATTTGAGGGGAGATTGGGGGCATCTGGGCTAGGAGCCTGCCATGTGTCCATTATTCCCTTTGTGTAAAGAGAGAGCTTGGGAGTGTGTGTGTGTGTGTGTGTGTGTGTTTGTGTGTGTGTGTGTGTGTGTGAGTTTCTCTCTCTTCCCCTACCTATAGGACTCGCCCCCTCCTTCCTAGGGATGTGGAAAGACTTTTTAGTCTTCCCATAACCATCCAATTTTCCCACTTTTGGCCAATAGACTTTTTAATTAATTTTTGGAACCTTAGCCTATGGAAGTCTTAATGGAGTTGAACCTTAGGTCTTTTAAGCTCCATTGATGCACATTGCTCGTTTGCAGGTTGTCCCCATTTGGATCCCTCCGTTTGGATCCCTATTATCTCTCCTTTGGATCCCTGTCGAGACCAGTCTGGCAGCCTTACCAATATTCTAGCTTTTACTCCCCTGGTACCTCCCCATATTAAATGATATGTTTAACATGAGAAAATATTTGGGAGATTCGATATTAGTTTTTATGACATTACCTCTCTCTTGAAATCATAGACATCCTCGACTATGAGGTAGAGAAGATAAAGCCTAGTCATTAGTCTGTTTGCTAGCGTGTAGAGGATCCCTATTTTACCCTACGACACCGTTCCATAATGGATGACTAGTCCATTTGGTGCTTGAGAGACTTAGTTTTTGCAAGCATGTCTGCACATTAGTCCGTATCAATCTTCCATAGTAGAGTGACAAGTCTACTTGGTGTTTGGGAGGCGTCATCTCCACAAACATGATCCTAAGCATGCGTATTTATTAACATTTGTGCACAATAAAGAAAAAGAGTGTCTTATAAGATAAAACTTGTTCATTTATACATATTTACATTTGCTTACTCTAGGGAATCATTGTAAGCATTGACAAGGTTTAGGTTATCCTTTAATTGTATGCCTTGCATCCATCTAGCATCTTCAAAAGGATCATTTTTTAACTTGATAAGATATCGTCAGATAGTCTTACCACGTCCCAATACCTTGTCTTCGTGTTGGAGAATGGACTCTGACTGCATCACCTCTTCTTGGTCCTCGATCTCCGGTGGGTCTTCAATGGTTGCTTCTTGAGGTGGCTCTCCTTTGTAAGGCTTTAGTAGGTTGACGTGGAAAGCATTGTGTATGAGCCAATGGTTGGGTAACTTGAGTTGATAGGCCATCTCATTGATTGGCCTAAGAATTTGAAAGGGTCCATTGTACCTTTTTGCTAACTTAGTATAGTACTTTTGGTACCCCGTAGGATTCTTGCCCGTTGTGTGGCTTAATTGAGCCTTGGGAAACTTAAGCAAGATCCAATCATTTTGTTTAAAGGCTAGGGCTCTTATGTGATTTTCAGCAATAGCCTTTTGCCTTTGCTGAGAGATGGATATAGCATCCTTAATCTTTTGGAAAGATTCTTGTAGGTCTCCGCTATATTCATCTGTAGTGAAGATCTTCCTATGTACCTTGAGTAGAAGGGGACTTTTTTATCTTCCCTCCATCACCTTAAAAGGTTCTTTTCCTGTGGAAGTATATACAGTGTTATTGTAAGCATACTCCACTAAAGGTAAGTACTTCTCCCATTGAGACTTTTGATCTACTTCTGTAACATAAGCTTTTAGTAGACCAAGAATTGTTATGTTAGATATTTCACTTTGGCCATCCGTTTGGGGGTGATAGGCCGAAGAGAAGGTTACCCTTGTACCTAAATCCTCAAAGAGACCCTTCCAAAAATTACTGGTCATTTTAGGATCTCTATCCGACACTATGGACATTGGCAAGCCGTGGTACTTGAAGATTTGTGATATAAAGAGGGTTGCCATTTGATGGGCCTTGATAGTCTTTTTGACAGGTATGAAATGTGCTTGTTTGCTAAACCTGTCCACTATCATCCATATTCATGTATTCCCATGGATAGACTTGGACAATTCAAAGATAAAATCCATGGATATGCTCTCCCATGGTGAATTAGGGATTGGCAAAGGTTGAAGCAATTCAGGTTGCTTCCCTCTATCAAACTTCGTGTTTTGGCATACCACACATTTTGAAACATACTCTTGTATGTTTCTTTTCATGGAAAACCAATAGAAGTATGTTTTTATCCCTTTTAGGGTAGGCTAAATCCCTCTATGCCCCGCATAAGGAGGAGCATGAGATTCATACATTAGGCTTTCTCATGTAGTGAGTTAGTAACGCATAGCCTGTTGTCATACAGAAGATAACCATTTGTAGGGTAAATGGTTCTTCCTTCTTTTCTAGTGCAAGGACTGAAATCACATCTTTTAAATCAGGATCAATAGCGTACTCATCTATCATAGAAGATAGATCATTGTGAGCTTGCTCAATAGGGTCGAGCCTTCGACTTTCATAGGCTATTGCGTGCCTTTCTTGGAGCAAAATAGCTCCAAGGAAATCACCACAGGCATCGCATTGGACCTTGAATGGCTTTGAGAGATCCGGTAGTGTAAGTACAGGTTGAGAGATAAGCTTCTCTTTAAGCTTTTTGAAAGCGTTGTTCTCCTTGGTGGACCATATATACCTAACATGTTAGGTCATGTAATGGTCCCGTGATTTGTGAGAGCTTTTCTATGAAGTGCCTATAGTATGCACACATACCTATAAAGCTTCTTAGTTCATGCAAATTCCTTGGATTAGGTCATCCTTTTATTACCTCTAACTTTGATGGATCCATTTGGATGCCATCTTGAGAGATAATGTGACCTAAATACTGAATCTCTTGTAAGAAAAAAATCACTTTTCTTTCGTTTAATATAAAGTTTATTCTCTTCTAAAACTTGAAATATTACATGGAGGTGTTGCTTATGTTCATCTAATGAATTAGAGTAGATGATTATATCATCAAAGAGCACCACCAATAAAGCTTCGGTGAGACCTGGATAGCTTCTCCATCAGATGGTTAAATGTGGTAGGTGCATCGGTCAAGCCAAAAGGCATGGCAATGTACTCCTGAAGACCAAATGTAGTGCGAAATGTGGTCTTTACAATGTCTTGATCAACTATCCTTATTTGATGGTAGCCACTTTTTAGGTCAATCCTACTGAAGTAGGTTGACCCCTGTAGCTTATCAAATAGGTCTTTTACTCGTGGAACAGGAAACCTATTCTTGATAGTGATCCTATTTAGTGCTCTATAGTCGACACACATACAATATGCGCCATCTTTCTTTTGCACTAATAAAACTGGTGAACAAAATGGAGATGAGCTAGGCCTAACCATGCCTTTCTCAACCAACTCATGCACTTGCCGCATAATCTCCTCTTGTTGAGCTTGAGAAACTCGATAAGGAGGTTTATTAGGCGGTGAGCTTCCTGGACAAAGTTCAATTGCATGGTCATCATCCCCTCGTTTGGGAGGTAGCTCACAAGGGATGTTGTCAATGAAAACATTTGCCTATATCTTCTTTTGCTAAAATATTAGGTTCATTTTGATAATCTTTAACAAAATCATGTACACAAAAATAGAGCTCTTTATAAACTTATTGAAAGCTTGCTTATGTCCAATGGGTATGGTGCTACCCGACTCCCTAGCATCTATGCACATATCTTTTTCCATGTACCTAAAGAAGATTTGTCTTTCAGGGAGTTGAACATTGGCAGCCATGCAATCAAACCATGGTGCCCCTAAGATTACATCCTCATGCTTGAGAGGAGAGATGAAGAAATCCTCCTTGTCCACATAGATTTGGACATGGAGCCACAATTTCCCAATTAAGGGAGTGACTGAGGCTTCTTGTCCCTTGAAAGAACCATCGGCTGATAGGACATCTCCCATCTCATACGCTTGGATGCCTAGTTTGGTGGCCAACTCTATGGATATGAATTTGTGAGTAGAACCACGGTCAAAGAGAATGAAAGCATAATGTTCTCTTACCTTTCCCCAAGCATGACATAGAGGATATCTTTTGTGATGAGCATCCTCCTCTTGAATTTTGACTATGGAAGCTCTATGAGGCTCATTACATGTATTCTTGTGGAGACAAGCACGATAGGAATGCCCTTGCTCCCCACACTTGAAACAACATTTATCTTTTTGATAACGCTCTAGCTCTTCAGGAGAGAGTTTATTTTTTCCTTTATAAACTCCCTTCTCCTTGGTTTTGTTGTTGGGGTTGCCTTTGGGAGACTTGTGGACATTGTCCTTCCCCTTAGGCTCACTACGGTCCTTGTTTTCCATGGGCTTAAGATTTCTCTTAGCCCCTTGTTGGAAGTTGATTCTTGAAGCCACCATGGTATGCTGTATGACCACAAATATGGTGCGTGGTCTTTGGGAGTTAACATACTCCGCCAGATCCTCAGATTAGCCCGCACAAAAATTTTGTTTTTGCTCTCCAAAATCCATCTTTTTGTAGACAGTGGCTTTGAGATGTAAATCCCAAAACTTGTCTACATATTTGTGAATAGATTCATAGGGAGAGAGCTTCAAGCTTCGCCATTCGGTGAGTACTTTGTCTTTGGCATCGCTAGCCAAAAACTACTTCATGATGGAAGCTCTTAAAGCTTTCCATGTTCGTGGAGCTTCACAGTTTGCTCGTAGTCTAGACCACCATTGCCTGGCAGACTTTTGAAAATGCATGGCTACATGAAATAGCTTAGAGGACTCCGTGAAGCCCTCATCTCCAAACTCCGTATCAAAATTGTTGGATAAAGGCCAAGACTTTGTCCATAGCACCAGAGGTGCCATCGTAGGTAAGGAAAGAGATGTTCTTTCCTCCCTCTTTGAACTTTTTGAGCTTGGATGACCTTTTCTAGGTGGCATAGGATTTCCTATGGCCTCTTCTCTTTGGCAGTTTGAGAGCTGCACCATCACTTTCTTCAGAAGAGGAAGAGGATGAGGAGGATGGAGAAGAGGGTGACCTCTTTCTCCCCTTTTTCTTCCCTTGTTCCTCCTCTTCTACACCATTACTTTCTTCAAAAGAGGAAGGGGATGAGGAGGATGGAGAAGAGGGTGACCTCTTTCTTGCCTTTTTCTTCTCTTGTTTCATCTCTTCGCTCTTTGAATTATGGTGAAGAGAATTCTGCGATGGTCTTCTACGTTTAGGGGGTGTTGGAGAGCGTTCTGCTTGCCGTCTTCGTGGAACCATCTCTGCCAAGGTGGCAGGAAACTCGCTTCTTTTTCGTTCTTTCGGTGGGGGATCTACCAATGAAATTTGAGCTCTCCTTTGAGAGGGAGATGCCTCATCAAGTAGTAAGTTTTTGAGCCCTTCGTATGGATCCTCCTCTTCTTCCCTTATCGGAGAGAGTCCTCTTTTGAAAGTCTCACCAGGAGATTTCCTAGGTACTCTCTCTTCTTGGTGGGGAGTTTGGAGAATACTATGGGTGCACAATTATTGTAGCACTTCACCTTGGAGGGATGGATTGCCCAGGGTTTTTGTTGAAGCCTAGAAACAAGATAGTTTACAAGCATAGGGGCATCATTAGTTGCTCTTTCATTAGCAAAATCAAAGCTATATACATTCATTTAAATCTCTTTTCCCTTGTCATCCATACTATAAAATTTTAGATGTAAATTTTTACTTGTATTTTGGCACTTCAAGCCGTAGTTACTACTCCTCTGTACCTTCAAAGATAAGCACTCAAACATCTATACCCGTGGCACGAATATTATTGAATCCAAGGAATAGAAGAGAGGGTTTGAGAGAGCCGAGATAGGACCGATTCATGTCAAGCTTCTAATAGCTCAATAATGGTTAAGCCATAGGCAATCCCCGTAGGACTCCATTATTAAGACCATAGGCAAGCCCCGTAGGACTCCATTATTAAGACCATAGCTCTCGACAGTATCCCCGTTAACTGCATAAAGCAGGCATGCTTTAAGGATGAAAAATCCTTATTCTACTTACTCTTTTGCAATTAATAACACCAACCATTTTTAGCAAGCTTGAGGACCTCTCTTGTTGAGCAAGAAAAGAGAAACCAATGGCTCTGATACCAATGTAACATGTAATGCACTAGTAACTTGTGTGTAGCGGAAAATGATAACATAGTGAGCATTTCATTAAGAACAAGTTCCTAATGAGCATAGAGAGAGTACTTAGTTGTTGAAGAAATCAACATAGCAATTACTTCTAGGTAGTTTGGCATAGAAAATACTTGAAAAGAGAGAGAAATAGAACAAGGAAGACCGGATTTACGTGGAGTCGGCGGTCCCCCCTCCAAAAAGGCTTTGTATTATAGCTACTCCCATCAAGGGAGACTTTTGTACAATACAATCTTCATGTTCCTTGAAAAAACTCGTTGGTGCAATGCAGATGGAAGCTTCATGCACAAAATTATGCTTGAAAAACACACCTAGTGGGCCTAGCCTCAGTCCCAAGACCTCACACACGTTCAAAGATGGTGAGAGCTAGCAGGGAATGAGGAAAGATTGAGAGGAAGAAGATGTATCTTACGAGAAAGAAGTATTCTCCTCGCATAATCACTCTAATATCATAGCTTAGCTTAGTACTTAGCATGGTAGAGGAGATGAGCATGCCATTCAAGCTTGGCTCTTGGTTGGATTTGCATTCCATAGCCAAGAGTTGTTGGTGTAGGCCTCTACTTCTCAATGCTTGGAGACAGAGATGGAGTTCTTGCTCAACACATGAGTTGTGTGTATGTGTAGCAAAATTGGTTAGTGTAAAATTCCAACCTCTCTCTCTTCTTGGTCGACCCCTCTTCCCAAATGCTCTTGTTGGCTTCCCATTGGCTCCTACAGAGCTTATCCACTAACAATTAAGAAGCATAGTTGATAGCCTTGTGACAAGTGTCCCCCTTTCCCCTTTTGTGAGAGCTTTAGGTAATTAAAAGAATTTATTTAAACTCTCATTGGAGCTTTTAGTCTTCTGGCCAATAGGAATCAAGCAAGCCATTGGGCTGATGGATGCTCATTGGACCCCTTGGTAGACTGTCCAATAGTCTTCTAGGGAGCTTAATTTCTATTGGTTCTTTTATCAAGAATTTTTAAATTGATTAGACTAATTTTACTCTAGCCTAATTCTCATTGGTCCACCTCCATGGCCATCCAATAGGATTTGAGGGGAGATTGGGGGCATCTAGGCTAGGAGCCTACCATGTGTCCATTATTCGCTTTGTGTAAAGGGAGATCTTGGGAGTGTGTGTGTGTGTATGTGTGTGTGTGTGTGTGTGTTTCTCTCTCTTCCCCTACCTTTAGGGCTCGCCTCCTCCTTCCTAGGGATGTGGAAAGACTTTTTAGTCTTCCCATAACCATCCAATTTTCCCACTTTTGGCCAATAGACTTTTTAATTAATTTTTGGAACCTTAGCCTATGGAAGTCTTAATGGAGTTGAGCCTTAGGCCTTTTAAGCTCCATTGATGCAGATTGCTCTTTCGCAGATTGTCTCCCTTTGGATCCCTATTTTCCCTTCTTTGGATCCCTGTTGAGACCGGTCCGGCAGTCTTACCAATATTCTAGCTTTTACTCCCATGGTACCTCCCCATATTAAATGATAAGTCTAACATGAGAAAATCATTTGGGAGAATTAGATATTAGTTTTTATGACACATCCCCTTCTGCTTGTGAGATGCGCAATGGAAGGGGGGGGGGGGGAGAGAGAGAGAGAGAGAGAGAGAGAGAGAGAGAGACCGACAAAAAAATCAACTCCCCCTCTTTCCACTTCGTGCGGCCCTGCAATATTGTGCCCTAGAATGAGTTGCTCTACCTATAGGTTGTTCTTGACCCCCCGGCCCCTGGCCGTCCAGTCCTATCGCTTGCACAACTTCTCCCTCTCAATGCGCTACATTCCTACCTTCTTGGACACTAGCCCATTGTTGATCCATTGCTTTGGAGCACACACACATATGCCCTATGGCAACATGCTCGCATGTGAGCAGAGAGAGACAACATTCCAAGGCTTGAGAACTTGCAAAAGGCTGTCACGCCTACCTTCACGTAATGTGGTCTCCCCTTGTGCACTACTTCGTCCACTTGCCACTATGGTCAGCTTCCCTTTTTCCCTTGTTCCTGTACAGACACAGACCCCCCTTTCGCCCCGTGCAACTGCAGCTCTCCCTTGTCTTGACGAGATGGACACCCTCCTCCCCTCAGTCCAATGCTCAGCCCTGCCAAATCTCTTCACACTCACAATGGTGATCAGCACATTCTCCTACCCTCGTCCAATTGCATACAGATCCTCCTACCCCCTTGCTTTCCATTGGTCTCTTCTCTCGAATCGATTCTGCCCATGCAGGCAAACGAGCGAGCGAGCGAGAGAGAGAGAGAGAGAGAGAGAGAGAGAGAGAGAGAGAGAGAGAGAGAGAGAGCATCCAAGACAGCCTTCTCCATTGCCCTCCCTGGCTCTTTTACGATCCAACCCTAGCTACACACCTCTAGCCCTTTCCCCTACGCGTTGGGCCCCCGAGGGATTCACTATATATACAAAATGAGACGCCACCTGCGAGCGAACAACTTCGATATAACCTTTATATACGACTCATATTAGAGAATATGACCCCCCTTTCTACGCTTATACAACAATCAATGAAGAAAACTATCGTACCCCTATTTTACATATAAAATATAGGTCTCACATTATCTAACTAAGTAAAACTAGTCAAAGAGTGTGTAGCATAGTGATTGGGAATGTACAAAAGAACCACTTCTATTGATAATTTGATGTACCCTCAATGTGTCTTAGTTTGACTTTCAAACGATGTGCTCGATCAGCCTACACTCTGGCAATTCTGACCCATCCAAAGCTGGTGTAAATCAACCCTTAACCTGGTCCAAATTAGCCCTTATCTATGGCCGGCTTGATGCAAAATTTTATGAGTGGCCTGATAAAAGCTTCCCCTAAATTCATCCGAGTTCTAGTGCACATCAGTGACCAATCCGGGTCAACCCCCCTCCCCCCCCTCCTCATAAATATGATAACCCCCTTCCTTATTTTCAGGCTTGGGAGATCAATTATTAGGGGCCATTAACTTATACGCTTATGTAACTCGTTAAAAAAACCCCTCTCCTACACTCATGATGCCGTAAGTGCTCCATGGTGAATCCCCCGAGGTTGGGCCTCTTGCGCTCCAAACCCCCGCCCACCAACTCCTACGTTTTTGCTACTTGTAGTGCTCTGTGGCCCAAATGGTTGGACACCCCGGCTTGCATCAAAGAATGTGGCCCCTTCACTTCACCACGCCTTGCAGGTCTTGCAAGGCACCTTTTGGTGGCATTGTAGCAGAGCAAAACGATCCACCACTACCATCTTTCTCCTTCCATCACACAATTGTTTGTGCCTCCCATAGAACTAAAAAAAAAAAGCATTTTTCTCTTGTGCCTACACCACAATATACACCTTTCTCCCTCCACGCGCCATCCCTCCTTTTCTCCCCTCAAAGCCTTGAATTCTTCGCCTTTTCCTTACCATTCAAATCAAAGCATCTTTGGAGATACCTCCTAATAAAGCCCAAAACCAAAACTGAGCAGTCCAAACCACAAAACTCGATTAATTTGAAATCAAGATTCTCCCCGAACCTTGAAAATCCAAAAGGAAAGGCTTGTAGCCCAATTCACGTGCAAGAATTACTCGGCTTGCACACTGTTTTCGTCATCCAGCCCACCTTCCCGAGTGATAGAGTCTGTCACGGGCTCTCCATGTTATCACCATCATCATCATCATCGGACAACAGCTTGTCATGATCACGTTGATGATTGATGCATCCACGGCTACAGACAAACGAGAGAGAGAGAGAGAGAGACTCTGCTCGTGCTCGTGCAGGCATTGCAATCCCCCGGTCTGTAGAACCATGCATGTGCAGGCCTCCTCCCAGAATTGTAGAACCATGCATCTGCGTCCTCCTCCCAGAATTGCACCTCCACCAATCATGATAATGGCGGCTTCCTGTTTCGTCACCAGCACTCTAGTATTTCCAATTTAGCTCATTCTTGCGATATCATCGAGTAAACCACCGCCTCCCCCCCCCCCCTTCTTCCCCCAATCGCGTAGGCCTACTGGCTTCCCTCAATATCTAGACTCCCATCCGTGCCATGCCTTGGAGTTGTCGCAACACAGGGGAGCACGCAAGTGCAAAGCAGTGGCTCGCACACACATCGCCACATATGAGGATCACGAGAAAGATTTCCTCTATTCCCCCACCCCCTCGCACCTCGTCTTGGCACGTGACCGTCTAGAATGAGGCATTGTTGACACCATACCCCGCACCAATGCATATCGTGATGCATGCGATCCTTGTCCCTCTCTCTCTCCACCTATCTCTCTCTCCTCCACTTAATGTCTTCTCCATTTTTCTCCTCAAAGGGATGGGAGTATCTCCCAAGATTCTCACGTTTTAGCATACTACTAGCACTTGTAGTTGACATGATTGGTAGTCCCAACATTATAATAAACATTTTCTCAAAGCAATGGAAGACTCTTCCCCAAGAATCTACAATTCACACCAAAAAGAGTTTAAAGCACTAGTCTAAGAGCTAAGTCATGTTAGGGTATGATTCCGTATATGTCTGCAACCAGCAACCTGAGGAGTTTTAGTTCACATGACAGTTGGGAGGTGCCAATCTTGCTTTGCTGTTTTCCTTCATTTTCCCAAAATGAAGGATGAGAGAGTGCCCTATGTAGCCTAAGGGGAAAAGAAGCACACACACAAGTGATTATAATCGCTTGTTCCAAGTGATTATCGCTCTGAAACTCCAACAGAGAAGCGCGCACCACAATATGGTTCACAATGACTTGGTGTTGCAAACATAAACTCCCAGCTTGAATCCATGCACTGCTATGCACGGTTGCCTGATGTGAATCCTCAAGAGACCTAATACATCTACAAGGTCCCAGCCCCTGCTCCAGAACTGCCCTGCACACATGGCCACAACCTACTCATTTGTGGACCATCAGCCCTTGCAAAGTGTGGCTACAACTTGCTCACCTGTATACCCTCATCCCTTCCCAAATCTCTTTTTTTCTTTGAAAAACTGACAATGGTAAGTAGTTTATATTAGCATAACCAAAAAACTTTAATTTCTTGACATGCTCGTGTCGAGCCATGACATCTCCAACAGACTCGCGTTACATTGGCTGACAAGGGAGCCACCCCACGACATGTTAAGAGAGAGAGAGAGAGAGAGAGAGAGAGAGAGAGAGAGAGAGAGAGCTCTTGAGGTCTTACAAGCACACACATACGTGGAGGCAAAGACTATTCGAGTCTTCTTCTTCACTAACTTAAGATAAGAGGTTTACATAACATAAGAGAAAATACAGTTGACATAAAAGGGACTAGTACAACGATGTAGTAAACCGTCAGTGAGTGAGATGAGTGAATAAGTGTTCCATCACTTCGGTAGTTAAACCAGTGTAGTACAGCTATTGTATCATTGGCGAAGATATGTGTATCTACCACCAAGGCGTGCTAGTGATGATGACTACCACTGATAGTCATCCAAGAGTCGTATATGTTGACCTTGACATCTCAACACTCTCCCTCAAGCTAAACACCATCCCCCGTATGCCAAGCATTGCTCAAAATCAACGTAGGTTTTCTAGCCAAGGGCCTTTGTGAAGATGTCAGCAACCTACTCATGCATCATCACATACTCAAGGTCGATGTCGCTTGTTAAGGACCTCTCTCTAATGAAGTGGTAGTGCACCACAATGTACTTTGTCCTAGCATGTAACATTGGGTTTCGTGCCAACTATAAGTTTCTTAGGTTGTCACAATAGATGACAATCGGCCTTTATACCTATACTCCAAAGTCTTGAAGTAGCCATCCCAACCATGCTACCTCACATGCCGCCACTACAACACCCTTGTACTTTGCCTCTGTACTCAAGAGAGAAATCATTGGTTGCTTCTTGATGCTCCTTGTGATAGCAACACTCTCAAGTGAAAACATGAATCCGCTGGTAGACATGCAATCATATGTGCTACCAACCCAATCTGTGTAACCATAGACATGCAACTCCACATTAGTCCTATAAAGAGTTCATAATTCAAAGTAGTAGCGCAACATGTGCCTCACAGTATCCAAGTGTGGTTTCCTGGGAGACTGTAGAAACTGACTCACCAATCCAACTGTGTAGCTCAAGTTTGGACGTGAGATAGTCAAGTAGATCAAGCTAGCCATAATCTTCCTATACATTGTACAACATTCTCAAGCACTTGACCTACATCATTACCCAACTTCAAATTCTAATCTAAGGGCATTGCAATCAGTTTACAATCAGCCATACCATACTTTTTCAACATGTCCAAATCATATTTTCTTTATGACAACCATACACCCTTTATAGTGCAGATGATTTCAATGCCCAATAAATACTACAAGTCTCCTCGAGTCCTTCATCTCAAATTCTTGCATAAGTAGAGCCTGTGCACCCTCTACTTCAACCACATTATCACCTCCAACAATCAAGTCATCCACATAGGTGCATATCACCACAATTCCTACCTCATTCTTCCATACATACAATGAATGATCTGCATCAGGCATCTCAAAGCCCAATGAAATGAGGAATGCCACAATCCTCTCATACCAAGCTCTAGGTGCTTGCTTCAATCCATACGGTGCTTTCTTTAACATGCATACAATGAATGATCTGCATCAAGCATCTCAAAGCCCAATGAAATGAGGAATGCCACAATCCACTCATACCAAGCTGTAGGTGCTTGCTTCAGTCCATACAGTGCTTTCAACATGCATACAAGGTCACATGGCCTCATATTTGCACAACCTTGTGGTTACTCCATATACACAACTGCCTCCAAGTTTCCATTCATAAAGGCAATCTTTACATCCATTTGCTTCAACACCCATTTTCCATCGGTAGCCACACTACAATAAACACTTGAATTGTAGCCATCTTAGCTACGGGGCTGAATGTCTCCTCATAATCAATTCCATAAGTATGCGCATAACCTTTGCCACAAGCCCGGCCTTGTATTTGCTCATGAGTTGCTCACATTGTCATCAGCATTATGCTTTATTTGGTAAACCCGCTTACATCCAATTGCCTTCTTCCCTTTGGTAATGGCACCAACTCCCATGTTTCATTTTCATCAAGGGCGGCCATCTCTTCATCCATAGCTTGACGCAATTTTTCGTCTTTAACAGCAGCCTCAAAACACGTGGGTTCTACTGCCTTTGTAATCTTCACCATATATGCAGAATGAGACGAGCCACATAACTGTTATAAGTCAATCTCTGCACACAATTTCTCTCTCTTTCAAACTTGTGTGGTCCAGGATCACTTCCAGATGCCTTGTTCCCTGCTTGCATCTTCTTGTACCCGAAGTCTTCATAGAAGGTATGCCAAAGTCCTCATCTAAAATTTGCTCAGAACCACTGCTATCGCCATCATCATGACCAGCACTTTCTTGCACCAGATGTTCTTCACGATTGCCTCCCATCTTGACTCTCGCCAATGCTTGCCCTATTGCTTGTTCAATGGGGAGAACCAATCCGTCAAATCCATAATGATGAGGTACACTTCCTTGGTTTTCCGTTTCAAGAAATGTTCGTTCTTGGGCCACCGCCATGCTTTCCACTCGAACTTGGACTCGAAGCTATTGTAGAGCTGTATTGATTATTAGTCTTTCAGTCCCAATGAGGTTATATTGGAAAGCCAATTGGTCTATTTCTTTCTAGCTACTATTGTTGCAATCCCAAATTTGGCCCCGTCATCTTATACCTTTGTTATTGATCTTTTTGGAAACTTCCCTCCAAAATGGGTTTAGAAGGATGCTTCCCCCCTGAAAGAGCCAAGGGGACCAGTGAGTTACCGAATTGTGAAAATGCCTTGTTAGCTCTCTCCATTCTAAAGACTCCGTTGCTCTCTTACATTTTAGAGCAAGCCCGTCCATTGTACCCCTAAGTTTCAGGCCAACCCACCGAGGGGCAAATAGCTTGTCATGCAGCTGGAGCCATTTCCACTGGCCACCTCGGGAGATAGTTTGGCATTGTCCATCATGGCCTTTGTTATAATAGCCCATGCCAGGTCTTTATAAGATTTTCCCAACCAAATCTAATAAGCTCCTTGCCCTTGTTACAATCATCTTTTGTTTAGTTTGTAGGTGGGTCTTTTCATTTCACAGCTTTAAATGGTGAATAATTGAGATGTTTTCTTGTTTAGTTTTTCTATGGGTCTTTTCATTTCACAACTCCCATCTTTTGGAGCTTTGGATAACTTTACTTTCCTTCCATTCAATCCTTATAGAATGCCAAAGTGAATCTTATTAAAAATCTCTCTCTCTCTCTCTCTCTCTCTCACACACACACACACACACACACACACACACACATAGAGAGAGAGAAGAAGAAGAAGAGAATTTGAACATCGTAGGAAGCTATCCCAAGAGACCTCAAAGATCTATTTGACGAGATTTGAACTCAAGACATATTATTCAAGAGCGAAATGGCATAATCAATAGGGGGCCTCCACGAAGGGGGATGCAGTTTGAATACAAGCTTCTTACCACCACCCCCATCTTTTCGTGTGTGACTGGAGTTGTCAAATCAAAGTTACATCCATCTAATCCTACGAGTTACCCCCTCCCGTGTGGGGTATCGGGCCCGGTACCCCAATCTACCACAATTGGGGGGAGAGAGAGAGTGATGGAATGCATGACGTTTCAAAAGGTGATGAAAGTCTTTGGATACCATGAGGTGGGATAGGGAGAGTCCTACGTGCAACCACGTCCACGCCAATGAACTCAAAGTAGAGCCATAGAAAAGGGGAAAGTTTGGCATTATTAAATAATAAATAACGTCAACTCTCTCAAAACTCACTCTCTCTCTCTCTCTCTCTCTCTCTTATTGACCCTTCTCCAAGAATATAATTTTGTGAAACTTAAATAAATGTAATAGGCAAATAGAAAATGGGTTAAAATATAGTCAATGGTGGAAAGAGGTGACTACAATTTTTCTATTGAGAAGGAGCGTGCATTGCATGCTGCCGCCGCAGAGCTCCAAAATGGAGTCGAAGCTGTTCTCTCATGTTTGAGCAGAAGCGGAGGTCGAGGGGCATGGCCATTCTTCGCGGTTCTTTTCCTCTCTTCTTGTATCCACGTCGCAGCAGATATGGGGATTGCAGGTATTCGATCGACTCTGTGTGGAGAGAGAGACGTTTCTTTCTTGTGGGTTTCATTAGAGAGATAGAGAGAGAGTGTGTGTCTGTGTACATGTTCCCCCATATTTAACACATTAGTTTGTGGGACATTTGTGACACATATATGCAGGTACTCGCAGGGCCGCCTGGCTCAAGCTCGAGCAAGCGCAACCGCCCCCAGCTTCACAAAACAACAATTCTTGCAGATCTTACCCATGCTCGACTCCCTCCCCAACTCCAACACTGGTTGTGATTGGAATAGGGATGAGTGCAATGATTGTTCTGGTTCTCACTGCAATCATACTTCTGTGCCGCTCGCACATCATGTATAGGCGCAGGATGGAGCGGCACCGGCAAGCCGCAGTAGTTGCCAGCGAAACAATGGCAGTCACAACAGGCCGAGGGCTTGATTCATCCACAGATGAAGGTGCAAATGGCAACAACAGTTTCTTACTTGTGTTGTTTCCGGGTGAGAAGTACCCAGTCACATGTGCGCATATCTCTCCCTTGCATGAAGCAGCAGTGGAAGCATCGACAATGCCAGTGGAACCCTCTACTACTGCAAGTAGCCCTCCAGCAACTGCATAATCACAGCTATTCAATGCTTTGGCCTTTTGCTTTTCACATGAATAATCGCAGCAAGGATATTTTGGGTGGAAGAGCAAGACATAATAATTTTTCGGCAAAATGCACCAAGAGCTTCTCCAATGGAGCTTTGCTGTTGTCATATTAGATATACTCTTGCAGTTCACAAGCCATCTTGTAATCAACAAAGAATTGTGTGTCAGGTGAGATTGTTGTACAGAAGGGGGATCAGAAGGTTAGCTTGAATTGACAGCACCTTGAAGGCGGCATATCAATGTGATGTTGCGGTAAAAACATGTACCCGGCGGATGGATTGCTTGTGGATATGGTTGTGTTGCAATATACATGTGGTCTGGAATATCATTCACATGTATAGTAAACCATTGAAATGGTGGCTTACTTGTTTATTATCCTTTATACTGACCTCACAAGCTTTTATCAAAGCCTTTGTTGTTATTCAGAGTTTCTCATGAGGTCGAGGATGAGGTGAGCACCGTGGGCAAGCCGAGACGATCTCTTCATAGTACTGCGCTACAGTGACGAAACATGAGTAGTATTATTGTCTACTATGTTTGATGTACTATTTAGAGGTAGCTGATCTTGACTACTTGAGACAACATTGGGTGATCTTTGTGACATGTAATGTCTTTAGGAAGGGCTGTTTGAGTGATTATTCATGCCAATGGTGAGTGGGGTGACATTAATGTGATTGACTTCTTGCTTTCTTTACCACCCATTTACTTTTTGCAAGAATTGGCTACCATCCACGTACCATTGAAAGTGTGTCGAAGGATAAAGCAATTATGTCATTACCATATTGAATTCTTTCCAATGGAACTCTCCCATCAGTACCTTGATATTCCACAAATGAAGATGAAAGAGGGATAGAGTAGCGCGAGTGTGATCAGCATCGATGCAAATTGGTTAACAAAAAAATGCTGAGAGAGAGAGAGCCAGAGGTTCTAACATTGTAGGAACAATCCCAACAGACCTAAAGATCTATCCGACAAGTCTTCAAACTCAAAGCCTATCATCCAAGAGGGAACTAAGATAGAGATGTTGGGTGACATTACTTTCTTCGATTCTCACAATATATGAATACCCCTCTTAACTACAGACCGAGCCACGTGATATACGGTTGTTTTTCATCGTCTATCCATTGTTTACTCACAATGTATGCGTCCTTCACATATGTATGTGTCATTCTTCATAATGCATCCATGGACATGCATTCGCATCCAATTGTCAAGATCAAATCCCCAATGTTAGGAGCATAATCCAACAGCCCATAATAAAGGGAGATATCTCTAAGTCACTTCACTAGAGAGTATCGTATGCTTTCCTCTACATGCTTGTAAAAGGGCTAATTATGTATTTTTTTCTAAGAATGAAACGATCAAGTGTTTTCCCCATCTCATTGTGGCATTTCAATATGTGTGATAGACTTGTTTTCTATCCATAAATTATGTCAATTCACATTTATCCTTGTCATTTTCTCCTCAATGCTAGACCGCCATCTTTGGTTTATAATCAAGGAGGTTGAATCAAAACTCTCTTCTAGCAATAAAGGATTATTTACTAATCATAATCCCAAAGAGAACTAGATTCACATTTAGGCTTGGTTAGCCCACCAGATAATTTTTCCTCTATTATTTCCTTTTGTTGCCTATATTTAGGTATGTCATTTTGGGTGACTACGATGGGAGTGCATGCCAATTGGAGAGTGTCTTCAAGAGAGGAGGTGTTTCTCATTTCTAAGCAAACTTGATAGTGCTTGCAATCATATGAATGTATCAACTATAGATCTAAGCTCTGCAAACTTATCCCTTGATAGCTTGATAGTTGTTTAGGACTATACAAAGGATGCTATAGGAAAAAATTAGCCTAATTTTCTTTGGGCTCCAAAAGCACCCCCCATATGGCTTAAGAATCCCATAGAATTTGACAGAGAATTCCATGGGATTTAGTAAGGATTATTGTATGTTATCACGTGACTATAAGGGAGGGGGATTGAAAAGGGGAGAAAAGATGTATTTTACAAGGTGGGGTCCCTTTTAAAGGGGTATATTAGGGGCATTTGGTGTGTGCAAGCGATATCTCCTTATTATTGCTAGTTTAGGGGCATTTGGTGCATGGAGGTGACATCTCTTTTATCCACAAGAATTAAGTTTGTATTTGTGAATAAACCAAATTAAAGCTACGTCATAGCTTTAAGTTTTTTAGAGTAGTGCTCTTTTTTATAGGGAACATGTAGACAAAGGGGGTAATTCTAATTTCTAAGGAGTAGGTCTGACTATTTTTTTTGTCAGAAAGAGTTAAGCTATGAAAATAAACTAAATACAATTACGAATGCTAATGATGTTAGGTTTGTATTTTTTGGTTCTAGAGCTTTTTGGACCGTGCTTGCTCCTACCTCACAAAGCCTATGAGGCGTCGTAACAAGGGGGGACTCCTAGGAGGTGTCGCGATAGGGTGTGGGGCAAAAGAACACACTTAAGGTGATGGTTGCACAGAAGTGGAACCATAGGAGGCTGAAGAGGGAGAACCTAGGCTGGTTTATCTCTGTTGCGAGCACTCCTTCTTTGCCAAGGCCCAATTTTTGGAGCCACATGAGTAGCCATCCCTCTTGCCTCTTCTTCCCAAAGAGGCAAACGGACACCTTGAGGATTCATCCATGGAGCACACGATGGTGGGGATCTTGGCTTGTGGGAGGAGTGACTTTTCTTGAGCTAGGTCTTCGAGCAAGCTTAACGAAGCGATTTTTTTTTTTTTGGCCGCCCTCCCTACCTTCCCTTCCTCCTCTCGTCGCCCATGTGCTTCCTCCTCTTCCCTTGCGTCTCCCCTTGCAATAGGGCATGGGGAAAAAGGACAAATTGAAGGTGTTTCTTGTGTAGGAGCGGCATTACAGGAGGCTCAAGAGGGAGCACCAAGAGGGTCTCTGTAGAGTCTATTGGCATGTCCTGCACATCTAAATGCTCTATCTAGTGAGCATGGTGGAGCTCACCCGCAAAGGAGACACGTCTCCTCTCTCGCTCAAAGCATGCCAGTAACAAAATCGAGACCATGCCGTCTCGTACCTCAGATTAATACATAGGATATACCAAGCCATTGTGGGTTCCTTTGGCAATCACTAATGAACCGCAATGCATCTAGAAAGACTGATCTCTAAGTAGTATTTGACACCCACAATCTGCTAACTATCTCACTGAGATCAAACTATGTCTCAACTGAGGAACATAGTGCACATGTCATAGCGTATAGGATGCACCACTGGGCAATGAGAAACAAACATCTCCTGCATCTGCAATGTCAAACGCCGAACCATCATCCAAGTGCACACAACCAAAGCTCCCACTAGAGAAACTGCTGAACCACTCACAATGTGGTGTGATGTGGAAAATTGCTTTCTCATCTAGCAACCAATGGGAAGGTGTGTCAACTCTAGAAGACATGTAAGGAGGAGGAACGCTAAAAAGAAACGTGATAACACCATCACTCGCATATGAAGCCATCACTCTAGCATGTGTCAAAACCTCATCTCTACACCATGCATAGATCTCTGCTACTACCTCATACATCTAAAACAACGACGCATGGAATGTGTGCATGCGGTGCGGTGTGTGCTCGAGGGGTGCACCTTTAAGAAGCTATTTATATAACATGTGTTCAAAGGGTATTAAGAAAACCTCTTTATTTACATGCTTAAGTTAATAAAATGACCCCTTTTTCTTCAAAAACTTATGGGTTTTTCTCTAAAATCAATTTGAAAATCCCTTAAATTCTTTGATATAGCCCTTATGTTCTAAAAACCCCTTAT
This sequence comes from Adiantum capillus-veneris, assembly GCF_014529385.1. Lineage (NCBI taxonomy): Eukaryota > Viridiplantae > Streptophyta > Polypodiopsida > Polypodiales > Pteridaceae > Adiantum > Adiantum capillus-veneris. The sequence continues at coordinate 84,402,409 of NC_140951.1, read as the reverse complement.
TTCCTTTGTCTAAGGGTAGAAGGAGAGAGTGCAAGGTACTATGTGGATGGAGCAAGTCTCCAAGTGAGCTGCCCCTTATTTTCTACATATGTACAAGAATACGGTTAGTGGGAGGTCGAACAATAGATGTTCAGCCTCGAGTAAAGGCAGGCCCTTTAACCCCAAAAACCTCCCACTTAAAGGCGAATGTGCCAATAAGTGCAGTGCACAAAATGCATGTGTGCGGTGTGATGTGTGCGTGCGGGAAGGGGAGAAGGAGAGAGTGCAAGGTGCTATGTGGGTGGAGCAAGTCTCCAAGTGAGCCCCCCCTTATTCTCTATATATGTACAAGAATAAGATCATTGGGCAGCTGGACACTAAACGTCCCATCTCGGGCAAAGGCACAGCTCCTTTAACCCCAACAACCTCCCACTTAAAGGTGAATGTGCCAATAAGTGGGTCCTACTAGCTAAACTACTAGTATGTACAGAGAATTGGTAAGAGACTCTCACAACCTATGCTCACTAGCTCACTCAGTGAATCTACATGCAGTTGTATCGGTTCTAGGGATAGGCGAGTGTGTGTATTCACACTAGAGCTGGCATGTAAATCTCGCAAACAACTATGTATGGTTTGTAAAACTCCACTATGCATCATGCTAGTTCCAATCATTGTACGCTTGAAAATCCCTGATGCAAATGCTCCCATTGCAGCTGCTAGATCGGGCCTCGACACTAGTAGGTCATACATGACACACCAAACACTGATAAAACCTGCACATGTTTGGATGTCCTAGCCTCCCCTATGATATCTCTATGCTGCATCATCAAGACTCCTCGTCGTGTATGGATGTGTCATCATTGAAACTGGGATGGCTACATCCTCTCCACCCATAGGCACAATTGTGCATCTTGGCACCAACTCATCAGCCTCTAGCATGAGCATATCAAAGAATGTCTTTATGTATGTCATCTCTACATATGTCTCTAGGGAGCAGACCCGCTCTATTGCCTGCACAGACTCTTACAACACCTGTTGTGTCTCACTAGAGCATTGTCGCTCTACCTCTATCTCTAAAGAGTCTACTTGCACGTATTGCATAGCTAAATGCTCTATGTTGTGAGCATGGTGGAGCTCACCTGCAAAGAAAACACGTCTCGTCTCTCACTCCAAAAGAATTTTTGACCTCCAAAAGTCAAAAGTGTGCACTACAAAGCCTAAAAAGTTAAAAAATTTTAAAAAAATCAAAACTTCACATTCCACCCTCCAAAGTCTCTCCAAACATATTCTTTAGCTAGAAAGTGATTTTCTCTCTCTACAAACCTTTCCAAGGTCTTCATTAATGCAATAGCCACATGCACCCCCTCTAGTCCAACATTACTCTGGGCTAGCTTTCTCTCACCTCCATTGTAGCTCCATCCTTGGTTGACATCTTGTTTGTTGGCCTAGTTCTCACTTTGCTAGCATTTGTGAGCAGTGAATCAGCTTGACAACACACGCCCCAATGTTCTGAGGATCACTGCTTAGTTTTGATGATAAAGGTGTAAAGACCTAGACATTGATATCCATAAAGAGGTTGATTGTTTCTAGCATGATAAACTTAGAGATGAAGATGAATGTTAAGCTCTGAATTTAAATTACAAGGATAGTTTTCGTACCATTCTATCTTTATGTTGAAGGTGAACCCATGCAATGCCCACTCACCATTTAAACCTCCTGTTGTTGTGGTGTGCAAGTCATGCGAGCTCATACTTTTTCCACCTTCAGGAGTCGAGATTTCCATGTAGTGTGAGTGAATGAAATTAGAAGGAGGAGGATCTTGTTTCATGTTGCAATGGAGGTGAGAGAAGGGAGAGGAGCTATTTTGGTGTGAAAATATGTGGTGGGCAAGGGAAAGAGATGGGGGAGGAACTTGCTTGGGTTTCAATCACCTACTGGACCTTCTAATGACAATCACTAACAAGGAAAACCAACTCAAAGCACACTATGTATGTGTGCAAGTTATCGTATCTACAACGGCTACACTCTCCAAAACAAGACCTAACGTTATTGAATCGTCACGAAACGCAAGGGGTGACCTCTACACACCTAAAGGACACTATCCTAAAGTTTCTAACCCAAATCACTACATGTAAGCACTTGGTGCAAAAATCATGTATGAAGACAAGTCAAAGATTACAGGTCATTGATTCTAAACATGTTTAGGCCTAAAGTGTAGTTCTACTTGTTATGAACGCAATGACATATAGCAATCTCTATTCGTATGCGCGATTAGAGAGAAAACTCACCTCAAAGCTCATGCAAGAGCTCTTCGCGAAGAGACCAAAACCATGCAAGCTTGGCATTGGCGTGTAGTTCTTGCCATTGCTAATACAATGGTGAAGACACCTTTGCAATGTAGCATTCATAGGGTGCATAGAGAGTAGAAGAAGATCACTCACTCTCTCATACAAAACTCATGGCACACTTAGGTGAGCCCAAAAGTTGATTAATGCAAAAGTTGTCATTAGGGTTACAAAAATTGTCCTTTATACCTCAGCTTTGGAGGTTTTAACTTCTCAGAATCATCTCCTACTTCTTCCCATGGGTTCAACTAATCCATATTTAGTATATTACAATGTGGAAACTCAATCGAGTCCCAAAAAATAATTACATTGAGTTTGATGGAGTAAATAATACAAAAATTGGGCTTTTCTCTTGCTCAATGGTTAACACTCCCCCCCTCCGCATCCATGTCATCCCTGACATGATGGGTTCTTGGCTTTTTGGGTCCTATGTCTAGTTGTTATAGCAAACTTTGAGGCATTGATGTCAATGGAACCCTTGAGGCTTCAACAGTTTTAAGTATGACTCATATCTTATGTTGCCCAAGGTGATTGTTGGGCCAAAGATTATGTTGTCATAAGTGAAGAAGGTGGTGTAGAAGGCTTCCTCAAAGGCTTGCATATGATAGCTCGGCGGGAACATTAGCCTTTGATAAAAAAAGTCTAGAACCTCCATCGAGGATGGCTGCTTTGATAAGTCATATGGCATCTTGGTTACAATGTTTCTCGTTTTGATAGTAATGTGGAATCCGTTGCTTTTGATGGGGCAAACACTTCAAGGCAAGCCAGGAAGGTCTTGCATATCTTCTAAATCATCACGCACATTAAGTTCGAAGAGCTAGTGAAAATCTTAACGGTGCACTTTAGGGTTTTCACCATATAAGAAATACCTATTCTCTCTCCTTGTCTTTTTCATTCCATGGTGGAATGGATGTGCCATATACAGCCTTAGACGCATCCAAATATGAGTACCCAGCTTTGCATAGGTATTCATAGGTGCATCACTATGCTCTTTCTTTTTCTTCTGGCATCAACTCAACCTTTGCTTTCTTCTTTGGTAAGTCCTTCTGTTGAGATGCCGGAGGGTTTAGGGCTTGGAGGTAGAGATATAGGTTTCGAGGAAGGTTTAGGTGGCAAAGTATTTGTTCCTTGCTCACTTTTTTGGTCTTCCTTCCCTTGTGGTTTTGGAATCCCTTTCAACTTCTTTTTGATGTCTCGGACTTCTTCGATTGTGAATGGCTTTGAATCCTGCTGTTCATCACTTTTTAGATTCTTCATAGGCTCGAATGTAGTGATCGAACTGATCTTCAAGTGGTCTTGAGGAGTTGTCCTTGATCTTTGCAAGATCTGGCACCCAGTACTCTTCAAAGTCTCCTTTTAGAGCTCGTCGGCTTTGAATTGTTCTATAAGGCGTTCAATCCATGTGGCTTTCTGGCTTGCAGTCTCTTTCAATCACTCTTCTTTGATCATGGATGCTTTCCCCTTTTTCTTTGGTGGTTCCTCTTTTGTATCTTCCTACACGGTCTCGAGATTTTGTCTAATCCGCGTAGAGATAGGTGGGGCTACTGCTGTTGGAGCCTCTTCCTCATCATCCTCTTTCAATATCAACCATCAATCACTCGTTTTGTGTGGGTTGTTCTGGCCATAGTCCTCTTGCTCCAATTTCTTCATAGGCAATCCTCGTGAGAACTTCTTCCTCACCAATGTACTTTGGCTTTATCTATTTCCATTCCAACCATTAGTTCATGAAGATACTGGACAAATTTTACATCTTTGGGTACACTGCTCCGTAGTGTCCATGTGATCGTGGTGGCTATTGCATGGGGTGGTAAGGTGTATTTTTGCGGTCGTTTGCTGCAAACATGAAAGTATTGGTTGTACAGCTTGCAGATTTTTGTAGTCCTCGGGTCTACTAGGTTTTTGAAGGTGGGATTTGTCTTCTTGTGAGCGTAGATCTTCACACCATCTCTTCTTTCTCTAATAGAGTTTCCCTTATTGTGGAGTCCAAGAGCATCTGCAATGATTTGAGGGGGATTTGTCTTCTTGTGAGTGTAGACCTTCACATCATCTCTTCTTTCTCTAACAGAGTTGCCCTTATTGTCAAGTCCAAGAGCATCTGCAATGATTTGAGGGGTAATTACCACATCAATCTTTTGGCCGTCCAAAGCAGCAATCACCGTTTTGCCATCTTTCTAAATAGAGCTTGCTAGCTCGTAGACCCTCTATGTATCCACACCTGCTTGTTTTGTTGCAAAGAAATTATGCAGATCAGCCCTCTCTAGGTGGTTGAGGATGCCTTCCTTGCTGGCATACTCACTAATCTCTCCAGGGATCATAGGAACATCTACTCTATTGCCTTGCGGATCTTTGAATGTACCTTGGTAAAGTCTGATTCCTTCAACTTCCAATGTGGCTTCATCTATCCAAGCTTTGGTTTGAGGATAGTGTAAGGTTCTACGGCCGCAATGATGTCTTTCAATTATAGCCTCTTCTTTTTAGCTCATGATTTGCTGGCTTCCATTGATCCTACAGGCACTCCAAGTGTAAAGTTAGTGTTGGTTTACAAAATCTGGCACTTTCTCAATTTCTAGCTATCCAAATTACTTCAAATTTAAAACACAAGCTAATTAGGTCCTAAGGGTGCTAAGCATGTGGTAAAAAATGCATTTTGGGTGCAGATTTATGTTGTGAGACATCATCGCATATATATGATGTCTAGGTGCTTAGAACTAAGTGATCTCTCATATGTGCATGACTCATAGCATGTACATCATGAATATATGCATGGATTTCAATTTGGATGTCATTTGGGAAATCTGTGACCATTAGAACTTCTTTCAGGCTCTGAAGTTGTATTATGGCTTAGATTTGAGCAATGAGGTTCAAATGAGGTGAAACTTGGTAGATGCTCTCGTAATCATGTGGTAAAGGCATAGAAGGGGTCAAGTTAGCTTCTAGGTTCATTTTTAGGCTAGTGAGAGACATCATACACGTCCAATGTCTACTTTGTTCAAAATGGCTCAAACTTGTGCTATAGTTGCACCTTAGCATGGGATTTGGGTTTCTATTCATGTGTTAGAAGCCAAAACATAGGTATAGAGCTTAGGATTCTGAAACTTGGGTTTAGATGGGTGTTAAGAACCAAAACTTGATGAAACTTGGGATGTGGGCTAAGATTGATGGGATAATGGCATTGGAAGTGAGAAAATTCCCCAGATTGATCATTTTGGCCCTGCCTTTGTTGATATTTTTGGTCCAGACCTCATCTGTAGCATCCTCAGGTGATGGGAAATCCTTAAATTGATCATCTCAGATTTTGATTTGGGATGAGTCATCTGTTTGGGGCCATAGAACCTGTCTCTTGCCAGGATTTTCCAAATTTAGACTCAAGTGGTCACAACCTTGCTCAAACTTGTCCAAATTGAATGCATGGCCTTTGTACTATGTGGTGAACATGCTCATGATGAAAGTTTTGGAGTTTGACATTTGTAAGAGAGAACAGACATCATACACGTATGATGTCTGCTGATGCAAAACAACATGAAACCCCTTGCGTAAGTTGTGTATATCATGTGCATGGTGTCCATGGACTCAAATTTGAAATTGAGCTTATGAGTGGGTGTTAAAGGGCTTGAAGGTGTTTGTGCATCAATATTTTTTCTTTTTGAGTAAGTGAAGTTAACAAGATACCCAAATTGATGAAAACTTGATGGGGAGCTCATAATGATGTGTATAAAGTGTTAGAGTGTCCAAAGTTATAGCAGCATGTCAATTCAAGGGGTCTAGACATCATACATGTATGATGTCTAGGTTGGCATTTTTGGCTCAAACTTGGTGCAGAGGTAGCTCTTGATGTGTGGTATGTGTAATTATGAATTTGGACTAGTGCTTACGTGTTCAAGGCCATAGAATGGGTTTAGGACACTTTGATCGGGAAGATGATGAGGGTGGTGATCAAAACATGCCCAAAGGTGCCCCAATTTGGTGTAGAGGTTATATGTACCATGTTTCACAATTCTGGATGCCCAAAATGGTGGCAAAACCCCTCCGTGATAGGTCTAGACATCATACGTGTATGAAGTCTCATTTTACAAACTTAATATTTGAGCATTGGGACATGACATATAGGCTATGTGCTTGCTTTGTGTAAAATTTCACTTGATTTGGAGCACTTTTGGTAAGTCCAAAGCCAAATTATGGGATTAGGCCGAGACTTTGCATTTTTTGGGTCTTGAGTACCCTAATCAGCTCCAAATCTTATGAAATTTTATATGCTTCATGTTTAGGGTATGCACAATGAGTCTATGAAGTCAGGTAAGTGATATTTGTGCAAAATCTAACTGTGAGACATCATACGTGTATGTTGTCTACCTTGATAAAAAGTGAGTTTGATGCCTTGGGGTGTTTTGTGCTTGTGCCCTAAGCCCTACTAGCTAGTTTTCAACTTAAAAAGTCAATGTTTAGCTTAAAAACTCCTTGTTTGGCATTTCAGTCTTTGAAAGGGATTTTTTCATTTGGAGACGACTTCTTGCAATGATTCCTCTTCAGGTCCATCTCCCAGGCTGGTGGATACAAGAGGGCACCTTTCCATGGCTTCAATGTATCATTTGGCCTTACGAATACCCTAAGTTTTAGCAATTTGTCGCTCAAATAGCGTCTTTTTGGGATGAGATGATCGCTGATGAATTTTCTTGCTATCTGACCATAGATGTTGGCTGTTGGTGATATGTCGATGATGCCCGTGAAGTTTGGTGGCAAGCGAACGCACCACTCGGCCGTGAAAGCCAAATGATGCTTTGCGGGTCCAAAGCCTAGCTTGATTTTTTGACCAACTCCTAGTAGTTGACTCTGGAGGTAATTACTTAGGCTTGTAGGTACCCTTCAGGAGCACCTATTCTTGAATTTTGGTAGCATTTTGACAACTTTCTTTCGGATCGGCTTCTGTAGGCTCCAGGAAGTTAGGGTTTTTTTAACTGGTCTAAATCGGTATAGGAGGCCGTAGAAGTGTTCCTCTAGTCTAGGGTTATCCCCCTATCAAGTCTCATAGCTATTGGGTTAGTGGTTTTTGTGTTATGGCCCCTTTTCGGTCTCTTCCCCGCGATGCCACATTGTTGTTTCCGTCAGTTTTTGCGATGAAGTAAGCATACAACATGTAAGGAAAATGGTGAGCCAACCTCTCATGTTCGATGCCAACTGGTGTCTCGTGTGCATCGTATGAAGCAGTTGAAAGTCCCTGTGGTATAGTTCTCTCTAGGTCTTTCTAACTTGTGAATAGTAGAAATGAGAGAATAAGTGAGGTGAGAATATCTTATATTTGGGGTCCCCGGACCACTTGCCATGAAATTTGACTTGTGCTCTTATCTTGTTGTGGAATACACTTTAGGCTCAAAAATTCCCCTATTTGGACTCTGTTTGACCCATTTTGGGATAATTTTCCCTTTCATCTAAAAATTGGTAAAATTGGGCTTTCGCAACTTTTTCCCATAACTGTGCATCGGCTTCACCATATGATGTCCTTTATTTGCTGAATATCATTAGTGTACTTTTCTTTTGTCGTTCCAACTCCATCTCACTAGTTTTTTTATTTTTCTTTATTTTTTTCCAAGAAATTGCAAAAATAGAAGGAGAATAACTTAAGTAACTCGTAAAATACCAATAAGGAAAAATGAATCAAAAATAACACAATGAATCGTTATGTACAGTTATCCGTAATATTTTTGGTTGGACTGTTCCATTTTTCTTACTTATATGCATGAAAACTGCTATTTTTATATATATACACACACTTAGAGGCTCATTACTGGCGTTTGTCCTCGTGCCTCTGTTGAATCACATTAGATAAGGGCATATATACTTGGGTTCACCAAATTTTTACAATCAAACACAATCAAAACGCAAAGGCATAGAAAGCAGTGCCCTTTTAGTACTCTTCTTGGGTTCCCATTGAGAATGCCTCCCCCCCTTTTGAACGGTTGTATAGAGGACACCTTTTCTTTTAGCACACCTATTTTCTAAATGGAGAATGCAAAAAAATGTATTTTCTTAGAGAGCCCTCCAAATGACATCCAAAATTTTGTAATGTTCATCCGAACTCCAATTTGGGTGATCTATAGCTTCAAGTGAAGAGCACGATGCCCTCTAGGCATTGATGTGAAAATAAAAAAATCCAAGTTATAGAAGGCTTTTTTGCAGCAGCATTTTTGAAGTGCATTAGAAAAAATATAAACTTTGCATGGGCCTTGTAAGAATCCCTAATTTTAAGGATTAAGGCTAATTTTGTGTAGACTTTGGAGGACAAGTATAGGTAGTGGTCCTCCTAGACGTCCCTTTCTCTCTCTAGCTCTTTGGAAGTGAAGGGAAAAAGGTGTTGCAGCATTAACTATCCCCTTCCATCCCTTTCCCATATGCCACATCATAAAAAACGTGCATAACCCTAAGCTAATTTTTTTCAAAAAAAATTATTTTTACTTATTTTTGGTCAAAAGTTCATTTCAACCTATATACATATAAAAAAAAGAAGCATTTTTGACCTTTTTTTGAATTTACACTCACTAGAAGGCTATTTTTTGATTTTTTTTCCCCTCCAAAAAATAACTCTCTCCCCCTCCCTCTCCCTTGCCTCTCTCCTACCTCTCCCTCTCCCCCTCCCTCTCCCCTACCTCCCTCTTCTCCCTTCCATTGCCTTCCTCCTTTGCATCCTTAGGTTTAGCAGCCATAGTGCTTAACAATATCACAAACCATGCATCCCACACACCATAAGTGTATATTTTCTTGCCCGCAGAGTTTGCATCAGAAGTCACATACGTGGGTGACCAAAGATCATCACAACAATGCCGTGCTACAGGCTGACACCAATGTCGATCGTTGGATGGATGTAAGTGATAGTTTATACACTCTAATTCATTTTATATTGTCTTTTTTTCTTTTAAAATGTTGAAATCAAATTTTGAACCATTTTTCACCGAAATCTCCTATGTGTGTGTATGTGTATACCGAGCGCGCGCACGTGCACACGTGCGCGCGCGCACACACACACACACATGCAGTCACTCATTTCCTTATCTTTCATTGTAGAGCTTGCATAACCTTATAATCTTTGACATTATAGATTCTAAATACCACTTTTCTTCTAAAAAACCCTTCTTTGTTACATCTTGCAGGTAGGTGCTTCAAATCCATGCTTATTAGAGGTGGATAATCTCATCATAATGTATATTTCAACATTGTTTATTCCCAGTTTGATGGAAATACTTGCAAAAATGTATAGCATATACTTAGCAAGTGTGTTTATTATATAGCTTGCAAATGTTGAATTCATACATGTTTTTGTTTGAGCAGGTCTCTAGTGCATCATGGTACAAGGTGACCTCTTACTATGTTAATTGAGTGGTGGTCTTTGTAACAATGGCTTAAGGAACTGGCATAACATAAAAGGCTCTACGGCAATACAAAGCTCTTCTCAAGCAATGTGGCTCCTAGTACACCAAGAGCCATTATGCTACCATAGAGAGATCCCTAGTAGGACAATACAATAGCTTTCTATCAGCAAGACATTCTTTCCTAACATGAGAGCACCCCCACCAAAGATATTTTTATGTGATAGGTCATCCCATGAACATACCATGTCATGGAATAGATACAATAACTATCATTGCACTACCCCTTGTAAGCAGTCATAAAAACTAATATCTAATTCTCCCAAACGATTCTCTCATGTTAAACTAATCATTTAATATGGGGAAGTACTAGGGGAGTAAAAGCTAGAATATTGGTAAGGCTGCCAGACCGGTCTCTGTCAGGGATCCAAAGGAGGGAAAATAGGGGTCCAAAGGGGGACAGTTTTCAAAAGATCAATGTGCTTCAATGGGGCTAACAAGACCTAAGGTTAAGCTCCATTAAGACTTCCATATGCTAAGTTTCCTAAATTTAATTGTATTGTCCAATGGCCAAAGTAGGAGAAAATTGGATGGTCATGGGAAGACTAAAAAGTCTTCCCACATCCCTAGGAAGGAGGGGGCAAGCCCTAATGGTAGGGGATGAGAGAGAAATACACACATATACACACTCCCAAGCTCTCCCCAAAGGGAGAATGGACACACGGTAGGCTCCTAGGCTAGTTGCCCCCAATTTCCCCTCAAATCCTATTGGATGGCCATAGAGGTGGACCAATGAGAATTAGGCTAGAGTAGAATTAGTCTAATTAATTTAAAAATGCTTGATTAAAGAACCATAGAAATTAAGATCCCTAGAAGACTATTGGACACATTCTACCAAGGGGTCCAATGAGCATCCAACAACCCAATGGCTTGCCTGATTCCTATTGGCCAGAAGACAAAGAGGTCCAATGAGAGTTTAAAGGAATTATTTAATTACCTAAAGCTCTCACAAAAGGGGAAAGGGGGACACATGTCACAAGGCTATCAATTATGCTTCTAATTTGTGATTGGCTAAGCTTTGTAAGGAGCCAATGAGTGGCCAACATGAGTAATTTGCAAGAGGGGTCGACCAAGAAGAGAGAGAGGGCTGCATTTTAGTGTAACACATTGCTACACACACACACACACACACACACACACACACACACACACACACACAACTGATATGTGCAAGAAGAACTCCATCTCCTTCTCCAAGCATTGATAAGTAGAGGCCTACACCAACAACTCTTGGCTATGGAATGCAAATCCAACCAAGAGCCAAGCTTCAATGGCATGCTCATCTCCTCTACCATGCTAATTACTAAGCTAAGCTATGCTATTAGAGTGATTATGTGAGGAGAATACTTCTTTCTCATAAGATACACCTTCTTCCTCTCAATCTATCCTCGTTCCCTGCTAGCTCTCACCATTTTTGAAGGTGTGTGAGGTCTTGGGACTGAGGCTAGGGACACTAGGTGTGTTTTTCAGGCGTAATCTGGTGCATGAAGCTTCCATCTTCATTGCACTTATTAGTTTTGCCAAGGAACACAAAGATTGTATTGTACAAAAGTCTCCTTTGATGGGAGAAGCTATAATACAAAGCCTTTATGGAGGGGTGACCGGCTCCATGTAAATCCAGTCCTCAATTGTTGTCAATTGTCCCATTTCTCTCTCTTTTCAAGTATTTCTAATGCCACATTAGCTAGTTGTAAATTGCTATGTTGCTTTAAGTACTCTCTCTATGCTCATTAGGAACTTGTTCTTAATGAAATGCTCACTATGTTATCAATTTTTGCTACACACAAATTACTAGTGCATTAAATGCTACAAAGCTATTCATGAATGTATGTTGATCAAAGCCAATGAGGAGAAATTTGGACTTTTTTATTTGGTGATGTGTAAGAGCACTCTAGCTCTACCATATTTTGAGCTTGTGTGGTAAGTTAGATAAGACTTGTAGTCATTTAAAGTGTAAATTTATTTTTGTTTGGTAAAATTGTACATGAGAAGACATGATAAAGTAAAAGAGATCTACAAATGAAGTTCATCAACCTTGGTGAGATTTCTACCATGCACTTGTGACATCAAAACTAAATATCATGTTGTTGAAACAATTGTGTTGCTTGGCCACACGCCAAGGTCCCATTTTCACCATATCTCTCCTTAAACCCTTTGATTTCTGTCGTGGTGGGGATTCTGGTTAATTTAAAGTTTGTACAGAGTCTAGGAGTTCATTCTGATTGTTTTTCTTCAGTTTTAAATTTTGACCCAGGGCACTCTTTGAAAGCCACTTTTGAAGCTGTTAGGGTGAGATTTTGGGAAAGTTTTGTATGCAAGAAATACAACCCTTAACAGAAGGAAAACCATTGGTTCTTTGAGTATTTTCAAATTCCATGGTTTTGATGCTCATTGAACCCCATAGATTAAGAAAAAAGTAACAAATGTCCGTTATACATCATTTTTGTAGAAATTTCCAACTTGCAGGTTGATTTTTAAAGAAGATTAAGAAAAAAGTAACAAATGTCCGTTTTACATCATTTTTATAGAAATTGCCAACTTGCAGGTTGATTTTTAAAGAATCGGAGCAAGATACGACTTTTTAGTATCACATGACAGTCGTCGAGCACGATGAGATGAGCAAATTTATGTGAGACAAGCTTGGACAGACTTAGAGCCGATTGAGAGCTACAAGTTGTTGAAATTAGCCTAAAAGTTCAACAGTAAATCTTAAAACTTGTATCATGGGCAAACAACTGTAATTTGTATTTGTATGCCATTTTAAGGCCCCATGACCCCTCAATAAGAGGGGCCACAAGGAGATGCAAAATGGATAAACAGGGATCCCTATTTAACCATTTTGCATGCCCTTGTGGCCCCTCTTGTTGAGGGATCTTGGGGCTCTAAAATGGCAAACATACCCTTTTTTTAATGGATGGCCATGAGATGGAGATGTAGTGTTTGATGTACTCAGAGCAAGCTCCCCCCCTTCCCTCTCTCATTTTTCTCTGTGTTAAAAGGCCTCACAAAGCTTGTGCACTAAACACTCAACACTAGAAATTGGCCAAACAAGGAGCCGATTTTTACTTCCTTGTGCCCACCCCCCGTTCTTGGCAATGTTTTGCTAAAACCATTTCTTTGGTGTTTGAAACCACATGTGATCCCTATTGGTATAATATCCAACGAAAAGTTCCTTGATTAGCAATAAGTTAAGTGTTCACCTATCAATCACCGCTATGCATCGACACCTCCATCTCAAGCCGTCCTTTCTCTAAGTCAAGCTTGTCATAAGCATACTAGTATGGAAACAATAACGTGTTGGAAAGTAAGAATTCAAGTTTTTCAACTCGTGAAATGTTGTTAATTAAGCAGGATATATTTGATAGGCCATCTTGACAAAGGTTATGATCCACATTAATAAGAATAACTATGAAAATTTAAGTTGCAATCAAAATATTGCTTGAATTTCTTCTTGGTGGAGTGATTTAAAAGGAGACTTGAAACATCTTAGAGGCAACCAATAACAACAAATTAGTATATCCATAAAGTTCAACAGTGTTTCTCAAATCTGTATGAAACTCCACTAATCTAAATTAAATACTCTACCTCAATACGACACCATTTAAAAAAAAAACATATTTATATTGCACCAAAATGAGTGTATATACAAAAGCATTTATAGAGGATTCCAACCTCATGAAAAAATTACAAAGGGAGACACTATTGTTGTTGCCAGGCTTCTATTACAAGTATTTGTCTTCCTAATATAGAGATTCATATACACTTGAATCTTTGTGTGTCTATGACACTAGGGAAGATTAAAGTACTTTATGAAGGGCTTTCCTAAGAGCTCCTAGAGAGAACCTAATGGTTCAAGATTCTACACAAATTCTACTATCCTTATCAAAATCTTTTAACATGGTATTGTAAGGTTCCTCACAAGCCAAGAATAGAGCGTTTTCCATCTTTGCACATGGTTGCATGCTCATGTTCCCTCAAAACAAGCTGACTCTGTAAGTAAACGCCAGACTTTGTGAGCACAAAGGCATAAAGTACAAAATGATATCTTTCTAATAATCTAGTGACAACTAGAAGGAGAATCTTTGATAGCTCTCCTTAGATAGAGTAACTTACTTGTGTAAGACTCAATCACATGCTATGCAACCCTAGATGGTGCACCAAAACCACCAACAAAATATCACATTGTTAACCACTGAACACGAGAAAAGCCCAATTTTTGTATTATTTACTCCGTCAAACTCAATGTGAATTTTTTTTGGGACTCGATTGAGTTTCCAGATTGTAATATACTAAATATGCACATTAGCAAAACCCATGGGAAGAAGTAGGAGACGATTTTGAGAAGTTAGAACCTCCAAAGATACGGTATAAAAGCCAATTTTTGTAACCCGAATGACAACTTTTGGGCTCAACTAAGTGTGCCGTGAGTTTTGTGTGAGAGAGTGAGCGATCTTCTTCTACTTTCTATGCACGCTACAAATTCTACATTGTGAAGGCATCTTCACCATTGTGTTAGCAACAGAAAGAGCTACGCGCCGATGCCAAGCTTGCACGGTTTTGATCTCTTCGCAAAGAGCTTTTGCATGAGCTTTGAGGCAAGTTTTCTCTCTAACTGTGCATCCAAATAGAGATTGCTATATGTCATTGCGTTCATGGAAAGTAGAACTACACTTTAGGCCTAAGCATGTCTAAAATCGATGACTTGTAATTTTTGGCTTGTCTTCATATGCAATTTTTGCACCAAGTGTTTACATGTAGTGATTTGGGTTAGAAACTTTAGGGCAGTTTCCTTTAGGTGTGTAGAGGTCACCCTTGAGTTTTGCGACGATTTGATAGCGTTAAGTATTGTTTCAAAGAGTGTATCCATCATAGATACGATAACTTGCACGCATACATAGTGTGCTTTGAGTGGGTTTTCCTTGTTAGTGATTGTCATTAGAAGGTCGAGTAGGTGATTAACACCCATCTATTTGTTTCCATGCACCTACGGGTCAAGCTACATCCTTGGTTGACATCTTGTTTTTTGGCATAGTTCTCACTTTGTTAGCAACTACGAGCATTGAATCATCTCGACAACATTGGCGCCACTGTTGAGGACAAGAGCCCTAGGTAGATGACCTTAGACTAGTCCTATGAGGTGAAAGTTCCTCTGGTTCACCGGAGCGTTGTTATTTTACTCTAGGTAGGTCATTTCCCAACCCCTGCATAGACTCATAGTATCCTTTGTGTGGACTGAGGAGTGTGAAGAATCCTTTGAAAATTTGAAGAAAGCACTCATATCTACTCCAGTCTTGAAAGCACCGGATTGGAAAAAGATCTTTTATGTTCATATCGATGCTTTGGTATTTGCTATTGGATGCATCTTGGCCCAACCAGGAGAAGGAAATATGGATTTCCTAGTATGCTATGCCAGCAGCTTAATAGTGTTGAAAAGAACTACACAACCACGAAGAGAGAGGGGTTGGGGATGATACATGCGGTTAAGAACTTTATGCATTATCTCCTTGCAAACATATTTGTTGATTCGTAGATCATCAAGCCCTCTTATATCTTGTAAGCAAACCATGTAATACCGGAAAAATTGTACGATGGTTTACAATATTTCTAGAGTTTGATTTTTACTCTTGTGGTCAAAAAAGGAAAGATGCATCTATGAGCAGATCACCTGTCTAGACTACCAAATGGAGAAGCTCCAAAAGGGATAGACAAATGACATCCCTGATACATATCTGTGCGCGTATGTCGCACGTGTCAATGCAAGGAACTTGCCGATACACCGAGTGCAAGCCACAAATGGCTCCAAGCACACAACAAGAATAAACTAGTAAGCTCAAAGATGATGATGGTGTGTCACTCACCGCTCTATGCTTGCTTCGTGGAGGATTCCTCGCCGCGAAGAAGAGGGAGAAGCCGCTACGCCGCGCTCAACCGCCTTGCCGCCGTCGTGCCGCCTCAATGCTCGATCGCACACACACTCTCTCTCTCTCTCACGCATACACACACACACACAGACAAGGAGATGAAGAAGAAGAAGATGGAGATGGATCAAGAGCACTCTTCAATTGCACAAATGAGAGAATGAGTGAATTTTAGGTTTAGTTGACTTTTATATGAGCTCACCCCATTCACAATTGGGCGCCCATGCTTAGCCAACTAATCCCTTGAATGTTCCAGTTACAGTGCGTCTCTCATCGGCGATCACTCTTACCCTTTCCTTATTGGACCGACAAGCCCGGTACCTGACTCTACCAAGTAAATAATACAACGTCCGTCGTAGGTGATATGGTGTCCGTGAGCCATGAGGGTTAACATGCCCCCCTTTCTGATAAGATTCCGTCCTCGGAAGCTATTGAGTTGAAGCTCGTTCGTCGAGGTGGAAGAGCATTTGAGATGAATGTCCTTAGCCTTCTTCAGTCACTACAAAATCAAACAACATTGGCACAGTAATTGCATTCTCATATAGAATTAAAAAGCATATGCAGTTGTAGGCAGACAATGTGATTGGTAACATAATTTTAAACCATTTGTCAGCAATACACATTAAATTGCAATATAATCAAATGCATAAATAGCTGTAAAGGTAAAAAATTAAACAAGTCTGGGGTCGCTAATTTAACGGTTGAAAGGCACTAGAGATCGACTATTAATACCATGGGTAAGCTTCTTAATTTTCTCTGGTCAATTAAGTTGTTTAATCGCGAGAGCCAAGTATTTCATGTTTGAGGGATGACTAGAGGCTATACCTAGAAGACCTTGTAGTTAAGCTACGATAAAAGGAATTTCTCATGAAATCATCGCCTGACTGATTACCTTTTCTTTGACCCCCAAAGTCTTTTCACAGTGATTCAATTTTGATGTGTGTGCTTATTTTGTATGCCTTGGGTTTTTTGCTTTTCAAGGAAAAGCGCCCACACTGGGAACCTCTAGGGCTCTAGTACCATAGGCGATACATGTGAGTGAAGTACCAGATCAAGCTGAGATTTCTCTTTCAGTTTAAGATTTTACATTGTGGCACTTTGATTTTTTGTTTGTTCGTTTTAAGCATTTTAATTTTGTAACTTTGGGGGGTCATATAACACTGTTACACCTTTCCAGGCTCATCACACTAGTAAACTTCCTTTATAATACTTAAGCTAAAGGTCAATAGGGACTAAGCCCACTAGAAAGCCCTAGTACATTTCACACAATGCTGCTTAAATCGGATTAAGAACCTAAGTAACCATTGATTATTAGGAAGACATTCCTCATGGTATTAAGAGAAGATCTGTAACACCTAACTTGGTCAAACTAGCTTAGTCGGACTGCTTGATTTTTAAATCTAGACAAGTGATTATGACAAAAATGACATTGAATTAAATTTTTGGTACTAAGTAAATGTGTTGGATATTATGCTACCAATCACAATCAAAGCAGACAATCATAGTTGCAAAAAAGATAAGGGGCAATGCTAATGGACAAGAAACACCTGTTTGTGTTGATGGTCGCGCTTGATTTGAAGAGTGAGTCGAGATAAAGATTCCATGAAGGTCCAAATCCTAACAACAACAACACGCTCCTGTAGACACTAGGAAACACAAAGAATACCTCTAGGAGGCACATCAGTGGGAAAAGGTACCAACACTTATTGAACACAACAAAAACATAAGAAACCCTAACCTAATTATTTGCACTCCCCCTAGAGAGTCAAGGGAATAGGATATTGTAGAGATTGGGGGGAAACCCTAAGGCTAAACCCCTATCCTCGCCGTTGAGATAAACAAAGTCATCATCCATGAGACCATATGTGCCATCCGTATAGTCATGTAAATCTTCTTCTTCATCATAGGTACCCATGTTTACTAAGAAGGTCACTAGACGCCTATAGTCATCTTGGTCAAAAGGGTAGGCCTGTGCAATGGGAGAAACACTCTCTACTAAGTATGGGTCAGTCATGGTCAAGAGGTATCAGCCATTCTAACTCCTCAAAATTCCTCTCACATGCTAGCGTACCTACCAAATCCCATTCACATGCAAGCACCGAAAAGACCATGTGAAACATTTGTGAAAAGTAACGAGGGTACCTCTCACCCAAGGCAGGAGTGGATGACTCTAGCGTACTAGCCATATATGTACACGCAAATAGATGATGGTTAGAGTGCAAATATTACAAGGGTCGTGTTCTTGTGCATAATGTGTTTTTATGATTTTGTGTTATGGCTCTCACTCCTTTACTTTTTTATCTTGTTTTTGTGAGTATAAGGCTTTATATATACATTCCCTAAGATTGGAGATTAAGAGGTCAGGGAGAAAGGTTGAGAGGGAAGCAAGTGAATGATGGATGCCAGCAAACACTCCCCCCTTCCTTGGGTAGATCATACCGTTTGAAATGATGTCGTCACCCTTTGAAACTAGTTTTTCCAAGTTGTTATAGGTGAAGGCTTTAACCAATAGTTTTCGACCGCCCTATGCGTTTCATCTAGTTGCAAGGGTGGTAAGGTACTCTCCCATGATTTTATTTGCAACATTGTTGTAGGTGGTGAACTTACAACGAGAGGTGCAAACTCTTTCTTGCTTGTATGGATATGTACAATGGTAGGTGGAGGTTGTGTCGAAGCTTCTATTTCCGTATAGGAACTACATGAAGAGCAAGAAGCTTCATTTGATTTCCTTGTTCCTGAGCTAAGTGGAACAAATTGTTCTTTTTTTTGTACCCAAACTAGCTCTGGAGCAGGTGTGTAACATTCCTTGATTTTTTCCTTTCCGCGATCTTCAATTCGTTTTGGAGCCACAAGATTGAGCTCACATGGGTCCGGTGACAAGTAAGAGCACAATTTACGTTTTGGCACCCAGATTTGATAATTTCCTTCATAGTAGCCTTGGGCTTCCGATAGTTTTTTAGGAATCCAACGCAACGTTTCTTTACATTTCTTGGGGCGAATGGGACGTCTCTTACCAAGCTCCTGTCTTTTAGCACTGACTATGGTTGTTAAAGAAGCTTTAGAGACCCACTTGTATGTTTTCTTTGTTATATTGGGATGTGTCTTGTGTGTCTCAAGCTTTATTTCAGTTACATCAGTTGAAGCTCTAGAGACTTGGGCTATGGGGACATATGGTTCAACCTCTTGGACATGCAATGTTTTGGCGTTTATTTCCTTAAGAGGAAATATCTCTGGGAATGTGGCTTGAGTGACAAGGCTAAGAGTTGGTTTCTGTGTTGTGACACCCCCTGTCCCCCAATCAATAGTGCATTTGGTGGCTATCATCCACGTGCGTCCCAGATTTATATTACTCTCCATAGTTCCGACAGGCATGACCAAAAAGTCTTGAGCTACAACCCCATTTTCATAACTGACAGAAGTGTGCCAGATTCCAAAAACCAAAGTTTTTTTCTTATTGACACCCTTGACTTGGATAATACTCTCAGATAGATGTGGCTTCCCTAACTGACACCACACCCCATATGATAGCAGATTATATTTAGCACCCGTGTCCAATAAGGCGTTATATAGCACTTTTCCATAAGTGCTGTTTAGCTCAATAGGGTATTCTAGAGGTGTGTCAGAGTTCAACCAATCCTCGTCGATTTCAACGTGGAATGCATGTGTGACTCCAAGGTGAGCCTCTCGTTTTTGTCTTATGCGTTGTTGTCGCTCCTTAGCCTCAGCTTGAGCTTGTATCTTCTTCAATTCTATTTGTGCCTTGGCTGCCTTTTTTGTATGGATGGCACATAGCTCCTCTTGGCTTAAAGGATCATAGTATCTTTTAAATTTTTTCCCATTGAGGAATCCAATGGTTTCAACTCCATCAAGAGTCTCCACACGAATAACCTTTGCTTTCAGCACTATAACCAGCAAAAATACATTTGATAGCCTTATCATCCAATTTCCTACGTTGCATTTGTGGCACCAAAACATATGCCAAATAGCCAAAAACACGCACGTGCTCAATAGAAGGCTTTCTAGCATGACATGCTTCATATGGAGTCATAGTCTTCTAAGCTTTCGTAGGACACATGTTCAGTACATAAGTGGCACACATGATGGCCTCAAGCCAAAATGAATGCAGCAAAGCTTGACTTTTGACCATACATTGTGCCATTTTTGTAAGTGACCTATTTTTCCTCGCAGTAACACCATTTTGCTGAGGTGTATAAGGAACTGTACATTGATGTTTTATCCCACGACTAGCCATAAATGCATTAAATTCATGAGACATATACTCCCTCCCTCGATCGGAACGGAGGGTGCCGATAGTACACTTGGAGACATTTTCAACCATAGCCAAAAAAAAATTGAAGCACATAAAAACTTCGGACTTCCCTTTGAGTGGATATACCCATGCATGCTTGGAGTAATCATCAATGAAAGTCACATTATGCACAAGCTGCAACTTGCATGTGACCCTAACTAAACCATCCTTTGGAAACTTTGAACGATGCATCTTACCCAAAATAAAGCCTTCACAAACATGTTTGATAGGTGCTTCAAGAGGCGGCCAAGAAGCAACCATCACATTTCTGCAAACGCAACAAATTGGCAAAATTCAGATGTCCAAAACGTGCATGCGAAAGTTTTGCATCTAAAATAGCCTTAGAATCCACACCTGCATTTGAAAAATTTTGCCCACACTTGTCATACAAAGTGAGCTTATACAGCCCACGACATAAAATGCCAAATACAACAATTTCATCACCAAAAGTGAGATCATGTACTGTACATTTGTCATCCACAAACTTGACTACAAGTCCAAGTCTAGCAAGTGTAGATATAGACAAAAGATTCTTCTTGATACCAAGTACATAAAGTGCATCGACAAGTGTGAAAGATCTATCATTTGCCGACTCCCTTGACCGGATAAGAGGCATTGTTGGCACAAGTGACTGAATTCCTATGAGGGACATCCTCGAGAGAGATAAACAAGTCACGATGAGAGGTAATGTGCTTTGTAGCACCACTATCAAAGTGCAACACTTGAGCATCTGTGGCAACTGACAAACATGCATCATGGACATTAGGATCATAAGTGCATTCTGTATAGTAAAAGCCCATTCTGCGTCAACATCAGCATCATAGTCTCCTTTCACAGAAGACTCAACAATAGATGCATTTGTAGTGGAACCAACATTTGAAATGGAACAAACCTCTTTCTTCTTAACTTTTTTGGCCTTCAACTTAGTACACTCCTTGATCAAATGATCATTATCTTTTGCAATAATGGCAATGCATCTTCTTTTTGCCGTTATCACTTGAATTCCAGGGGGTTGGGAGAACATTGGCAAAATGCTATATACTAAAAATCATTCAATCAAAGCTTTTTTTTAATATAAAAAAAACTTTGATCAAAGAAAACTTCAATTGAAATGCAAAGAAACAATTCAATAGACCGATTTCAATGACTTGTCTCCATATAATACGGCGGTTTTATTTTGCAACTTAGCCTCTCCTCCATTGCCTATATCCTTGCTCTATAGATAGGGGCAAGGTATCATGAATGAAACTATAGTATTAAGAGAGGTATAACTATCCAAGTTTCCTCAACACTCTAGGTTGGAGACCTCACAAAGATGTGTGGTCATTGTGCGGTGGTAGCACTTTGCAAGAAAGGCTGAAACTTAGGTGCTTTCTGGCCACAATTTAATGCAATAATGTGCACACAATTATATAGGAGAAATGTTCCGATGTCACACAAAATGCATATATTCTTGTGCTATGTGCGACAACACTAACTGTGTAAAAACTTGTGAGCAATTGGTGTGAGGCATATAGGGGTGTAAGTATGAGTGGTAGGGGGATGAATAATCCCACATGCGAAGTAAGGTATATATATTGAATTACTGCACTTTTGTCTCACAACTCGCCCGGGGGAGGGGGGGGGGGTGGAGAGGGAGAGAGAGAGAGAGAGAAAGAGAGAGAGAGAGAGAGAGAGAGAGAGAGAGAGAGAGAGAGAGAGAGAGAGAGAGAGAGAGAGAGAGCTTGATTGTGTGGAGGCTATGGTGGAATGAGATAGATGATGACATGGATGATTTTGCACAGTATAAATATCAAATCAATGAAAATGAAAAATGCTACAAATGCAGTTATGCACAACCAAAACTTTCCACCTAAAAATTTTCTGCAATATCCCATAAAATGTCATCCTAAAATTTGAAGTTCTATAGTTTGATGTCTTGGTACATGTTTCAAAACTGGCCTTGTCTCCTTCTTGAAATCTTGATGTTTGACTACTTGTGTCCTTTTCTCCAATTGCGCCAGACATACACATACACAAAAATGTAACAATGCCTCTTCAAATTTGGGGAAGCCTCCTCTAACAAGCGAAGATGGAGAATGAGGGAGCATTACATGTGGACTTCCTTTTTTCAAAAAATGCCTCTTGATTTCTTGGCACCCTTCCACATTAACTAGGTTCCGTGTAACTACCAATGTGTTCTGACTGTCATTGTAGATGATGTTGGCAGTGTCCTATCCAACACCCAAATCAGCCATAAGGAGTTTGAGCTATGCACACTCAACTCTAGCAATGAAGATTGCCCTATACTTAGCTTCATAGCTAGAATGGGCCACAATAGGTTGCTTCTTGCTCAACAATGATATGCATGAACTAATAAGCATGAAACAAAAACCACTAGTGGACACTTTTGTGTCATAACAACCAACCCAGTATGCATTTGAAAAAGCATGTAAATCTAGTGACAATGATCCCCCTTAGGATGAAACAACCTAAGATATAGAGTGTCACTCAACTAGCAAAAGATCCTTTTAATAGCACACCAATGCTTAGACTCTAGGCCGTGCATAAATTTGGTGAATTGTGAAACTACAAATTGAATATCCGACCTTGTATGAATAAATATGGCATCCACCAACAACAGTCTATAAAGAGTGACATCCGGAAAAATAAGGCATCCAACAATAAAGAGTGACATTAGAAAGATCTCCAACATCATGAAGACTCAGTTTCAAACTTGTTTTCATTGGAGTAGGAATAGGTTTGTAGTCCTCAAGTCCAAACTTACATAGTAATGTTTCTATGTATCTTGCTTGACACAAAGCAATCCCTCCACCATCACACCGCTTAAACTATATGCCCAAGTAATGATGCAAAAGCCCCATAGGTTTCATCTTGAAAGTGGCATTCAATTCAGCCTTGAACTTAGTAATGTGTATCTCATTTGGACTAGTAATCAACAAATCATCCACATACAAAATAACGATGATAAATACATCACCCTCATGTTTGACATACATAGTGCTCTCACTTGGACTATTACGAAAGCCTTGTTTAACCAAATGAGTGTTAGCTTTCTCATACCAATCTTGAGGAGACTACTTTAACCCATATAAAGCTTTCTTACATTTGCACACTTTATTTTCTTGTCCTTTCTTACATTTGCACACTTTATCTTCTTGTCCTTTCTTGACAAAACTACGAGGTTGCGCTACATAGTACATTTAGAGTCATTTTCAGCCAGGCCAGTCTTGAACACAATTCCTAGATGTCATATGCATATATGACCCTATGCACATGTGGACATTTTCAAGTAAAGTCCTATTTCTAGGGTTTAGGACAACCTAGGAAGTGTTATAACACCCTTGTGAGCCTATGCGGAGGGCGTGCATGTCCAAGAATTTAGATTAGTTGCATACCCTCTGATTTCACATGAGCACAACCAATGTCTACTAGGTGTAGGCATTGAGGAGTGTTTCCATACAACACCATTAGCACCAAGCCTAGGTAATAATTGCATACAAAGCACCTCTTTTAAGTGAGTTCATCAATTGACTAATAAGTGACATTTAAAGAAATTGTGGGTTTTGATTGGCATTGACCAATCTGGCTTTAATTCCATATATAAGTAGACCTAGTGTTCACCTCTCAAGCATAAGTCATTACCCTCATTACAAGCACCAAGTACCCATAATACCTCAGTATCTCTAGAATTTTTGCACAGGATAAGCCTATAGAATCCCATTAGCATTTTTAGTTTTCAGCCATAACCTCACTGTATTGTCGCTAATCCAACCATCAATACTAGTGTCTTCAATTTCCAACCCAAGACAATAGATCAACCAACATTTTTCAATTTTCCATCCATCACCAACATCGATGATAGGCTATAGCAGATCAGCCCATAGCCTTATCGTAGTTGCAAATCCCATCAAGTAACCTAGCATTTTTAGTTCTCATCCTTAACATCGTAGATCCAACCATCAATGGCAAGATCCCGTCAACATCTCAGTATTTAGGACTATCGTATCAGTATTTGTGCAATCTAAAGAAATACCTAGCAATAGAGAGGGGGGCCCTTGGAGGGAGGTTTGGGACCCCATCTAGTGTTAATCTCCTTTCTCTCTCTCTTTGACTCATAGAACCTTCACTCACAATATCATTCTCTCTTCTCTCTCTAGTCTTTGCACATATCTCATTCAGTAAAAAGGAACCTTGAGCATGCACTAAGAACTCATGTTGAGCATTCACCATCAATCACTTATGTTGCACATTACATTGGTATTAGAGCTCTTTGGTAGTGTTTGGTATCATCAATCAAGAAAAGACTCTAAAGAACTTCTTTCATATTTATTCCATCAAAGAATCTTGGTGTCCCTGTCTTGAACATATTAGCGACTCCCAACCTATTCCATCACTCAGGCATGCTCCCATCTTCATCGATGTGTCTTGAGGGCAATTGATCCGTAAAGAACTACAAAAAACAAGCGTGTTTGAGATGTGTAACCCAAGACTACTTGGGTGTGTTGATCTCTCTAATTTTTGTTTTTACAGGGTGGCAGTTAACCCAAAAAGGAAGGTCTTGTCCACCTCCCCTCGTTCCTCTTTTCCACTCATTGATAGTGGACCTTGCACATGCTGGCATGCCAATTGACTTGAGGTGGGAAAAAGAAACCTTGGTGTGAGAGCAAGCCCTCCAAGGGATGCACCCGTAGGAAGGAGTTGAGCTTGGGTAGTAAGATGGATGCATGGAGAGGAAATCAATTGCTGAGACTAAGTGCTCCTCCAAGATGCAAATCGAGAGCAAACCTAGGCACACTAACATAACTTCACAACAAGAGCATCTTATATCATGATGCATAAAATCATGAGATGGACAACTTTTAATTCTTGCGATGTGTGCCACAAGAAGCATATATATTCACAACACTCGATGTTTCAAATAGACAAGCAGAGCCCCACCTTGACAAAATTGCAAGGTTTGTAATGTACATCCAAACGTCCATGTGTATGCGTTTGCTTGGACAACACATTAAGACTACGGGGTAGAGTATGGTTTCTAGTTCTTATAATTTTTAAGGAGACATAGTACCGACTGAACTTTTGCATGATGGCATGTACTATATATTTTGTGTTTTCACTCTATGCCTCATTGCATGACAAAATGCTAAACAATCTACATTGTTTTCGTGTAGCTTAACACAAACAAGATCCTCTGTCACACACACTTGGACGACTCCCAATACATGATTACAAAGTTAATAGTGCACTTCAATTTTTAGAGCTCGGCAATGCTTTCTCGAGTTTAGTTTAGCTACATGTTTTCCTCACTACTAATAGGTGCTCGACACTAATCATTGTATATGCTTAATTATAATTACACATGCAATTCTTTTTTTACAGTTAAAAAATGCATCTTATATATTATATTATCCACATAGGTACTTGTTTACACATGCAATTCTTTTATTACATACGTACTTGTTTACCTTAGTACTAGATGCTTGATGTCAATCTCCATATATCCTATGTTAGGTCTATAATTTTTAAATTTCTACTTGGTTGTAAAGTGTCTTGATTTTATGTCTATTAGATGGTATCACAATTTTTGTTAGACTTCTCTCTCTCTACACTACGATTTATTATTGGTAACATGAGAACAATCTATAGCAACACCTACCAACCAAGACTAGTTGTCTTATACCCAACTATGTTGCAAGTCTTTGTAACTATGCGGATTTAAAATATGTAGGTAAAATGATTTAAACGAAGGGGTAAAATTTAAGGTGAAGCTTTAATTATCTTACCTTTTTTTTTTTTTATTGTCTCGCTTGAGCAAGATAATTTTACGAGATTGCGCCCACTTACCCACACCTCATGTCCCGAGGGGTTGAACCACAGTGGGTGAGCCTAAAGGCACTCACCTTCACGCCCACACCACTAGGACAACACCCTTTGGACTTTAATTATCTTATCCTAAGAGTCATGCGAATTTGATAGCAGCGTTTCAATTCTGTCTCCGCCCTCTCACGTCGCTCATGCACGTTTGCTATCTGCCTTCTGCTACGCTCAAGCGTCCATGCATGTTGGCCTCTTGCGCAGGTAACTCTCTCTCTCTCTCTCTCTCTCTCTCCACGCGTGCACACACACACACCCCTTGGCTTGCCAATTATAGAGGCTAGTTCATTTTTGAATGATGATGATGGTTGTGCGCTACAGCGGCAAGGCCGTGGTTTGATAATGCAGTACGCTGTGGATCCTCAAGAGGGTGAAGCCGGACCTTCGCTTATCAGAACGCTGCCCAACAAAAAAGTAAGTCCCTTTCTCCGCCTCGAGTTACGTCCTGAGTTCGAAACCCATTCTCTCGTTTTTTGCTCTGCTTCTTCTTCTTTTCTCTCTCTCTCTCTCTCTCTCTCTCTCTCTCTCTCCCCTTCCTTCCTTCTTCTTCTCTCTCTCACACACACAGGGTCTCTACAAGTAATCGCATTATCCTCCTATCATCAATATGCCTCATTGAATTCTCTCTCTCTCTCTCTCTCTCTCTCTCTCTCTCTCTCTCTCTCTATGGGTCTCTTTGTATTATTCCAACAATGTTAAAATTCTCTCTCTCTCTCTCTCTCTCTCTCTCTCTCTCTCTCTCTCTCTATGGGTCTCTTTGTATTATTCCAACAATGTTAAAATTCTCTCTCTCTCTCTCTCTCTCTCTCTCTCTCAACCCCACCAATGGGAATGCAATTAATTACACTCGTTGTATACATCCATATATGCACTATTGTGAATGCAATTAATGATTGGCCCTTGCAGCCCAGGTGGTGACACGGTCCAACTCATTTACTCCCACGACGAGGCGACACTCGGTCAGTGGCGTCAACAAAAAGTTCAAAGAACGCGCTACAAGTTTTTCTCTTCATGATCGGGAGCCCTTAAGTCCCGGTGTGACTCTAGGCTACTCCAATTCCCGCCCCCCCATACGCGAGGTAGAGGTGCTAGGCCACCAAACCCAAATTAGTGAAGGGGACTTCCAAGGGCCCCTCTTCAAGTCCACAATGCCCCCCACTAAAGACCACTTTGTTACCAAAAGTGGGATTGCTGCTCCTACTGCTACTACTAGTGCTACTCATCATTCTCCTTATCCTCACACCTGCCCCTCTACTACTAGCTGCCGAACTTGGTCTTCATGCAAGCAGTGGTGTCGTAAGCAAAGACGATGCCTCGTCTGGGTCGTCTTCGCCTTTGGTGTCGCCATCGCTGCCACACTTTGGTACCATCATGTCAAGCATGCCCAAGAAATGGCGCAAAAGAAGACCAAGCGATGGTGGTTCTAGCCTGTTTTACATGATCCATGGTCCATTACATACAACTTTGAACTTGCTCGAGCTGATTTACTAATTTTGTACCAACACATATAACTGAATTTGGACATATTTGATGAGACAAAATAGAAAGTATCTTTCATAGATAATTCTTTTTATGATAGAATTTTGATTCAATGTATATGGCCACTTGTGCACAAAAAGATTTAGAAATTTTCTCATGTAGGAAAATGGAGTCTTATTCAATGTTTTTCATACAGTGCATAACATCATGAGCTTCTACTTGAGAGGCACCACATACCTAGCTAGGTATGCGGTGCCTCCCTCACAGAAGCTCATGATGTTGAGGTAAGTCATAATGTGAGAATCTGTCAAAAACTTCTTGTGGTGATAAGAGTTTCTATTAGCATCGAAAGTGCTAATTAAAGCTATATCAATGTTAGGTTAAACATCTAATGCTGAAATACTGATTACCATACTTTACTCACGAAGAAGCTTTATTTGGAACATGAGATAAATTCAGGATAAATTTTGGATTGTTTGCAAGGCAATAAGTTTCTCATAGCAATAAAGAGTGTATGAGAGTCTAGTGCCAAAATTGATTTTGGTCGGTAATTGTCTGAGTCGGTAAGGTCCGTACTCACCGTTCAATAGTTTGAGCACCGCTTGCCTATCTTGATTGTTGCCAACCTAGTAGACAATGAGATGATGTTGTATGCATGTGCCTGGTTTAATTAAACCCAGTGTAATTCCCATAAAACTATTGTGTGACCCATCCTTTAAACTCATACAAAAACCATCCATACAAGCCTCAAGGCAGCTTGTTGTATTTCCATAAAACTAGTGTGTCACCCACCCTTTAAACGGACAGAAAACCATTAAAAAAGGTCAACTGTCATGTCTATATAGTATGCTTAGGCAATGGTCACGCTAAGCTTATCATACAAAGCATTAAATGAATAACTAAGTCTCTTGCATGGTCACACAAGGCTTAGTTATTTATTCATCCTCCCAACTATGCCTTGAACGTCACAAGTATACCATAATCGGCGTAGTTACAAAGGGTAGGCATAGTAACTCATTTAATGCTCCTTTTTGCGTGTGACCAAGAACGAGGCTTAGCTAAGAGTTGCAGCAGTACATGAAAGCGGGAGCGTAACACTAGCGATGGCCTGAAGCCCATTGGTTGTCACCCCCTCCCAAGGGGGATCATGTCCACACATGCTGGCCCCTCGAGTAGTAATGGGGACCCTGCGTCTAATGCTTGGCACCCTTCACATCCTCTTGCTAATCGTCCCTCGCTCGTTTAGCTCAATGCCACGCATCAGAGCCCTTCCTTGCTAAGTAACTCACACTTATTTAACCAAGTCATAGCTAATCTGTCTGTAAACCTAGCAGAAAAGCTTAGGGCCGCCAAGGAGGTGAAATCTCCTGCTCATGAACACCAACCAAGAGCCTCTCGAGGAGAGGAAATACAGAAGAATCAAGGTCTTATGTTCCACTCCACCCTCGGATGTTCCAGGCACCCTCACACCGGAGGAAGTGATTCAGTAACTCATAACGGACAGGAAGGAGCTCAAGGAGGCAAGCCCTCTGTCACCCTCCCCGCTTCTCAAGTTCGCAAGATTCAGAAGGATTTAGAGGCGAGAGCTTTGATAGGGCTCTTAGCTGGCCCTAGACCCCCGGCTGATATTCTCATGAGTTGGATTAAGCAACAATGGGGCTCCCTAGGTTCAGAAGTAGAGACCATACAGGCCCTCCCAAAGAACCATTACCTGTTCATATTTAAAACCCATGAAATGGAGTTCAGTGTTCTCAGTAGAGGGCATCGGCTGATCAAGACTTCCCCTCTGAGTCTGTTTAGATGGTCCAAGGAGTTCAACCCAGAGTCCTATCCATTGGTGATAGAGCAACCTCTGGTCTACAAATATCTCCCGTCTGCTTGTTTTCATTGCAGAGCCACAGGGCATTTTGTCAGAGATTGTCCTATTAAGAACCCGCTGCCCAAGCCCACTACTCAGCCATCTACTGCCTCTCCTCTCCTCCTGAGACACTCAACAAAGATAGAAGAAACAACTCTACTCCCCCTCAAGCTAGAGGGGACATCAACATGCAAAGACCTTGTAATGTTAACAGGTTTTTCTTGCTAGCCTCTCTCCCAGAATGGGAAGAATATGATGTTGCAGAATCCATGAGTTCTGACTCGGATGGGGAGGGGACAATCCCTTCAACACTGGAAGAGCAAGTTAACAAGCTAGATAAAGGGAAAATGATTGACCTGAACCAGGCTTCCCCCTCTGTCTTGGACCCCAACAATAAGGAGAACCTCTCACCAAGAAAAAATCCACAGGCCCCCAAATTCATGGAGTTACAGAAGGATAACAAAAGAGCTCACAATGCAGTAGCTCAAGCTTCCCCTTGAAGAGCGCGTGCGAGAGCGTGTGTGTGTGTGTGCAACAATGGAGAAGAGAGGAGACACAGTTTTGGGTGGACTCCAAAACACAATAGTGTTACGGTTATGAGTCCTTATTCTTGTATGTATAATGAATGGTCAGTGTTAGTTCTCGGTAGTCTCCGACCGCCCAACACTTAGGCACGGCACATTGGGCTTTACCACCCCAACAACCTCCCACTTAAAGCACAATGTGCCTTTAAGCTGGGGTGACAATGTATATATACACACATACAGGTAGACAATGACCATGATCATCTACCCAATGCCCATGAGTGCCCGACAATGTGCAAACCGCTTTGAAGGTAAGCCCTTTGTTAGAAGATCAGTAGGGTTTTCAGTGGTGTGAATCTAGGCAAGGTGCAATCGCTTGTCCTCAAGCACCTCACGAATGAATTGATACTTCACATCCACATGCTTTGTATTTGCATGAAACACTGGATTCTTTGCCAATTGTGTATCACTTTGGCCATCACAATGTAAAACATGCATCTCAACATCGATTCCCAAGTCTCCCACTAGCCGACCAAGCCATATAGCTTCCTTGCAAGCTTCTGAAGCTGCAACATATTCAGCCTCTGTAGTAGACAAGGTAACACAATCTTGCAAACGAGATCACCATGAAATTGCACCTCGAATGAATTCAAAAACATAGCCTGAAGTGGACCTTCTCTTGTCCAAGTCTCCTGCATAATCTGCATCCGTGTAACCAATTATACATGCTTCCTTTCTTCCAAAGCAAATGCACATGTCTTTTGTACCATTCAAATATCACATAAACCCTTTCACTGCCTCCCAATGTTTCTTGCCTGGATTTGACATATATCTGCTAACAACTCCCACTGCAAAAGCAATATCATGACGTGTAGCAATCATAGCATACATCAAACTCCCAACTGCAGATGAATAAGGCACTTATGCCATTTCAGCCTTTTCCTCTTCAGACTTAGGGCAATCATTTTTATAAAGTTTCACATATGGAGACAATGGAGTACTCAATGCCTTCCCCTTCTCCATATTGAAACGCTTGAGCACTTTAGCAATGTACTCAGATTGAGACAAATAGACCAATTTCTTACATCTGTCTCGCTTAATGCGCATGCCAAGGATATGGCTTGCTTCACCCATGTCTTTCATTTCAACGTTTGCATCTAACTCTGACTTCAAGGCTGAAATCTCATCCCTACATTTTCTGGCAATTAACATATCATCCACATAAAGGACTTTTCTAACTGACACATTAAGTCTTCATTGCCCTTCTCAACAAAACCTTCTGGCTGTTGCATATAAACTTCTTCTTGAAGATCACCATGCAAGAACGCCGTCTTGACATCCATCTGGTCAAGTTCCATGTCATCTTTAGCAACCAACACAAGTACACACCGTAGAGTAGTCATCTTGACAACCGGAGAAAAGATCTCATCAAAGTCAATACCCTGTTGTCTGTTGCTGTTGCTTAAATCCTTTAGCAACAAGTCGTGCCTTGTACTTGGGTTTATTGTCATGAGGTGTAATTTTTTTCTTGTACACCCATTTGCATGGTAATGACTTTTTATCTTTAGGCAACTGAACCAACTTCCATGTTTGATTCTTATGCAACGAGTCCATTTCTGATTGCATAGCTTCCTCCCACTTTGCCTTGTCATCCATTGACATGGATTCCTTATAGCACGAATGCTCTCCGCAATCTGTCAACATAATGTAGTCCAATGAGGGAGTAAATCTATCAGGAGGCCTTGAAACTCTTTAGACCTTCTAATAACTGCTTGAGTCGGTTGTCCCTCGGCAACATCTTGTACTGCCGGAGGATTCTGTACTTATTGTCTGACATTAGGCACTTCAGCCCTATTGTGGACAATTCCATCTTCTTGGAAGATAACTCTCCTGACCTCCACTGTATGCACATGCTTCTTATGCATCTTTTCTTCATTGAAGTATTCGTCATTACTGCGAACTATCTTTTTAGCTTCAGGATCCCATAATCGAAATCCCATCTCATGAGGATTGCCATAGCCAAGAAATGTGCATTTCTTTGACTTAGGAGCCAACTTGCTTCAAAACTCCTTTGGAACATGGCAATACGCTTCACAGCCAAAAACTCTAAGATTCTTGTAAGAAGGTGGCTTCCCAGACCAAATCTCTTCAGGTACCTTGTCATCTAAAGCCTTGTTAGGAGATCTATTAATAAGATGGACAACAGTTGCTAACGCTTTTGCCCAAAATCCAGTAGGCAACTTTGCATTAGATAACATGCTACGTAACTTCTCTTGTATGGTACGGTTCATCCTCTCAGCAACACCATTTTGTGGAGGGCTATATGGAGCCTTCAACTCTCTTTTGATGCCTTTGGAATCACAAAAATTCTGAAAGGCTTTAGTGACATACTCACCACCATTTTCTGACCTCAAGCACTTTACTTTCTTGCCAGAATGATTCTCCACTAATGCCACAAAATTCTAAAATTTTGAAAGAACTTCATCCTTCTTCTTGAGAGGATATACCCACACTTTCCTTGAGAAGTCATCAATGAATGTAACAAAGTACAATGAGCCTCCCATGGATACGTTAGGCATAGGTCCACAGACATCACTATGCACTAACTCTAATCGATCACTTTTTTTAGTGTTTCCCATTTGTGTGGTGACTGTGTTTGTTTACGATAAAGACAATGCTCACAAACTGAAAAGTCTGAGAAATTGAATCCACGCACATAACCAAAATGAGATAAGATTTTCATTCCCTTTTGAGACATATGTCATAACCTGCGATGCCACAAAGAGACACTTGGCTGCTCAGTTACACAAATTACATCGTTTTTAACATTGGATACATGTAAGCATGTACAAAGTCCCAGACTTTGAACCATGTGCTACCACTAAAGAACCTTTGGTGATCTTCCACGAACTATCACCAAATGTGCAGTAATATCCTGTGTCATCCAATGGTCCTGTACTAATCAAGCTTTTGGTAAGCTTCGACACATGTCTCACATTCTTGAGCATGAATGAAGAACCATTCTGAAATTTCAGCACATTGCCGACACCAACTATGTCGCAAGCAAAGTCATTGCCAAGATGAACACGACCTTTACGGGTTGCATCATATGTACCGAACCACTCTCTGTGAGGAGTCACATCAAACGATGCACTTGAGTCAATAACCCAATCCTGTAAAGCATAGTCATCAGTGGCAACCAAAAATGCTGAAACCATGACAGATGTGAGATAAATATCTCCATCAGAATCTTCAACAAAAACATTGTTGTATTCTTCAATCTTTATGCTGCTTTCCTTAGTCTTGCCTTCTTTCGACTTCTTGTCTTTACCTTTCTCTTGTTTTCACTTTCGATAGTCTTTCTTCATATGACTCTTTTTGTGACAATGATAGCACTCAATGTCCTTTCGGCCACGTGATTTGCTACGAGATTTTCCTCTCTGATTCTGCTTGCCCTTTTCTTGTGATCCACCACGAACAATGAGAGCATTGCTAGTACCACGAGAAGTATCAAGATTCTTCCTGCTAACCTCTTCAGTAAGAAAACTTCCCTCAACATCAGCACATGTTAAACCATCAGGAGGTGCTAAGTTACTTATGGCTGTGCGAAAAGTATCCCAGCTTTCTGGCAGTGTAACTAGCAAGAACATTGCTTAGACCGAATTGTCAAAATTGACTCCCTACACAGAAAGCTAACTGAAAATTGTGTTGAACTCATTGAGATGGTTGCACATGGGTATTCCCTCATCCATCTTCAAATCAACAAACTTTTTCAGCCAATAAACCTGTGATGCTGCACTTTGCTTCTCATGCAGGTCACATAACTTCTTCCACAGCTCATAACTAGTCTTTTCCATGTTCACATTGAAGTACACATTCTTTGACAAAGTCAGCATGATGGTGGATCTGGCAAGCTCATCCAACTCTTGCCAATCATACTCATCCATATTCTCAGGCTTTATCCCTTCCATCTTTATCGGCCAGATCTGCTTCTTCTGTATTAAGACATTGTAAATTTGTTCCTTCCAAAATGGGAAGTTAGTGCCATCTAACTTCTCAATGTTGAACAAAGAGTTCTTCGATGATGAAGCTTTCACTCGACAAGGAACAAAAGTGATAAATCCGCTCCACTAAAGAAGATGATAGAAAACCTGAAATTTTTTGGCAGAGTCTACCTTGCAAAACTAACTTCTAAAGCCAAAACAAATGTGTACAATGACTAAAATGATGATGAAAGTGGCTAAACCGGCAAGATAAAATCTCAAAGAACTGTCACTGTCAATGTCTCCAACTCTAGAAGAGTGTCTCTGACCAACTGAACACTCTCAAAGGCATACACATAAATATGACAGCAATTCCAACAATGGCGGGTCAGCAGATGCACACCAATATTGCACTAACCGCATAAACATACATCCTATGTCGATGCCGAAACTATGGGGATGTCGGGGGCTCGCTCCAAAACCTGTATCATCGAAAGAATCTCCACATTTGAGAATCCCCCAGCTCAATAAAACCTTACTACAACCCTCAACAATAGGCTTTGCATATTTCCATCACAATTGATAAACCGCATAAGATCTTACATCAACCACAGAAACCCTTTTCAGTAACCGCTACAGCGGTTTGTCTGATATAACAGACCTTACATCAAATATGCATGTGACAGACATTGCAGAAAGAGTCTGCAACAAAAACCTGTACGCAGAAGAACCGACGAGGGTAGACCACCCTGCTTTCTGAATATCTCTCAAATTGTGCAAAATTTTCATAAACTTCCTTCTGCAAAGTTGTAGACCACCCACAAAAGGTGGAGGGATAGGGGAATGGACTTGAAATAAGTTGTTTTTATAGATCAAAACAGATCTGTAAAAATCTGCAGCTTCTACTTCCCGACCTACAGGCAGTCTGAGTGACGTATCTCAAAATTGGTGAAGATTTTGAGAAAACTTTCTTCTGCAAAGTTGAAGAGGACAAAAAACCGGTTAGTAATAGAGGGAATTGGCTTAAAAGGGCCAAACAACTGGACTCCCCGGTCTCTATTGGGGAAATAAAAAAAGCTATAGAGGGACTCAACGTCAACAAAACCCCAGGTCTAGACGATCTCCTGGCTGAGTTCTATTTGACTTTCAAGGAATGAATCACCCAATTCCTCCTATTAGTTTTGGAAGAGTCTTGTTTCTATGGGGCCCTACCCTCAGACATTAATACAAGAGTAATAAAATTGTTGCACAAGAGGGGGCCCAAAGAGCTCGTCTAATTGTGGACCTCTCACCATGTTGAACACTTTGTACAAATTTTTTGCTAAGGTGGTTGCCAATCGGATTACAAAAACTCTAATGCAGGTTATTTCAAAGAAACAGAAAGGATTCATCAAGGGAAGAAGGATCCTAGAGGCCATCATCTCAATATGAAAAGGGATAGAAAATGCCCAAGATACTGGAATTGATTTTTTCTTTACTAAAGTCGATTTTGATAAAGCCTATGATAGGCTAGAATGGTCATTCATGTTGTTCAGTATGGCTCATATGGGATTTGGCCCAAGGATCCTGTTGTTTGTCAAGACACTGTTTGGTAATGCCAGAGCTAGAGTGGCTCTAAAAAATGCAATTACGAAAGCTTTCTGGCTGAATAGGTTGGTAAGGCAAGGGTGCCCCTTGGGCCCCCTCGTGTTCGCTATAGCAGTCGATGGTTTGAATTGGCTTGTAAAAGGGTACATGGAGAAGGGTCTCATAGAAGGAATCCCTCTCCCCAACTCCTCCCAACAGCAAGTGATGTCCTAGTTAGGTTGCAGGGGCTCCAGACCTCTACTGCGGGCAGAGTGGTGGTAATAAATCATTTCGTCTTATCGTATGTGCTTTATTTCCTTTCTTATTGGTGTCCACCCGACATCCACCTAAAAGAAGTCACTAAAGCATGCATAACTTTTCTATGGTCGAGAGACTCTACCAAAAGAGGAGCTGCAAAAGTAAGATGGGATGTATGTTGCCTCCCAAAACACAAGGGGGGTCTAGGGATGTGGTCCATAGAAGATTGGGTAGATAAGCTTGCAGTGAAGACCATTATCAGGGCCATCCTTCAGCCAGAGGAGGAGTGGGCGATTTTGCTGTTTAGAAAATGTAACTCCTAGAGGTAGACAAGACTTAGCAACAGTTGCCATGGGTCACAAATCTTTTTTTTCATATGAACATCAGCCCCAAGGGATCCAATTTGATGAAATCACTATGGGGTGCTTCAAATAAGTTCGTATCGCAGATTTGTCCAAAATGGGATAAGCATCAGGGTCATCGAATCCTCCACTATCACTTCATCTGGTTCCCCCTGAAACCTTGCCCTCCTATATTCAAGCCTACAACAAAAAGGATTCACAAAAAAGGAGCCAGAATTTGGGGAGACATTTGGAACAAACAAGAACATAGATGGCTTTCTTATTTGGAGCTAAAATCGAGAAATTTGGACTTCAACCTTGGGAGATAGATTTATTACTTATGAGGATGCATTGCCTTCCAATAAACTAGCTCTGGATGCTCTTGATCTCAGAACCCCCACGGCTAAGGTGTTTGGATGGAGAGGAGGATTCTCCCTCTCATCCCCCATCCCCTCGCCTAAATACATTGACCCGCCCCTTCATGTCACTCTGAACAGAAAGTGGAGCCAAAATTGGGATAGAAAAAAGTGATGCCCTAAATTCAAAGCTATATGGTCTGCAAACATCCCTCCTGTAAAGTCTTTGCTGCTTTGGTTGATTCTACACAAAGCAATCTGGACAGGAGTAAAATGTAGAGATTGTGGTCAGGGTTCTGGACTATGCTCCTGATGCGTAAATGCAAAAGAAGACCTCCCTCATATCTTCCTCAATTGTACATCCTCTATTAGGATCTTGACCCCACTGGAAGAGGTTTTAGGGTTTTGGCCCTCTGCCAAACAGTGGCTCTTGGGAGACTTAGTTAAAATCATCTCTTCATATTGGGCCAAAATTCATTTTGAGTTCATTTGGATCATGTGAAAAGAGAGGTGTGCAGTGGCGTTTGAGGAGTCTTACCAGACTAAAAGTCTGACAATGTTGGTTATTGACTTCAACTTGCAGATATTCAGCTAAGTTTGGACCAGCCGAGGATCTACCATGTTCAAAGCAAAGTGTTGGCAGATTGCAAGGCCAACTATAAAGCACTATTGAACAGCTGGACGAAGGCAACTCACCCAATGAGGACGCTGCAACAGAGGACTGAGGAAGTAGAAGGAAAGCTGTTAGGATTCATAATCCGTTGCGATCAAGCTCATGAGTTGATGCTCAAAATTGAGCACCGAATACTGGGTTTCTAGTGTAATGGTCGTTACCCTTGTTTTTTGTTTTGGCCCCTACTCTATAACCTCTTGTATATTCCCTCGCCCCTCATGGGGTCCATGGACGTAATTTTTTCAAAGTCTCCCTAATACAAATCTGCTCTCTTTGGTTTAACAAAATTAGGCTTAGCTATTCGTTCAAATAACTGATAACTAAGCCTTGGGTGACCATTGCCTTATGATGTACCTTTAAACAAAACATTTATGCCTCTCGTGTCAAAGGATTATCTTTTCCAAAAATTCACACGGCCACATAGTGTCTCTAGGATCACCAAAAGCATGTGTAGCACATGTGCATCCTCTTTAAGATCATAAACTACACCCTTGCTTGGAGGATTCTCAAGTATTGGCAGCTTCCCTAGGTGAGAGTTAGGATATGGAGCACGCTAGTATATCACTTAGGGTTTGCGGGTGGAAAGCCTGTGAACTGTGGGTGCTTTGCCTTGCCTTTGAGGGATGCAGAGCAAGGGGGCTCCAAGGCATTAGCAGGAGGCCTGGCGTCAACGGATCGCGGAAGTAATGGTGGCAGGTTGTGGCAGTGTGATGGGTTTTGGCTCCCATTGGAAGCTCCTGGCAGTCTCCTAGCAGTGTGACGGGTTTTGGCATGGGGTTGGTGAGTGGTAGATGTTGCTTCATGATCGCAGTGACTCGTCTCATGGGTTGGGATTTGGCCTCCCTTATGGCCTGGTTGTTCACGACAGGTGTTGATGCTCTTTGTGGATTTGTTGATGGTGCTATTCCCCATAAAAGCCTTGGGTTTAGATCTTTGATTTGTCTCTCTGATGCGAGGTGATGGAGCTTGGATCCTCCCCCCTTATGTGGCTGCTACTGATATGTGTGCAAACCTTTTTTTTGTTGGGTGGATTCCCTCTGTGTCTGATGTTCGGTCCAATCTGATAGTCCTCGGGGGGTGGTTCCCTTGTTAGCCTGTCGTGTTTCTTTTTTGGGATTATTACGATGTCATGGCTCGTGTTGATCCACCTATTAAATGTCCGTTCTATTGCATCTTGGGGATGACCTATGTGTGGGGTGGCAGCCCGGGCATGGGTCGTGGCAGCCTCTGGATGTAATGATGATGTACTATGGGATGCCAAGGATCACTTTGAGCTTGGCTATTGTTGTTATTCATTTTGTTGATCAATATATATATATAGCTCACTATTGTGAGTATTGCAAAAAAAAGAGAGGATATGGAGTAAGCTTGTCCAAGCGAGCTTTTTTTTTTTTTGGAGGGAGAGCCACCGGTGCACCACCATTGCCGCCCTCCTTGGCCACCAAAGCACCATCGCTTCTCCTCCGTCCTCTCCTCCTCCACCACTTCCTTGGCCACCACTATTTCCACCCTCCTTGGCTACTTAAGCCACCCACTCCTCCTCCATCCTCTGATCTTCCACCACCTCCACTTATCTCTCTCATCCTCCCCATCCTCTGCTCTCCACTCTCCTGTTGTCTCTTCCTCTCCCTACCTCCACACCTCTTTCTTACTTCTCACTAACTTCTTCCCCTCTCTCTCTCTCATACCCACCCTTGATATCACTCACTCCCTTGATCTCACTGCCATTTCCTGTGCCCATTACGTACCTTTGCTGCTCTCTCCCTCTCTTGGCCTCCACATGTCATTTCGACCTACTTCTTTCCTCTTTTTCACCCATTCCTCTCTTGGCCTCCACATTTTATTTTAACCTACTTATTTTCTCTCTCTCTCTCTCTCT
The DNA here is from genome assembly GCF_014529385.1 of Adiantum capillus-veneris. NCBI lineage: Eukaryota > Viridiplantae > Streptophyta > Polypodiopsida > Polypodiales > Pteridaceae > Adiantum > Adiantum capillus-veneris. The sequence goes on along the minus strand of NC_140951.1, from coordinate 84,363,649 downwards.
CTCTCATTCCTTCTCTCACTACTACCATGTCCTCTTTCCTCTCTCTCACCTATTCCCTCTCTCCCTCTTGTGGCCTCCACATGTCATTTTAACCTACTTCTGATTTCTCTCTCTCTCTCTCTCTCTCTCTCTCTCTCTCTCAAATTTTTTTCCCTATCCGTGAGTTATATACCTCTTCTACACTCTAAACATGTCCAACCTCTCTCTCTCTCTCTCTCTCTCTCTCTACAATCACCTTGCTTAACTGCATCCCTCTCTTACACCCTTCCTTATTGTTTCTTTGTCCATCCCTTTCTATAGAAAGTTCGCTTTACTCCTTCCTCTCCCCCCTCTCTCTAGCCATGGACATAGAGAAAGGAGGAGAGAGAGAGAGAATAGTAGACACAGTATATACGTGTGTGTGTGTGTGTGTGTCATAATAACTAATATCTAATTCTCCTATATGATTTTCTCATGTCAAATTGATAATTTAAAATGGGGAAGTACCAGGGGCGAAAAAGCTAGAATATTGGTTAGGCTAGCAGACCGATCTCAGTAGGGATCCAAAGGAGGGAAAATAGGGATCCAAAGGGAGACATTCTACAAAAGAGCAATCTGCATGAATGGTGCTATAAAGACCCTAAGGTTCAGCCCATTAAGACTTTGAAAGCCAAGGTTTCAAAATTTCAACTAAAAATTCCATTAGCAAATTTTGGGAAACTTGCATGCTTGTGGGAAGACTTTTGAGTCTTCCCACATCCCTATCAAGGAGGAGGCGAGCCCTAAAGTTAGGGGAAGAGAGAGAAGAAGTGAGAGAAACACACACACACACACTCTCCCAAGCTCCCTTTACACAAAGAGCATAGTGGACACATGTCAGGTTCCTAGCCCAGTTGCCCCCAATTCCCATTCAAATCCTATAGGATGGCCATAGAGGTGGACCAATGAGAATTAGTCTAGAGTAACTTTAGTATAATTAATTTAAAAACACTTGATAAAAGAATCAATGAAAATTAAGTTCCCTATTGACTATTGGACAGTCTGTCAAGGGGTCCAATGAGAATTAAGCAGCCCAATGGCTTGCTTAATTCCTATTGGCCAGAAGACTAAAAGGTGCAATGGGAATTTAAATGAATTAATTAAATTACTTAAGCTCTCACTAAAGGGGAAAGAGGGACACTTGTCACAAGGCTCTCCATTTAACCTCTTATTTCCTATTGGCTAAGCTTGGCATGAGCCAATGGGGGGCCAACAAGAAATAGCAAGAGTGGCCGACCAAGAGAGACAGAGGGGGCTGATTTTGCAAAGTCATTATCACACACACACACACACACACACAACTCATGTGCAACTTGAAGATATTCCCACTAGGTTCAGTGCCCAAAAAGGGAAAGAGGGGGGGGGGGGGGGGGGGGGGGGATTAGGAGGAGAATAATAGCACATCATTACTATATTGGAGTAAAATGTATCCATGACATGGCATAACTATACATTGTTTGGAAAAATAAGGGAATACCTTGCACATCAAAGGTGAGCTCTCGAATATTGAGCCAAAGTAACAGATATTTTTTGGAGGCCACCTATAACAATTTTGCCATTGTGACAAGAAAGTAGCATCTATAATCAAAATTTGCAAACGACTTCTTTAACTAAGTGGACCGTGAGGAACCCATCGCAAAAATTACAATTATGATGAAGAGAATTTGATGTAAAAAAGCATGAAAATTTGTTAAATGGAGCAGATTCAATCAATATCATGAGACACCAGCATGTCAACAATCAATCAAAAGATTGGCCTATTCTCCGCAATGTGTTTACTTTGGTGTAACCATTGAGAATATTCCACATTTATTATGGTCTTGTTCTCATATGCCACAGTTTGTGGATTGCATCTCTACAGCTCTTCACATGCGTTTCCCTAGCATGTATTTCAATAGATTTTTTTGGATCTTTGGAGTGCTTCCACCACTGCTTCAGTCGTATGCATGCTTTTTCGACTGGGTTAGATTTTGGGTGCTATGGACAGTGTGGAGAGCATGCAATTTCCTTATTTTTCAGCAGATTCAAACAGAGTATGTTCCCTTCTTCATGACTTCTCTCCAAAAGCCTCTTCAAGTTGCCTATGACTTGGATGAGCTCCTTGTTAGTCATTATGAGCTCTTCTTTGATTGTTTTTTATTTCCTGTTTGTAATATTTTCTATGGATTTTCCTCTTCTTGAGGTTTCCCATTGATAATTCAATCAGGCATTACTAAAAAAAAGTGTGTGTGTGTGTGTGTGTGTGTGTGTGTGTGTGTGTGTGTGTGTGTGTGTGTATGCGTGTGTGTGTGTGTATATGTGTGTGTATGTGTGTGTGTGTGTGTGTGTGTGTACATACATACATGTATGTGTGTGTAATTGTATGTATTTATGTAATGTTCCTGTCTCAACAACATTTTGTACCCCCGTTTATTAATTAAAGGAGCAGCACCCTAAGGTTTACGTGCCCATTTTTGTAAAAACAAATTGTCTAGTCATAGGTCAAAAAAATATGTGTATCAATGTGTGCATCTTGAAGTCACTAAAGAGAGCTTTCTAATGCACATCACGGCGTCCAAAACAAGGTTGGAATGTGCACTTTAGCTCACATTTAAGCTGGTAATTTCTTTTATTATGGTAAAATTGAAGGGTTAAAGGGCCAGGCACTCACTTGACAACTGTCAGGACATGCATAAAAGACCCTAGTTAACTGAATTTGAATTTAGTTAACTAAGAGAACCCCCTCCTCTTGCAGACCTGCCTCCCACCATCTGGAGTTCACTCTAGTCTGCATGGGAGCTCCCCTACCCTATATAAGGACCCCTAGGCCCCTCAAAAGCACCTTGCATGCTTTGAGAACTCTTCAAGAAAAGGAGACTCTGCGCACGCGCACACACACACACACACAGGCGCACGTGCACGCGTGTGTGTGAAGGTAGAGGTGGTTTATGCAAGACGACGAACAAGCGGCGAGGAAGCAATTTGCGATCAACGCCTTGAGGCTTGCAAAACGGAAATCCAAAGGTAAACAAAATCAAATTTCAACACGCATACGCACTCTCTTATGCTTGAAAGATTCTCTCTCTTATCAGAATTAGTGCTTTTTCTCTCTCTAGAATTTTACGTAACCATTCATGCTATGTAGCATGCAACTCTTGCATGCATGATTCTCACATGCATAAAGCCTCTAGGAATGATAAGAATCTCTGAAAATTATAGAAATCTTGCATGCATGCTCATTACGCACTCATACTTGCTCTGTATGTGCACGCATGGACATAGCAATGCCTGTATTATCAAGCGAATTGAGCATAATCATTCATGAGTCATTCTATTCATCTAATTAGTAATTAGAAACTATAAAATCAGCTAAGACCATAAATGTTACTAATCAATAGCTAATTAAGGGCTAAGTATGCATCCGATCAAAGTTTTTGTATCATTAAGATTATAACTTTTAAAATTACATCCTGCATAACAAAAATTGATTGTGATTTTTTCAAGATTTTTAATAGAGATTTTCTAGATTAAAAAAATACTTTTAGGTAGAAATAAATAGGATTTATGCTAAAATAGGTCATTTTAGCCTAAACAAATCAGGAAAAATAAGTAAATATATGAAATTTTCAAAAAAATTACAAAACTTCTTAAGACTTATTTAATCTTTGAAAAGGTTTTTGTGATTTTTATGTGCATGCATAATTTTTAATAAATAAATTTCCATCAAATTATATACAAAAAACGACTTTTCACATAATTTCTAAGGAAATTAGGTCCACTAGACCCTACAATTCAAGGTTATTAAACTATTTGGATATTGACTGAACAAGCCCTTGGACTTACACTTAGCACGAGAAAATTTCGTACTAATTTTAATTTTTGAGCTTAGCGATGGCCACGAAAGTCGAAAGAAGAACAATGATGGAGTCGGCCCAAGCCATGCTCCAATAACCAAAGCAAACCAGCCACCGTAGCAGAATGTTGTTGTAAATCCAAACCAGGTACCCGTTATTTTAAACTTTATGCATAGTAGATAAGCATTCCTTAGATGAGCCTACGAAACCATAAGAAAAACACTGGCTGTATAAACCCAAACACATGCTTTGTTCATAGAAACTTAAATAGGAATTACTATCTTCTGTTAAAGATACTGTTTGTGTCAAGTTTGGGTGAACGAGAATTGGATTGCATTTTTGGAATAGAGACTAAATCAATTGGATAGAATCTTGTAAATGTTTCACAGTGTGGTAGTAATTAGGAAACAAAGATACGGGTGTGTGGGATTGGTCTGGAACCAATCGTTGCATGGGGGGACCAAATAAGTCGGGTGCTTTTCACGAACATGGAGTTAACTGACAATAGATAACAAAGAACTAAGTCCTAACCTTAGGGGATCAATTGACGGTTGTGCCTCACACTTGATGAGGAAAAAAGCGTCAGTCTATGAACCAAGGGATTCCAAAATGGATAAGCAACCCATTTTAAGGTGGCCTGGCTAAAGGATACGTAGAGTTAGGGCAGCTTACTTGATCGTTCCTCCACTTTGCATTGCAGAGTCAGAGCGGATGTGTTGAGATCTCCCAGTCACCGACCTTAGATGATCGGGGATGTTACATGTGGTACTAGAGCCTAGGTTAAACCTAGGTTAATGTGTAAGGCCAAGGGCCACCCTGGAGGTCAAGGACCTGCCCGGTTGCTCAGTGGAGAAGGGATCCTGCAGGCCAAGGGGCTATAAAAAGGGTGGTTGTGTGGAGGATCAATCACCGCAGTTCCCAGATCCTTTCACTGGCATTAGAGCCAGGGGAGGGGAGAGCTATGGAGGAGGGGAAAGGACTCTCTCTCTCTCTCTCTCTCTCTCTCTCTCTCTCTCTCTCTCTCTCTCTCTCTCTCTCTCTCTCTCGTAGCATGAGGCATGGCCTCCCTCTCTCTAGAGTCTTCTCTCTCTCCCTCGTTTTTATGAGCAGGCCATGCATGGTCTTGCATGACATGCATGCCGTGGTGTTCAAGGTCGGGGACGAGGCACACCGGGCATGCAGGACCTCTTACCAGGCGGAAAGGTAACGGTTTGACCGGCATAGAATCCTGCGCGGTGGAGCTTGACGGGAGCACGAGGCCGCAAGCAACACAACTCGACTCTGCCGCTCACAATGAGGAGCACCAAGGTGCACAGGGGGGTGCACCTTTGACCACTCGGCGGCTTGATGCACCATCGTTGCTCTGTGGTAAGCTTCCTTTCATACCCGGCGCCCCAAAGGCCCTTGGCCTTAGGGAAAATTAACAAAAAAATAAAACCCTCCTTAGGGTAGGTGCCCACAGAGAGTAAGGCATGGGTAAAAGCCATCTATTTCACATTATGCATGGACCATCCATACCTTGGTACACCATCCGCATGCAGGATGTACTGTTTTTCAAAAGATTATTTGCAAGAATTTTCATCGCTACGGAAAAATCAAAGTTCTACGGCAAGTTGGGATGCCGCAAACTGCCATCAATGCAATTGGATTGGCAAATGGATTTTAGGCAATGCTACATCAACTTGCATGCAAGGCATGAAAGCAGCACAGTAATTCACTTGTTTCAAAAAAAAAAAGCAACATTGCTGATCATAGTGCAAAGTGCAAGGGAAGCGTGTAGAGAGGAGAAAGGCTCCACGCCACTATGATGACATGGACTCCACGATTGTATCCGACACAAATGGTTGTCCATGGGATAAAGCATTCAAGGATTCAATGGGTGAGGCACATTGGAAACTCTGACACGATTCTAGGTACTCATGTTTCAGTTTGCACTTTATTTTTGAATTTATTTCATCATTTGAGTTTTGTTGGGTTTGTGAATGCAAACTTATGCCATGATGGCCGTCCAAGGGGTAGGTTGGATTTTATCAAGCAAGGCTTGATTGTCAGTACAACACGGCAATCACACTATCCCCATTATGTTTTCTACATGCAAATCCATTGGTTCCACTCCACAAAGATACACCATTAGCAATGAGCATACCCGTGCTATTACAAATGTAAAAGTAATTTTCAATAGTGATCCGGCTCTTTCTCATCCATTGAAGTACGATCATATAAGTGAACTTCCTCCAACTCCCTTGAAATGTATGGCATATCAAATTGTTAACTATCATGTTGCAATGTTTTTGTGCGAGCATTCATATCCCCAAAGACAATAACATCACCTTCGCCTTTGAAATGAGCAATGTCCTCTTATAAATCAAAAAATGGATGATCTCTATCCATGCAAGCATAAAAGGGGGAATCATGATGAGGAATATAGCAACCGACTACAAAAATGAGTGGTCTTTTTGGTGTCATAATTTTCAACCATACATAATGTTTGTACTTGTCATCTTTCACACTTGATACAAAATCTTCCAATCCTTTCTTAACCATACATGCTACCCCTCCTTGCCCTCTTCGTTGCTTGAGATTCTTTTACCACATCAATGAGTGTACATTGTAATCCTCCAAGCCGTTAATCCTTCGTGTATCATGCTCCCAAGTTTCAGTAAGAAGTACAACATCATCTTTGCTTGTTAGTTCATCAATGCCAACCCCCGCATTTCATGGATATCCATTGCAATTCTAAAAGCATATTTTCAATTGTAACTTGGCCTCATAGGTTGCACAATCCTATTTTCTTGAGGGACTTGCCTCCTCCCGTGGGCACATTTTCTTCATGAGAGATCTCCTTGTTTTTCTTATTCCTTTCCTTATATGCCTTGTGACACATATTTTGTTGCTTAATAGTGCAATCTTCACATACAAAACATCTTATATCCTTCAAATTGATCCAACTATTATAAAGGATAATCTTTTGTTTGATCTCATCTAGCATGGTGCATACAATTGGTCATTCTCTTTAGCGAGGAGCTCCTTGCTTACCCACTCTATGTGCTCCATAGACCATAAATCCGGACATGCCAAAGTGGTTTTTGAAAAAATCTTCCCAATAACAATGGCAAGAGAAGGAGGCGTCTATAACTTGTTTTTGGGAATTCCACAAATAACAATGTTCTTTGAATGTCGCTTCCAATCCTTTAACTCCTGCATATCCACATTCTCAACATTCTTTGTTTGAGCCATAGCTTGCATGAGGGAGAAAGTAGAAAACACATTGCTACCACATATATCATCCTAAGACTTGTTTGTGCATATACTTTTCATGTCAAATACATCCGGCTTATGGTGTCAAATTTTGCCTCTTTCAATACATGGCCGTGCTCTACTTTGCTCATGCACTCCTTCAAAGCATTCAAGTCCACAACATTCCTTGACTTCCTCTTCAAGTTGCATCAAACGTGTTGTTTGCATCTCAAGTGTCCACTTGAGATTGTCATTCTCAACCAGAAGAAACCTTAGTGTGCCATTCTCCATTGCAAGTGTCTGTAAGTCTTCACCTTGTTTGTTTACGGTCTCTAGAAACTATACCAAGTATGCCATGATCATGGTTTTTGATGTCGTCAATTGAGTGGTTATGTTACTATCTCCACACTTGCGAGATTTTGTCTAATTTTCTACAATGATTGTGGACCTTGTTGAAGAAGAAGAACCCTTGCGAGTGCTGGAAGACATTGTATGTAAAATAAAAGATGAGAGTCAACTTTCTTGAACATGTTCACTTCAAAAGTGCTACTACAAAAACACCTTCCATAACTCTATATTTTTTTTTCTTTACATGAATGCGTAGAGGGCATTCTGCTCTTCAATTAAGGCTATAGGTCACCCGAGAGAGAGAGAGAGAGAGAGAGAGAGAGAGAGAGAGAGAGAGAGAGATATTTGATTGAATGTGTGGATGCATAGTTTACCAAAAAAGAAATCCTAATTGAAGAAAATTTGAGAATGTTTAAAACTCTCAAGATTTGGTCGATGATTGCACTAAAACTTGTGCAATTTTACTAGTTTCCTACAAGGAAATTTTGGAATCTACCCAAGACTTTGCAATTTTAACCGATTAAAAATATATTAAACCTTGGTCTTTTACAAACAATGTGCATGTGTGTGTGAGTGTGTGTGTGTGTGTGTGTGTATGAGAGAGAGAGAGAGAGAGGAGAGAGAGGACAGCATGAAAATGTATCTAATTTCTTCAAGGCGAGCTCAAAATCTACCGAAGATTTTGTTGCAATTTTACTCTATGCAGACAGGGGTGTGTATGTGTGTGTGTGTGTGTGTGTGTGTGTGTGTGTGTGTGTGTGTGTGTGTGTGTGCACGTGTGTTTGAATTTAAAATTCCATCAATTAAAATCATATACTAAGAGACTTAAATACTATTTGAAAAACATATTGTGTAAATAAAACATTGAAAAAAGAAAGCGGTGAATTTCTTGATACATAAACAATCCATTACATGATACTTTGCTACATGACAGAGTAGGAGTTTTAGCCGGAACTCCTATCAGATGAGGGCGGGGATTTTTACCTGCCAACCAGCCACCATTACAATTAATTAGAACTAATTTGTGCTAAATGGGTGATAGGTATCCAAGAAAACCCCACTGCATGTTATCGCTGTCACATCCCAGAACCCAACTACACTCCTAAATATATATTATGTTTTCTTTAGCTCGTCTATGCAAGTAGGGTCTATTACCATCTTTGAAAAGTTTGATGGGTTTACATGGTTTGGAGATAGGGTCCCTAATTGCTATTGGCTTGGTTTTCTTTTGCCTACTATGTGCACCCATAAGCTTGTCCCAAATGTGTTGTAACTTAAATGTGTCCTGAGTGATGCTTATCCGAGCAATCTGTCTATAACCCTGTTTATCAGAGAGAATTAGAAACATTTGGTCAATATCCTATGTAAGAGCCCTACCTTTTGCCCCAATTTATAATCACTTGTGAGTATACCAATATATCTTTTATGAGTCCACCAAATGTTACATACTATGGTATATACACCCAACTACCTATTATCATCTTGAGAACCAACAGAAGTGTTAATTACTTGTGATATTTTCTCTCTATCATAGATATGTTTCCTAAATTGTGGAAATTTTGGCAACATTTCCTTTGTAACATCACTCTTTTTATAAAAAAAACCAAAAGTAATCACTAATTTTTTTCCCTCACAGGAGGTTGTCATAACAAAGGAGCCATATCTTTACCAACACCCATATTCATGCCTTCTAATTACCAAAGATTTTATGGTTTCTTCTTTTTTGGACTTTACATCTTTCCGGAGGAAAGCACTTAATACAAAAAGAACCTATTTTTTTATTCTATCGATTTAGGTTCTTACTCAGAAACTATAGAAAACTTATGTAAGTACTCAAAACATATGTAACCTGGTACCTTAATAGTACTTGCAACCGTCGTCATTTGTGTAATTTTTATCACTCTCGTAAATGCTTATTACCCAAGATTCCGCAACTCTGTTACAGCATAAACTTCCAAATGATATTTATACAATTGGCATTAGCTTTAGGATGATGATCAATACTATGTTTTAATTTTGTTAACACCTATGTTATACGTTAGTGATACTATATGAGTATGATTGTATGCATATTTATCTATGTATGTGTGTATATGCTACTGTGTTACCTATTTGAGAGCCTTCTCCATGTGTTGTGCGGATCTTTGTGTGCATGCCTGTGTGTACGTGTATGCGTGCATGTGTGAAATCCAAAAACTATCACACAGTATTAAAAAACCTATAAGTACGCATGTTCATGCGCTTGTGTGTGTATGTTTTTGTTGCATGACCAATCGCCTATGCCGTTACGGCAACATATATGCTACACAGATCGCTTGATAAATATGTATGTGTGTGTGAATGGATGTATAACTGCGACCCCATGTACGTTCCTTTCCGGCTAAGTACATGCGCATTTTAATGATGGTATTTTAATGATGGAAACATACATGATACATAGACCTTTTAATACCTCATGCATATAATTTTGTGTGTGTATATGGGTGTGTAATTGCCACCCCATGTGGTTCCTTTTCAGTTGTGTATCATGCAATTTTGAGAGAAAAAAGTCACTATTTACCTTTGGTTTTATGCAAAGGAGTGGAGAAACAATCCATCCGATGTTTGCCCACCCAGGTTACTATGAGCAGAGATCATTCTTCAAGCTTGCATTACTTGTTGCAAAGGTGTGTGTGTGCGCATGTTGTAGCCCAAGGGGCCAATACGTAAAGTGTGTGTGTGTGTGTGTGTGTGTGTGTGAGTACTTATCACTAGCACTGGTTGCTGAGAAACTGTGTGTGTGTGCACTACAAAGCAAGGCCTCACCGTGTGCATGTGAGATTTATTGGCTCTATAGGTGAGTTGCAACCTTTGTACAAGGCTTTTTTATAAGCTGGATATTGAGCCACGCTACATGCAGTGCACTTAATGTACCTCAGTGAGGTTTTTCCTTTTCGGGGAACATCCAACCACCGAACGTATGTTGCTTAAAAACCACTTGGCATATAGGATTATCACTTATCACCCATATGAAAAAAAAAATATATATATATATATATATTATCCTTGACAAACTAGGGACTTAATCATTAATTCAAAGGTTTTGTACAACTTTTGAAGAACTTCAAACATAAGGGAAAAGTTGTTGCATTCTGGAAATCGTTACAAAAAGCCATACGGCTTGTTTATTTTTAAAAAAACTCCTTGGGATCCGATTGGAGCCTGCTTCTATCTCTTGTCCATTCCATTATTCGTCTCCTAGTGACGTAGTTGCCTATTTCATGGTTAAAAAATAGTATATTTCTGGTGGCACGCTGTCCATTTTTCATTGTTGTATATTTTAAGTGTGAGATTTTTACTGGAAAAATGTTCGCCCAAATGCTAGGTATTTTCCGAGTGGACATGCCAATGGTAAGTATGCCATATATGTTGTTGTTGTTGTTGTTGTGTGTGTGTGTGTGTGTGTGTGTGTGTGTGTGTGTGTGTGTGTGAGAGAGAGAGAGAGAGAGAGAGAGAGAGAGAGAGAGAGAGAGAGAGAGAGAGATAAAGTGTGGTATGTGTGTCATATAAATTGTGTGTGTGTGTGAGAGAGAGAGAGAGAGACAGAGAGAGAGAGAGAGAGAGAAGAAGAAGAAGAAGAGAATTTTTATGCTGCAAGAAACTATCCAAAGAGACCTCAAAGATCTATATGACGAGATTTGAGCTCAACACTTGTTTTTCAAGAGGGTTTGTGTGTGTGTGTGTGTGTGTGTGTGTGTGAAATGAAATGCCTAACAGTAGTTTGATTATACAAATTATTGAATCATACAATGAAGTAGATCAGATTTTACATATGGACAAGGGCAATGATAAATGTACAAGGACATTGACAATATACCCAAAGATAAGTTACATGTATATAACACCTTGTCAATGTTTTCTTTAATATTTTACATTAGTCAAAACCTCTACTGAATGAAAAATTTTTTAATGTAGATTTTCCTTTCTCCAAATATTGCTATTGATTTGACCCGCTTCAAAGATATCCAGTCCCTAGAGACAAACCTCCACTAATTCTACGAGGAGAACGATCCAGTTGTTACCTACATCCATACAAAAGCATTCAGTGAGAACTGGCTATGTTTGTGCATATTACACTACAACAAAAACAGGTGTTATCGACGCATACATCGACGTTGCCCGTCGCTATGCGCGTCGCTGTGAAACCATTCGCTATTAGCGACGCGGATAGCGACGGGCATAGCGACGCATATAGCGACGACCATAGCAGAAAAAAAATTTCTTGGGCAGAGGGCAGGTAGCCTGGCCTGTGCCCAGTTAAAAGATGGACACAGCCACAGCCAGAATTTCTGCCCTCTGCCCAAGAAAGCGAGCAACAGCAAAATATCAACCATGCTCCCGCACGCAGAAATTTCGGCAAAGTTCCCTTTGTTTTTACATAAACTTTTCCAAAAAAACCATATCATGTATACGCCTCCTACATGCTATCCTGTAGGATCTCACATGAGATTTAAAGCCAATGAAAGACAACCGTACCAACTGAAAAGCATAGCCATAACTTAAAAGCATAACCATAACGAACCATAACCATAACTTAAAAGCATAACCATAACTTAAAACCAAAACCGGCTATAACCACTTTGATCAAAACCATAATGTAGATAACCATAACCATAAACAAAATTAACAATAACCATAAGCATAACCAGAAAGAGAAACAATAACTGTCTATACAATGACAATGACAATAATCATAACCATAAGGGAAACAATAACTGTCTGAACACTAACTGTTTGTACAAAAAAGAGACACAAAAGCGTGTCTGTGTCTCACAAAGCATATAGATGAAATCTAGTCCACTAATGACTAGGCGTCGCAAACTGCACATAGGAAAACTCACAAAATTAGTATTGATATTACTTCACATATACTGACTTAATTAAATCAACTCACACATATTAACGTCTCACCTCAAGGGATCAGCGAGACTGTAAGGCCTCCCAGTCTACAGGCTCTCCTGAAGCTTCAAGATCATTCAGTACTTCATAGATACCTCTGCGATATCCATCTGACTCCTCCTCGCGTGATGGAGCTCGATGCATCGCAAGATTCTGCGTTTATACAAAAATCAAAGTAATAAGAATACATGATTCATCGCGTTTTAAAAAACGCCATAGTTAAGATTGGATTAGAAACTCACAAACTCATAGCGAAAGGTGTCGAAGCCTCCGCTGCCAAGATGAGATGTCCCCCTAGTCATCTGTCATACCTGCGCGGCCTCACGCTGCTGTCTGAACCGCGTGGCCGCTGTCCGCTCATCCTCCCTGATTTGCAGCCACGTCTCGTGTGGGATGCCCGAAGGCTTCGGCGAGCCGGTTCTGAAAGCCTTCTGAGCTGCATCTCGTCGATGTTTGATGGTGTCCCGTGCAACACCCTTGATCCACCGCACCGAAACAATGAAAGAACCCGGAGCAGGCTCGTACTCTCTCAAGATGGTCTCCACTATGTAAGTGACTTTTTCCTTGTCTTGTTGATCCCAAGACGTTAGAATGCTGGTCGAAAACTACAGCTCCACGAGCTGGCGAATCCGCTGTCGCATCTCAGTCCCGACTCTATCCATGTCAACAGAACCATCTCCCCGTACAGTATAGAGCTTGGAGGCACTAGGATCGTGTGCCCCCCAAGGTGTCCGAGGTGTGCCAAGAGGTGTGTCGAGAGGTGTGCCTGGGTAAGACGGGGGTCGTGAGCGAGGAGGGATCGAAGCATCTGTGGAACCTCCTCCACAGCAACCACCACCTCCACCTGACGATCGCCGAGATCGGCGAGTGCGCCTGTGCTACGGAGATGAGGACGTACCTGCCTCTGCCCCACCCCTAGGTGGCGAAGCGGCCGTGATGGGAGAAGAAGGCGTCGTACCCATAGGCGTCCCCCCCCTAGGCGTCGTCCCTCGGGTGTGAAGCCCGGAGGTGTAGTACCCGTGCCTCTGGCTACCCAGTACTAAGAAGCCTCTTCCATCTGAGCAGGCGTCATCCGTGTAACGAAGCCCATGAATGCATTTGCACTCATGGAAGCGGGATCTAGAATCTCGTCTGCCATACTAAAGTCCTGCACAAAGAAAGTAAAATAAGCGTCAGAACACAGTTGTTTAAATTAACTTTAAGCTTAATTTTAAATCAAAGTCTTCACACAAACACTTACAGGCTTAGGCCTCGACGAGTGAGGCATCATCGATAAGATCTTGCACCGTATCATCGTCTATCTCTAATTGCAAACATAACTCTGCCCCAACTCGTTCTGGCAGATTGTCTTCATCCATTGCATCTTCATCTACAAGTGTCAATTCTGGCTCGTCTGCGTCATCCCTCGTATATCTGTCAGCTTCCTCTGCCATACCATTAGGAAAAATATGGACTCTCCTTGGGCCTTTTTGATTAGTGAAGGCTTAAGGGAGAACCAATGAGAAGGCTCTTGGGATATCACCGAGAGGGGGAGGAATGGTAGGGGTGCAGCCTAATTGTCTCCCTCTTCAATGCTTGGTTCTTAGAGAGAGGTGGGAGGTAGGTTAGGGGGGGGGAGGGGGGTAAATAGGAGGAGAGAGGTGTCATAAAAGAGGGAGGGACCCCCCAAAAAAAAACGTGCATGCTTAAAAACCCTATCAATTGAAATTTTTTTAAAAGTTACAAAGTTGACCCATTTGCCTCCAAAACTGCCCCAAAACATAAACTAACTTTAAAAAGTCAATTTTTCCCCCCAAAAATACACTTTTCTCTCTCTCCCTCATTACTTTTCTCTCCCACACTCTCCCTCTTCTCCCTCCTCCCATTCTCTCTCCACAGTCAAGGAGGCCATAGCCAAAAGCTTTCCACCACTCTCTTTCTCTCTCTCCATAGCTCCCCCTTCTCTCACACCTCCATCAACCCTCTACAGTCCCACACTCCATAACCCACAGATCCACTATCCTCTCTACCTCTCTACCTCTCACTCCTCCCCTCTTTCTCTATCTCCACTGTCAAAGCCACCATATCCACCATAGGCAGCTCACCTCACCCTCCCCTCAGTACTCAACCCTTTCAAATCCCTTCCTAAGCCCAACTTCCCAAGCATGTCCACGCATAGACGGCCCAAACCAGAGATAGAGGAGATTGTGTTGCACAACACAAAAGACTCAGAGGGGGTATGGATCCCACAAGTATTCAAGAAGGGTGCATGGATCTACATGCAACCGTCACGTGCTTGACCTCATCGCGTACGGTGTCGAGGCGTATTGGAACGTCATTGGAAGGGCCGGCTATTGGCATTCAAAGAAACAAAGTACGGAATGGTGGCCATCGTGCAACACGTCTACAGTGCAGCTGAGCTCCACCTCAAGAGAGCTTCAACTCAATTTGCACCTCATTGTAAGTTTTCATGGTTTAGCTATCCCATGCATATGTCATGTTTACGTTTATGTGATCATTATGTTTAACTAAGGGCATTTGTAAAGATGTTTTTCCATCCAGCTTAGTTGAGGAGTAGCCGCTTGAGTGCCTCTCAGGCACGTTCATGGTTGTGCATGCTCACATTGGGGAGCTTATGTTTCCTAATGTTTCATCGAAAAAACTTACCGAGCAGCGAATATTCATGTACTCCCACAAGTACGTGGTGCCGAAGTCAAGCCAAAGCTATGGTAGGTTAGAAGCCGTGGAGACACCCTCATTGCAGAGTGCAGAATGGCCAACTCCAGACCATTGGGCTTTGCTTTCTTTCAAGCGCAAGGTGCTGCAAGATTTCCAAGGGTCCCTAAAGTCTGGTAAGGCAACCAGATTGGTGGGTCTCAGTTGGCATTGTCCCATTCATTTGTTTGTGCATGCATTCCGCTCCTGCCGATTGTAGAAACACCAACAATGTTTGTTTGCAAAGAAGTTGACATAGATGCAATGGACACCATTCTAGGTGTCAATTGGGGCTATGTTGGCGGTTTGCATGATGGTGACCGTTATAAGTGCAATGTGTCCCCCACACAACTTTTCCTTCGGTATTTGAAAGCAAGGTGCACCTTGTATGCACGGTTTAGCTATGAGAGGTGGATGCACTAACGTGGCAAATGGATACCCTTGCAGCTGACAGCCGAAGAGATTCAATCCTTTGAAATTCGTGTCTGCATGCCCAATAACGAGGTGGAGGTGGTTGAAGTGAATCCGCATTGGACTCTTGCCAATCTTCGGGAACACTTTCTCATAATGGGATTCGAGGATGTCGGTAATGCAAGTTTCAAACTAGAACAACGCAAGGTCTGCTTTGTGCTTGCTTAGCTACCTTTTCTTATTTTTTGTGGGTTTTTGTATTTTGATTGGCCATTTTTGGTTGTATAGATTGGAAGGCGGATGGAGGCCACTATGCTTGTTTACAAAGATTGGGCTATAGATGAAATCATCTTGTCTAAGTGAATTGGCTTGTAACTTTAATCGTTTATATATTGGATATTTTATTAAAGATTTTGAAAAGTTTTAAGGTGTTGTACTTGATTTTGTACTTGAGTTTTAAGGTGGTGTAAATTTATTTTTTAAATGCATATTTTTTATTTTTTTCGAGATGGAATATGTCTATATAAGGAGGACCACCTCCTCATTTCACCATTTTCATCCCAGCATTGCAGAGAGACCTAGCATACCCAATCACGCAAAGAGAAGAAATGGATACTACTAGTGCTTTAGATGCATTCCTTACTGAGGTTGGGCATGCAAATCGCCCTGAGCTTCAAGCATTTTTCACAACCCAACCCGATTTGGAAACCACCTTGACCCTCCACTCTCAATCTCTTGAGAACATTACTTCATACATTTCCACGTGCATGGGGAGATTCATTGTTGAGTTACCAAACCGGCCAGGGCAATGGGTCCCTGAAGGCCTTCTCCACCACATCTACCAAGGGGACAGGCCATTTCATCAGCGGCTTGCACGCTTTGCCACCATAGCACAACCCGTCGGACAATATGTTCGGCTTGAAGCTGTGGATGTGCAAGCAATGCGTAAGGGAAGGATCGGAAACACTTTTTTCTCTGTTCAGGCCATAATGATCTTCCTCCTTCACGAGTGCCCAGCAGGCCCTGACGTAGTGCTACCTCACTTGCAGATCGGCAGGGTATTGGCTGATGTGAAGGACCCCAAGCCCGCGGCCATTGACTCATCCGCAGAGGAGAGGACACTTGCCTTGACCTACCCTGTAGGGATTCAAGGCCTCTTGGAGGCCTCTCCATCAGTCGGTTCATCCTCCGGACCGCCAGAAGGAATCACCACTCGGGATGCCATCCCTGAGGTAGAGATTACCCGCTTCTCCTCCATTGTGGTGGGTGGGGAGGAGTTTGTGTTTATGCACGATCTGGAGAAATCCTTTGAGCTTCGCATGGATGAGTGTTTCGCCATCCTCGATGCCCATGGCAAGTTTGATCTTTATACCACCACCTCCCATGACGATGATCTCCTACTGCCCATGGGGAATACTTTGGTGAACACAGTGGCGATTGCACAAGCCGAGGTGGCAGCGGCCGAGCAGGCCAAGGTCTCTGTGGCCGTGCAAGCCATGTGTTTGGCTAAACGCGCAAGACTGGATTCACCACCATTTGCTGCAACACCTGTTTTGCTTGATCCAAAGGGAAAGTCAAGCGTGGATCTTTACTTGCACCCGGATGCCGATGAGGAGGATCGTAGACAATAGGTATAGATGCTCACTTACATTTGATTGTTACAAATGATTTTGTTAATGTTATATGATAATTCTGTGCCATATCTCAGAAAACCTATGTTCTGCAGGATGTTCTGGAGGTTGACGCCTGGGCGCAATGGTCAGGGGGGAGGAGGACGCCGTTCGGACCTCAAGCGGCACTTGCTCACTACCTCGGCACACTTCCCACTGGTGTCGTGGTGTTTGTCCATGCCGACTACTCTCCCAATGGTTGCTACAACATTTTTGCTCTCCGTTCACTCTCCAAGGCATTGTGTTTAACAACACTTGCCCAAACGGCCAACCTTGTAGTGCTTGTAAAGAAAGATTTTGCAATATCCACTTTCGGTGTAAACTTTCGCGGGCGCCTTATTGCCCATGTCGGCATGAACCAAGCTGTAGGGGTTAATGACACCCAAGAAATCACAACCACTTTACTTAACAGGGAGCCACCCCAAAAGGCCAAGCGCCAGAAAATTGTAATTAGAAAGATCCTAAAGCAAAAGTTGGATATCATGTAAAGCATTGATTTCTTTAATGAAACTACTTTTTGCTGTCTATGACTCTCTTTCTTGCAAGGTTTTGAATTTCTTATATGTTGGGCTTCCATTGTGTATGAGAAGCACCATAATTTCTCCTATGACTACTAAAGGGTCTAGCAGGCATTAAAATTTTAAAAATGCATACTTTGTTATATCTAGGCTTCCAAAGTTATGTATGTGCCTAGTAAAGGGCTTGGAAGTCCCTAAAATATGTTGCCACAAGGGCGCGCATTGGGGCTTTCCATCAGCTGATGAACTGTGCAAATGCGCGCCCTTGTGGCAGATGAAATTGGACACATCTAAGAGCATACCCAGGTACAAAACAGAGTGACAAGACATTAATACCCAGTTGCAAAAGAGAAAGACATGGATACCCAGGTAACCTTAAGCCCATCTTGCCCCAGATACCTAAAGTTGTATCAACAAACCACAAGAGTAAACTGTGGCAATATCTAAGCCCTTTTTGGAGTATAGGAGCATACCCAGTTACAAAACAGAGTGACCAGGTAACCTTAAGCCCATCTTGCCCCAGATACCTAAAGTTGTATTAACAAACCACAAGAGTAAACTTTGTGGCAATATCTAAGCCCTTTTTGGAGTATAGGACTGACATGGACTAAGGGGGGATGATTGCCAGCAGCATCTATGCTAATTGAAGCATTGAAGCAAACAAAACATACTTATTGCTTGTCAAAATTGTCTGGAAACCACTAGAAAGTTTCTGGAAAGCACTAGGAAAGGCTGCCACAAGGGCGTGCATTGTGTCCATCCATAGGCCTCTGGAAGCCCCAAATGCGCGCCCTTGTGGCAGCCAATTTGGGGGCATTCCAAGCCATTTTCAACACTTTGTAGATGTTTTTGCCATGCAATAGTGAGTCACATAGCATGGATACATCAGGAAGTGCATGCCCCACTTAGCCAAGGTGCTAAACGTAGGCAATTTTTCACAATAACAAGCTAATGGCTACATACATACAATAGAAGGTAGACAAAACTTGAACCAGTGCTACATTGCATGGTACAGAATTAAAACAATACAATGCGCAGTGGGGTATACAATAAAAGACGCTTATATTCAAATTCTTCCCAATACAATGCACAGAGTGGGATATACAATCAAAAGACGCTTGTATTCAAATTCTTCCCAATCTTGGAGTTTCGTAAATACAAAAAGGTTGATGCCTAATTACAAGCTACTCCTCATGGCGCAAACGGCGAGCAAGCTGCATATCCTTGGGCATAATGGTTACACGCTTTGCATGGATGGCACAGAGGTTAGAATCCTCGAATATGCCAGTTAAATATTGCTCTGCTGCCTCTTGGACTGCCTCTATGGCCACGGCGTCCATCCAAAACTGAGTGTTGTACAATTGCAAAACCTCCATGCATAGCCTTGCAAAAGGGGCCCTCCGAGTCAAGAGCTTGGTGCTCTTTTGATAGTGTCGAATCTCCGCAAAAGCACGGCTGCGCTTTCGTACCTTCTGAGGTCGACGTGGAGGTGCATTTTTGGCACGAGTCGGGGCAGCTTGCTTCCTCTTCTTGTAGACAATGCTCTTTCTCTTTTTTTTTCTGCACAGGCACTTCCAACACCTCATAATCTGATTCCACCCACTCTCCATCTGATTCGTGCTCTTCACTATTGACCGGATGTGATGGTGTAGGTCCACTCCCTTTAGGAAGTGTCTTACCCCCAATAGACATGTGAGCCTGATAAGTTTGTATTTGGACGCCAACCCATGGGGCATCTTCATCCGTTTGTGTCTCTTCGGAGCCTTCTGATGGTTGCTTTTGGCTGTTTGTTTCTTTGCCCTGGTCGCCCTCATCCTCCCTGTTGCCATCAGAATCGTTGGAGTCCAATGAATAGACAAAAGGCGATGCTTTCGTCTCTCTTTTGCTGCTATAGAGGACTAGCCATGCTGATTTGAAGCTCCAGCTTCTTCTGTGTGGACTTCACCTTGAGCTTGTGACGTTCCAGCTTCTGTTGCTGTATCTTTGAGTCGTTGGCCATCCGGACCCTCTGGATATGCAATCCTAGCCGTTTGTTTTGTTCTTGCCATAGTAGCACCTAGTAGGAAAAATGACAAAATGAGCCCCTTCAACCTTTAAATAGGTTTTTTTGAGATTTGGGCCCTTTCACACTATGCGGCCAATTGAGTGAAACTCAAATAAAGCAATTGAATTTAACAACTAAACCTGGATCATGCGGACGGCTGACGCGACGCCCAAACGCTGCCTTTTCGATATTTAGTTGCACGCCAAGCTTCATGGCCCAGGGACGCTCGCGAGCGTTTCCACTTCTCGGATGCTGCAGTACGGAAAGCGTTGCGTAACTGCTTTGCTAACATCGATTCTCTTGCTTTCTCAATAGTACGAGTTCTCCCAAAGGTGTGCCTAAAAAACCAGTTAAACATCTCTTGGAGGTAGTTGGAGTGTGAACTACCACCACCATGCCGAGTATTTTTGAAATAGACTCCTTTTGCTTGATAGTGGGACTTCTCCATGCCTTGTGTACTCCATATATCAAGCGAACCATAGCGGTCCATGAAGTATGCACCATGCGCATAGAGAATGTGCTAAAACAACCAAAAAGGAGATAAGCGAATAGAAAAGTTGCATTTTTAAACATTGCATATATATTAAGTCCGTTAAAACAAACCATGTAGTGTGTAATCGTTCTTTCAGACCATCCATCCTTAGTGGCCTTTGTGAATTCATAAAGCACCTTCTTGAACTCCTCTCGCTGCTCAACGGTGGTGCTTGAAAGATTCATCAATTGCACAACCTTTTGAAAGGATGACCATACTAGCTTGCGTTGGTTAGCAACCTCCACATTGGGATCTTTGTCTGTCGTGCATGAACACAAATCTTTCCACAACTCCCACCGCTTCTCACTTGCTAGATCGACACTTGCCTTGGATACCTCCATTGGAGACTTTGACATCTTCTTGAAAAATCGACGTGCCTTGGCTCCATTCATGGAAACCTTCTGTGCCACCTCATATGTCTTCTCCCTACAAGTCTCTGCTACAATGTTCACCCTTGATCGGTGACATCCAATCTCATTAAGGAGCGTCTCCACCCCCTGCAAGGAGTCTTTTGACCGTTGAAGGGGCTTCATTGTGAAAGCATAATCAATGTGATGCTTTAGGATCCTATCAAATATTCGCATAAACGCATGCAATGTACAAAAGTGAACATTGTTGAGGGAGAAAGAAATTATGGGGTTCCACCCAGGATCTTTGCTATCCCTATTGGGCACCTGCAGCATATCACATGAAAGAACCGAAGTTTGCCACTCCCTATTTATATGGTCATCATTATCTTCGTCCTGACCTTCCACTTGAGTTGCTCGACTTGTCTTGTGCCCTTTCGTACAGAATGGACAGGGAAGTAAAGAATTTGCACCTTGTTTGCATCCAAGCATGCACTTTATGGTCTTTAGATCACCACCTAAATGCCATTCAACATCAAACTCCCCACGTCCTGGAACCATGTGCTTCTCACCGTTTATTTGAGCTTTAATGACCTCTGTGACCCATGGGATTCTACTGAAAATCCATGCAAGGACTTCATGTGTCTCTTTCGGAACTTCAATTGCACCAAGCCACCATATATCCTTCTCTGATTGCACACTAAAAGAGGGCTTTGTCTCTTAACTCGAACTGCAAGATTGCTTGGCATAAGCTAGGGCTTCATTCATAAGCGTGATGCTCATTCTCTCCAACTTTCTCCCTTTAACAATTACACACTCATCCAACTTCAACACGAACACAAGCTTGCCTTCAAGAATTGCCAACAACATAAAGCCTCAGAATGCTTGTTATGACACATCATAGAGCATGTATGCAACTCTAAACTAACCTGCATCACTCAAATTGTAGAAAACAGCCATAGACTGCTGCAATCGTATCAAGTTCACAAAGATATTGTTGAATTTGGTGTAAACAAACCCTTCGGTCCGCAACACACTGTTAGAAACAACACCGCTTCCCTTCCCACGGCCCTTCCTTCCTTGTGATTTGCTACGGAGCGACTGAAGAGGCCTTGTGTCTTCAATATACAAGTAGTCCCCTAATCGGTGAACAACATCTTCATTTGACACCGTCTTGGCAATCTGCACTCTGTGAGGAAGTGGGAATAGGTTTTCCGTGACTCCTCGACTTCTTAATGCATCTTTTAACACTTTATGTATTGCTTGATAGCCCTTGGTACTAACCCCAACAGCATCACAAATATCCTGAACATCTAGATCAGTGACAATATTAGAAAAATCACTAAGAACTCTCTTAGTGATTGCGTCTTTCAAGTGTTTTGCCTCTGGAGCATCAAGCATCCCAATAAAATCCTCTTTGTTGAAACAAGAACGAAGTAAAGTAGCCCTAGCTTCCGCATTCTCGCCGCCGCACGTTTCTTGGACAAAGTTCCTATTGCTCAAAACAACAATGATGAGCCGTATTAGACTTAAACAACATGAGGGACAAAACATGTTACCTCATAGCTGTCACCCTTCGTTTTCTTGCACCTCCATGTGGTGCAAGAATCTGAATTTCAGACAACTCTCGTTTCCTCACCCTACCTCCCATGGCAGTACTCTTCATGTGTGAAAGAGTATCCTCAAGCTTTTTAATTACATTTTCCTTGGTTGTGATGGTGCTCTTTGCCTCCTCAAGCGCACTAGTAGCTGTTTGCATCTGATCTTGAAGATTGTGGAAACTCCCATTGAGCAACTGCCAATGACGCAAGTAGATCTCGGACCGCGCAATCTCGTGTTTGTTGAGTCTCTTGCAGTAGCCCAACAAACCTTGCTCTCCATTTCCAACGTATTGCAACAGTGATGGAATGTTTGTAAAAGACGGATGAACATTGAGAGAAGGATCCTTTGGATACAAGCATCCGTCTGTCCAGAGATCCACATTCTTCTCCCCTTGAGCGCGGCGTTCGTTGGCTGAAGGTAATGTACCCAAGCATGTTTTCTTTGTCGAAACATACTCTTGAGGTAGGCGTAGGAAAAGCCCTGGAGACCTACCGCGTGAAGAGCTTGCTGGGACATTGGTCACGTCGTCAAGAGGCATTGTAGGATGGAGAGATGGAGCTTGAAGGATGGAGAGATGGGTGTGTAGGTGCAAGGGGGATGGGTGTAGGAGAGGAGCTTAGATTAGGAGGGAAAGTTTTCAATTTTGGGGGGAATTTCCTAAAAGTTTGGAGGGAGTCAAAAAATGTTGAATTTAACTTAAAAATCTTTTTTTTATTATGTGTATATGTTGGGGGTACTTTTTAGGAGGGAATAGAGTTTTTTCGAAAGTTTTTGAAAAAATTCATTTTTTTGACCTCTTTGACCCACGGATTTGCTTAGGTGGCATGGGAGAGTTAAGAGGCCACTTACAAGTTGGCCAAAAAGTTAGAGAGAGAAGACCCCCTACCCCCCTACTTTTCAAATGGTTTACCCCCCCCTTTCCTACTTTTTAAATGGTTACCCCCCCCCCCCCCCCCCCCCCCCCCCCCTCCCTTCCCCCTACCTTTTTAGGGGTCAAAGGTGGAGGAGACCCTACCAAAATAGCCCCATTCAAAGCCTTTGTCCCCCTTAATCTTGGCAGGCTTCCTTTAAATTAGGGATTCTTACAAGGCCCATGGAGAGCCCATTTTTTTCCTAATGCCTTCATCCATCTCATCTAATGTCACAGTAGTATGGACGTCGTCTGACTGACTTTTCTCCAGGAGATCTTGCCCTTCAAATGCTTGTTTATTTCTTGGAGCAACCTGAACCACAAACCACCATTGTCGCTCTCAAGGGTCCAGTACAAAGACCACTTGCTTGCAATGTTCGGGGAGATCAAATGTGTCGCTCGCATCTGTCCAAGTCTTTGTAGAATCTATTTGCACAAGCTTGTTTCCATCTCTGCGTACCATTGCATTGCAACCAGAAGTAATCACCTTGAACCACTTCACATCCAACAAAAACATCTCAAACCGCCTGAAGCTTACTTTTAGGATATCTGACACCAGACCACAGTATTCCAGGTTGCTAGTGCTCTCATTCGTGTCTCTAGCACTGGCCCTACTCTTTTGCATGAAACTAACCATTACCCCACTGTCAAACGTGTTTCTTCTGCTGTCAATTTGTTGTGTTCTGAAATGCTTTCCATGCGACCACAGTGCCATGTATGTATGATACTTCCAGTCACATCCAATAGCCAGCTCTTCCTCTTCTAGAGATATGGGTTCTCCGATCTGTCGAGCTTCTTTCACTGTCTTGTCCAACCATGCCATTGTAGGGAATTCAGGTAGAGGAGCGAGATAGTCTGGCAAGGGTAAGCCTCTAGTCGTTCGACTTCGCCTGAAATCCTGTCGCTCTAGATTGCGTCTCTCTTTCTCTTCTTCGTACCTTTCAAGCCATTTTTGCATCGGCGCTGAATTTAGTATACAGAACTTCATGATCTTTTCTCGCATGGCCAGGTTCATTTTCTTCAGCACCCCTTGCCCTTGCAGCTCCTCTCCCACCAGTCTTGCATCCTCCTCATCGCT
Organism: Adiantum capillus-veneris; assembly: GCF_014529385.1. Lineage (NCBI taxonomy): Eukaryota > Viridiplantae > Streptophyta > Polypodiopsida > Polypodiales > Pteridaceae > Adiantum > Adiantum capillus-veneris. The sequence continues at coordinate 84,339,469 of NC_140951.1, read as the reverse complement.
CCACAGTCGAGGCATTTCTGGGTCAGAAACGGATAGAAATTCGGTCGTCAATACAAGAGACTCTTGCACCAGCCATCCTTCTGCCATGCTTCCCTCTGGACGCGCTTTTTGGTGAACAAAACCCTTAAGTGTTTTCATGAACCGCTCTAGAAAGAACATCCAACGTCTGTGGACTGTACCTGCCACTGCAACCTCATCTACTACATGGACGAGCAAGTGCATTTGGATAGTTAGGCAGCTCGTGGGTAGATACTTCTCAATCATGCAAAGTGCATCAATGGAGTTAGCCCTTGCGACTGCAATAGATTCCTCCCGTATCTCCTTGGAAGAGATCCACCGCACTAGCTCTGAAATCTTGTATATGCAGGTCCGCACTTCCTTCGTTAAACACCCCTTGATCGCAATTGGAAGAATGAATTGCAAGAACTTATGCCAGTCGTGCGATTTCAACCCTGACAGTTGATCGTCATGGGTGAATGCTGTCTTGAGACATCGCATATATCCTGTTGGCGTCCTGGACTCTGAAATCACCCTTTTCACTTGTCGCTCTTCGTTTTTTAGCAATACCCACGGCGCTCTTGGAAGTTTTGTTTGACCAGCTGCATTGGTGAAAGGCCACAGCTCTGGCATATTTCCAACCGACTGCAAATCATCTCGTGAAGCTCGATTGTCTTTCATTCCCATGATTGTCTTCCAGAGGAGCTCTCCCACATTCTTGAATATATGCATTGGATCCAGCAAATGGTTAATTAGTAGATCACCCCAGTACGGCAACGTATGGAGAATGGACAAACAAAACAGTACGTACCTAAACAAAGCAGTGATGCTTGCATCTGACCATCCGTACAGTGACTGAAGATTCAAAAACGCCAGACAAGTACGAAGCACAGATATTTTGGCGCCTTCATAGATTGGTTGACGTGCCAACTTCCTCAACATGTCTTCAGGAGATAGGAGCACGGCTTCTGGTGCTGCTTCATTCGCGTTCTCCTCGCTTGTGTGGAAGAAGGCATCCAGCATCTCCTCCATGCCGTCGTCTTCTGTCTGTAAGCCCTTTTCTGCTTCCATCCGTGGCTCTATATTGGTCGGACCTTCACGCATAATCTTTTTTCTCTCTCTCTCAGATGTAGGTGCTATGTCGCGGAAATCGATGCCCGTTCCGTAGGAGTCGTATCGCAGATTCTGTACGGTTTCTCTAGCAAACTCTCCGTACTTGTGCACATGCTCATTACATATCCTACGCTTGCGCAGGATTTGATACTTGCAGAGCGTGCACGAGCATGCAATCTTTTCCTCCATGTTAGTTGATGACGTTGCCATCTACAATGATTATGAATGTTGTTTTAATATATATATATATATATACTCCTCACAATGTAAACTACCTCGCATTCTCTAGTCTTGCCCAATCGCTGTACACCTCAGTCCAGAGGTGTACGGAGATCAGGACCACTGGGTCAAAATCTCGTCTTTATTGGTCAAATCCTATATGGGTAGACACATACGTGCACTCCCAGGTGTACATGGCAATGCATGTAGCAGACAAAACCCCTTTGCCTCTTTTAGTTCCATAGTTTCTTCTCTGTCTACGAACCCACCTGCCTCCATTCCGAGGTAGCCTGTCAGAGAAAGCTTTCCAATGCCGCACTTGATGAAAGCACAAGCCATGGAAGTTCTCAGCCCAATGAAAGTTTTCTACCTGATTGTAAACCGGACGGGGCCTCCATGTCCAAGCCAGAAGATAATGTGGAGATGGATGAGCAACTTGAGAAAGATTCAGAAGCCTTGCATGGTTCCTTCTCAAAAAAGCGATCTCGATCTCTCTTTCTCTCTCAATCTCACTCTCTCTATCTCTCTTTCTCTCTCTCTCGATCTCGCTCTCGCTATCTCTCTTTCTCTCTCTATTTCCTTATTTTCCTATCTCTCTCTCTGTCCCAGTCTTCACTTCCCTACCTCTCTCTCTCTCTCTCTCTCTCTCTCTCTCTCTCTATATATATATATATATATATATATATATATATATATATATATATATATATATATATATAACTCTCTTTCTCTATCTCTCTATTTCCTATCTCTCTCTCTCTCTCTCTCTCTCTCTCTCTCTCTCTCTCTCTCTCTCTCTCTCTCTCTCTCTCTCTACTTACCTCTCTCTCTCTCTCGCTCTCTACTTCCCTATCTCTCTACTGATCGAACGAGCGACTGAGCTAGGGAGATCTAGACGTCCACGACTGCGGAGGACTACACAACATCGACAGAGGCTGCATCAGAGGATCTAGCTAGGTCACTTTGGCTCGACATGCATAACGCCCGGTCAGACTACTGACCATGGAGGAGATTGATGAGATCCGCCAGCGACAGCTGCTGGATCTCCTATGATCTACCTATCCCAGCTAGCTGGTTTAACCGTTTAGTCCATACCCAGCAGTTTAGGATTCCATAATATTTTATTTTGTCATCTTCTTACTCTGACTTTGTATCAGATCCATCACATTGTAACTTTCTTGTCTCATGTCTCATAGGTCACTTTGGCCTTTCGAAGACGTTAATATAACATTTCATTTCATTTCTCTCTTTAATTAATTTTCTTTAATTTTAATTTCCTAAGCATACATTAATTCTCTCTCTCTCTCTCTCTCTCTCTCTCTCTCTCTCTCTCTCTCTCTCTCTCTCTCTCTCTCTCTCTCTCTCTCTCTCTCTCTTTGATTACCTACACACACACACACCTTTCTCTCTCTCTCTCTCTCTCTCTCTCTCTCTCTCTCTCTCTTTCCTACACACACACACACACACACTTCTCTCTCTCTCTCTCTCTCTCTCTCTCTCTCTCTCTCTCTCCTACACACACACACACACTCTCTCTCTCTCTCTCTCTCTCTCTCTCTCTCTCTCTCTCTCTCTCTCTCTCTCTCTCTCTTTCCTACACACACACACACACACACCTCTCTCTCTCTCTCTCTTTCCTACACACACACACCGCTCTCTCTCTCTCTCTCTCTCTCTCTCTCTCTCTTTCTCTGTCTCTCTCTCTCTCTCTCTCTCTTTCCTACACACACACACACCTCTCTCTCTCTCTCTCTCTCTCTCTCTCTCTCTCTCTCTCTCTCTCTCTTTCCTACACACACACACACACACACACCGCTCTCTCTCTCTCTCTCTCTCTCTCTCTCTCTCTCTCTCTCTCTCTCTCTCTCTCTTTCCTACACACACAGACACACACACACACCACTCTCTCTCTCTCTCTCTCTCTCTCTCTCTCTCTCTCTCTCTCTCTCTCTCTCTCTCTCTTTCCTACACACACACGATGCAGAGAGAGAGAGAGAGAGAGGGGTTGGGGGGGGGACATAATACCTGCGCAGCAGGTGGAGGCCAAGATTTGAGCAGAGCACAGGCGAAAATGGCCCCTGCTGCTCACGGGTTTCGCTTTTTTCCCCCAATTTTTTTTGCGTCGATATACGCGTAGGAAGTAAAGCCTTTCCACACGTATATCGACGTACATTGAGACGCGTATAGCGACGCCCGCTAATTTCGTCGATATACGCGCGTCGATATCTCCATGTTGTGTTGTAGTGTTACAGGCGTCAAAACTGGGTCCAATTGTTATCCATGTCACACCTAAAGAATTAGCTTACAGTTTAACCTACAAACTATCATATATTATCACAATATATCAAAGTAAACATATGTCTAATGTATTAGTAGAATCAAGAAGTAGCCTTCTTTGCCAAAATTGGACAGCATCTTATTTGTATTTGAAGAAATTGTAAAAAAAAACCGTAGTAATTGCCATCTCTGTAGAGACCCTCGCAGGAGGATTAAGGCTTTTAAATTAAATTGACAACTTTAAATAGTCAAATAATCATTATTTTCTAGCTTATTCAATGCCAAACATTATGTAAAAATCCGAGTAATTTTGTGATCCACTTGTTCTAGTGTAGACATCCAATATCTTCTCGTTTCCTGCAAAGGCGGTAAAATCACCCATCTAAGTGTATATGAAGCCAATGACCTCCAACAAAGGAGGTTTATTTCTTATATTAACTGAATTTAGCTTAGCGTATCAGGTTATGACAAAAAGGTAGAATCTTCAATCTCAAAATAGAGCAACCATTATCATCCATTACCCCAAAAAAAAAAAAACCCACATCAGCTGTTGATCTATATTCCAAAAAAATTTCGCCAGCATCTTCTTGGTTTTAGTGACAAACTGTCAAAAAAGAATCATCAGGTACATTTTTATGCAATAAGGTTCGAGAGAATTATATATCCATCTATTTGAACTAGCTTAAAATCTAGAACCAAACCATTTTAAGAAAGGATGTCTTGTTTGTTACAATAATTTAAAAGTCCAATAACACTATCTTTATGAGGTAGCCATGCTATGGTCACTGAACATCATCTCAAAGCTGCAATCTAGATGGTAGGTCACCACCTACTGATCATGCATTTGCATACACCTCTAGGTGTCCAAAAAGAAGCCAAAAAACCAGTTTTCAAAACCACTCGTTGACTGAAATTCCAAAATTTTTGAAGCATCTTGTTTGTTTTAGCAAAAAAATCCAAAAAAGGACTAGTGCGCTTACCTTTACTATGTCAATATCTAGTAGAATACATAACTCCATATTCGAGCTATTGTAAGGACCAACACGCATATCTTTACTGTGTCGGCATCAAGCAAAATGCATAACAAAGTATTTGAGCTAATGTAAGGGCCATAAACTCTAAAAAACCATTTCCTGTGTTTCCTAGACATAAACTACAACCAAGTAGTTGAGAGTTAGGGAAACATTTTCACAGAGATATTATTGATAACACATGTGTGATGCTCAGTCAACATGCAAGCTTCTATTCATGAAATGCTTGCTTACGGAGAAAATTTTGAAAAAGACAGCAACAAATCATTAGCTTTCAAAGAGTTACCCGTATGTTTTTGAATTAAACTTTCATGTCATAGAAATTGCAACATTCGTACAACCAACATTCTCCAACAATTCTGTATTATGTTAAACGATTTGGAGAAACGACAGTATTCAAAAAAGAAAACCTGCTTAATATGGTCATTAATCAAACCACCAGATATCTCTATAGGAAATGATGCCTACCTGGTTGGAAGAAGCCAAATCGTACATAGGGGAATCCCAAAGCTTGTGTAAAGGAGGGATGGAGAAATCCGCAACTAATCCATAGGGTCATGTCAAGCTATCTTCATTCGGCGGTTGAGAGCCAACATGCCTTGGTGTAGTATGGCAGTATAACAAGATAAGTTGGTCATGTGTGTGTGTGTGTGAGTGTGTGTGTGTGTGTGTGTGTGTGGGGGGGGGGGGGGGGGGGGGGGGGGGGGGGGGGGAGAGAGAGAGAGAGAGAGAGAGAGAGAGAGAGAGAGATGAGTTTGTAACTCGAGGCGAGTAGTGCACTACAGAGTGACGCAGATAGCCCATACACATGTTTTAATAAAGGGTTTCATGTTTACTAAGTTAAGTAAGAAGATAATATGAAGCATTCAAGGCCCAAAATGTGAAGCAACCTGTCCTCAAATCATGGCGCTATCCCTTCATCAAAAGAGGATCGATCCATGCCAAGTTAGTGTAGGGACTCCATCTAGGCTCTGGAATATCACCTTATAAATCCGGTTGTGCTCATAACTGAGCTAGTGTGTATCTCCCTGCTTCCTCGTCCCGCCTTCTCTCTCTCTCTCTCTCTCTCTCTCTCTCTCTCTCTCTCTCTCTCTCTCTCTCTCTCTCTCTCTCTCTCTCTCTCTCTCTCTCATTATTGTGCATTGAAGGGGGTGGATATGGAACAAGCATGTGCATTTGACACACTGCATCCCTTTTTGTAGCCTTTCATATTTTATCATGTAATGCAATAGTTGATGACTCTAGTAGTGTGTGGCACTCATACTGTCAAACTTGCAGTAAGCATAATGTGCATAGTTGATGTGACTCTTTTCCATTGCCACAGTGTCCCATCTCGCATTGACGGGAGTGGGAACCAAGCCAAATGATTGGGATAGTGTGTATCACCGACAAGGGGATATTCCCAAGCATATAGGAAGGAATACGATTTCCTTTTTTTAGAAGAGAACATGGTTTTGTAGTTGGGGGCAATATGGGTTGATGTAATGTATGCAGTGTAACATGTTGGATTTTGTCAAAGCTAAAATACATTGGCGTGTGTGTGTGTGTGTGTGTGTGTGTGTGTGTGTGTGTGTGTGTGTGTGTGTGTGTGTGTGTGTGTGTGTGTGTGTGTGTGTGTGTGTGTGTGTGTGTGTGTGTGTGTGTGTGTGAATTCAGTCACAATCAGTTGCCCCCTTAAGCAAAGCGGTGAAATGGCCAGACTTTCATGGAACCATATAGATGTAGCTCAACCCCAAACAGAACAGTAACACATCTCCCAAACAGAGAACCATTCATATACCATAGGCAGACCTAGAGAAGCTCCACTAGGCCAAGTTCCACCAAAATCACCAGTCATAATATGTATGTTATATTGCTGTAATGCCACAAATGGCCTATCAGAATGGAGAAGAGCAGCTACAAAACCACATGAAGCTGAACCTAAATAAAGCTCAATATAAATGCAGGAATAAGCATTCAATCAACCGAGTTCTGCGAGTATCCTTAAGTCAGGCATGGTATTCACGCCAAAAGACCAAAATCCCACTACTTAGTGATAACCATAGAACATAAGTTGCTTGGCTAAGCACACGAGCCCTTTAAAAATAGTCCGGTCTCCAAAGCAAGCAAGCCTAGACAGAAGTTCATAGAATAATCGACAAAATCTCGATATCCTTTACTAGTACAAAATAGAGACAGAACCTAGGTGATATTTTAACCTCAGAATTTTCCAGATCAGAGTTTTCTCATTACAGCACCATCCCCAAAATCTCCAGCCAGCAGAAAACAACCAATCCAATGAGATTTTCCTACTCATTTAGTCATGGGTAGATAACCAAAACAACGATATGAAAACGTCGTAGGCAACTTACAGTCGGATTATAACAGAAACAACCAACTACATTGAGTTAAGTAAAGGAGAGAAAAAAACTATTTAGACTGCTTCCAAACCGCAAGCCAGCTTTTTACCACAAAAATTAAACAAGAGATCAAGTATTTGAAAGCCCATGTCCAACAGTAATACCTGTGTTTGAGTTGGAGCAGCCAGCTCCACAACTGCCAATTTATCTTTCCCTTTAACCATCACTCAAAGCTTTTCCCCAACAAGAGATAGTGCGACTACTAAGTGGTATTTGCAAACACACAACGAAATGAACAAGTGCACAACACTAAGTGAGCTCCAAGAGATCTCACCTTTATATACAACTCGCGCAGCAGCTAGAGGAGTGGGAGAGATCCATACGGACGATCCCCGAGGTTAATGCCTTCGGTGGCGTTCTGAGTGAGCAGAGCAGAGCGTATAGGAACCCGCACGACAGAGTGCAGGAGTGAGGGAATGAGTGCGCCGTGTAGAGTGGGGAGACAGAACAGAGATTGCAGGCAGGCTCGATTTGGGGGAGGGCATTAAGTGTAATGGCCATATGCCCCCCAATATTAGGAGATAATAAGTTTTATCATGTAAGGGTAGTGCCCCATGCAAGAGAGTTTAATAATCCAGTTTAAAGGTAGGTAGTATTAGAGTAAGTGTACGAGTGTGTAGGAATAAATGTCAAGAGTAATGTAGGTTTTTGAATAGCTAGCGTCCTTCATAGGTATTGTGTGTGTGTGTGTGTGTGTGTGTGTGTGTGTGTGTGTGTGTGTGCCCCATGCTAGGGGGTTTAGGAATCTAGTTTTAAGGTAGGTAGTGTAAGAGTAGGTTTAAAGGTCCCGGTAGCGGCCATAGCTAGAGAGAGTTAAGATAGATAGTGTGTGTGTGTGTGTGTGTGTGTGTGTGTGTGTGTGTGAGAGAGAGAGAGAGAGAGAGAGAGAGAGAGAGAGAGAGAGAGAGAGAGAGATATGCTACCTATTAAGAAAATTAGGGAGAGAGATGGAGATGGATAGATAGAAATGCTACTACCTATGATACACACACACACACACACACACACACACACACACACACATATATATATATATATATATATATATATATATATATAGAGAGAGAGAGAGAGAGAGAGAGAGAGAGAGAGCAGTTGGAGGTTGAGATAGGAAGGTGTTGGAAGTTTGTGGTGCAATGTGGAGGAGCAAGAGGGGTTGCAATGGGTCAAAAAAACAAAAGTGCTACTTTTGCCATCGACGATAGAGGCAACACTGGGCAACATCTAGTTGGCAAGCTAATACACTTTGTATGGTAGTGATCATGAAAAGATGCTCACTAGCATATTGGATATACTTGTTAACATACCTAGTATGCTAGTCGGCATACCGAATAATCTAGTCAAAACAGTCTATGCTAGTTAGCATACCAGGTATGCTAGTGAGCATATTGGATATGCAAGCTAACACACTTTGTATGCTAGTGATCATTCAAAGATGTTGACTAGCATATTGGGTATGCTTGTTAACGTACCTGGTATGCTAGCTAGCATTTTGGTATGCTGGTTGGAACATTGTCTATGCTAGTTAGCATATTGGGTATGCAAGCTAACACATTTTGTATGCCATTGATCATTCAAAGATTCTCACTAGCATACTGAGTATGCTAGTTAGCATACCCAGCATGCTCATAAGTATATTGGGTAAGCAAGATAACACACTTAGTATGCTAGTGATCATTCAAAGATGCTCACTAGCATATTGAGTATGCTTGTTAACATACCTGATATTCTAGTTAGCATTCTAATTTTGCTTGTGAGAACATTGTCTATGCTACTTAGCATACCCGGTATGCTAGTTAGCATATTGGGTATGCAAGCTAACACACTTTGTGATCATTCAAAGTTGCTAACTAGCATATTGGGTATGCTTGTTCACATACCTGTTTGCTAGTTAGCATTCTGGGTATGTTGGTCTAAACATTGTCTATGCTAATTAGCATACTGAGTATGCTTATTAGCATATCTAGTATGCTAGTTAGCATATTGGGTATGCAAGCTAACACAGGTTGTGTGCTAGTGATCATTGAAAGATACTCACTAGCATACTGGTTATGCTTGTTAACATACCTAGTATGCTAGTTAGCATTTTGGGTATGCTGTCAAAACATTGGCTATGTAAGTTAGCATACTCGGTATGCTAGTTCGCATACCCAATATGCTAACTAGCATACCCTGTATGCTAGTTAACATATTGGGTATGCAAGCTAGCACACTTTATATGCTAGTGATCATTCAAAAATGCTATTGGGTTTACTTGTTAGCATACCTTGTGTTCTAGTTAGCGTTTTGGGTATGGTGGTTAGCACATCGTCTATGCTACTTAGCATATTGGGTATGCAAGCTAACATGTCCTATATATTGTAGCTAGCATTTTGGGAGCATAAGTTGACCATTTATGGATATTGCGGGTTGAGTTGTTTTACAGGTTCAAAGAGAAGCATCCAGATTGCAAGATTGAAATGAGAATGTTTGAGATGTTGAAGCCATTCTTTTGTAGGCGGCTAAAGGATAGATGCGCATGCTGTTGTGAATACCTTGTGCAAATGTCCTTTCTAAAGGACGCATTGAACCACATGTGCTCTCGTGCTTTTGGACTGCATGAAGAAGGTTGCAATTGTGTAGCAATTCTTATGCAATCAATGACAACATTAGCATGGGTTGCAAGGCATCACATATCACGTTCAAATGTGTCCCACAACTATGGGAGTCAGTTCTCTTTCCAAAGCAACCAGATGCAGGTTTCTATAGAAGGGAATGTCTGATGGGAGATTATAAGATATGTGGAGTGAAGAGGATGAAATTATGCTGCTTGGAGATAGCTCAACTGTCAGGACAATGGTAGGACCAATCACGGCCAAGGGCCAGGGCCAGGGCCAAGGGCCAGGACGAACATGCAGTGAAGGGAATCCCTATATATAGAAGTCCAAGGGCCTATATAGGGCATGGCTGGGTGGTGATGAGCATGTTCCAGTCCCCATGCCCTTTCACTGGTTCAGAGCTCAGGGAGGGAGAAGCCATGGAGGAGGGGATGAAGCATGGCCTTCTCTTCCGTTCTCTCTCTTGATCACCTTCAACATGAGGCATGGCCTCTCAAGGGCACTCTCTCTCGCTCTCTGTTCGTAGACAATCCGACGGTCATGACCGTCGGAAAGAGTGCTCCACAGGCGGGGAAGGCGAGAAGAGAATCCCCGGTGTGTGCAGGCCCGCTTACGAAGGGTAGAGCCAACGGGAGCCGTGTGCAAGCACCCCTAGCAGAGGGAAGCGGGGCAGTTCGTTCACCTCCAAAAGCATCGAAGATGGGCTCTATGGGTTTGCCCTACCCTGGGTGTTGGATCTTGTTCGACACTACGGCCACCCCGGTTTCGGGCTCTGCAGCGCATCCTCGCATGTTTTCTTTCCTGCGCAGGCTGCAGAGAATGCCATCGATGCTGCAGTGTTTATTTTTGTTCATATTTTTGTTTTTTTTTTGTTCACAATGGGTACCCTAAGGATGCCCTAAGGCCACCTTAAGAGGCTTGTCCCACCGCCACAGGAAGGAATCCACTGTCACCCGAAGGAGGGCCCTCATGACTGCAAGCAAAGGGGCTATTGCAAAACCGTGAGGGGATGAAGTGCACAAATACTATATTTTCCGCAATCGGATTGCATGCAGCATGCATGTTTGCATGTGGCCTTGCGATTGCTTACAAAAGCATAAGCACACAAACATCCGTCAATTTATTCTGGTGAAGTACTTTAATAATGAAGAAAGATAGCACGTCTATCGTTACGATCCATTAAAGCTCTTCACGTACGGCAAGGCATTCCAAGAAAAGCCTTGCAACCAACCTCCATGCCAGTACATGAAGGCAAGACAAGCATCAAGTTTCAACATGGGTTGAAAGGATCAAGGAAAAAGCTACCACATAGGCCATGCGGTTAGCAAGGTCAGTCGGCACAAGTCAGTAATAATGAGGTATGTATTTTTTTCCTTGTTACTTTGAAATTTACATAACATTTAGGGCAAGCAAGGCTTGCATTGCCTACTAGCAAGGCTCGCATGCAACCGAGGGGAGTGCACTTTAGGCACTCCCAACGCAAGCAAGGCTTGTGGCATTTATCTCCAGCATCAAACTTTTGTTGCATATATTATCAGCAAAAGTTCAATGAATAATTGCAAACCCATTTCAAGCATGGCTCGGATACACAAAAAACCTCGACAACACACAATTGTCGGAGGTTAAATGGAATAATGTTCGGCCAAGGGCCAGGCAAGACTACTCGGACCCCATGAAGATCGGCATGGCTTGTCCCTTGACTTGATGTGGTACAAAATTGTGTGGCATGCCCAACGTTTTGCAGGACAAACAACACTCTTTTTCCCATGACTGGGGCAACCGACTGCGGCACACATAATTGGCATGGCCGACTTCTTGTCACTATCTCCTGCAATCAGCGGCAAGACTTGTCGACAGGTCTACTCAATAAGGTACGCAATGGATATTTGTTTATTGAGCATGTGCTTCATAACTATGGTATGCAATGGGCATCTACGATTGATCACAGATATCACTCATAGACTCAAGTATGTACGACATGCACATATAGTTCTATCTTTCCAGCCGGGTTACAAGTAAACAAGGTTTATATTTTGTGACTGATCGAGACGGTCGACTTTCTTTTGCTTTGACATCTGTTTGTTAGCATAAATATCCTTTAGCTATGAGCTATCAAGACCTCCATAAGTTGTTATGGGAAGCACGGCTTCCAGTTCGGCATCTTGCCTTGAAATTTCTGGCATGCAGGAGCTATGGGCATAAACCATCTTCCAGCGAGTTTTTCCTTCAGAACCTAAAGACAACTAGTTGCAGCAACAACGACCAGGTTAGCCAAGTTTAAGTTTTACTTGTTTTTCCTTGTCTTACACTTTACTTGGCAATTGTGGTCATTGTACAAAGCAAAGTGCTTTGGCAATTTTATATGAAGCAAGGCTTCGGGGAACTGACAAAATAGGGAATATCAGCTCACAAAATCCCTACCAGTCTAAAGTATGCAAGGCACTTGGTTTTGGGTTCTCACGGTTGAGGCCATCACTCTCCGTAAGGGCTTACCATTCTGCATGCAAGGCATGCTATAGAGGTGGATTCACTTCTACCATTTCATGCATTACGTTTCCGCTATCACACTCACAACTCTGTCAAGGACATACTAAGTAATAGATTGTTTACTATGATTGTGGGTTGTTATCAACACATAACAACTCTAAAAGGAACCTAAATCTAGGACTTATATTACGGGCAAAGCGCCAGGGGATTGGTTGTCCTCATACAATCACGACCCCTACAGGGTCGGGGAGTCGGAATGAGTTTATGTTTTCCTGTTACCTCTCTCGATGAACGCGTCATACCGACAAACTGTAGAATGTTTACACGATAAGCTACAATTTAGGCATAAGATGCGTAAGAGCACATAGCTTGGGTCCACACTCTAAAACCTTAAGGAAAGTTCCTCAACCCAGCATGCTCTTGTTCTCTTTCTCTCTCGTTAAGGGGATAATAAAAATCTTCTAAGAAGTTTTTGATACATGTTATGTTTGGGAGTCAACATGAGCCAAGGTGCCCTAACTCTCAGCTAGAAATTGGCCAAGATGCCATTCACATTAGTTTTCATCGGTTTATCAATTGAATAGTAATTGCCGCAAGAGCTAGGAGCCACACACAAGCTGAATACGAGCCATTGTCAGATTTTGGGTAGGACCCAACTATTGGCATTCCTTGGGTGATTGTTCTTAGGATCGAATAGATTTGCCCAGTGGAGTACACATCAAACACATCAACATTAATGGATGAGCAAGAGTCTTGTCATTTCAAAGGATTAGGGTGTCAATTTTGCACTATATGTTTCTAGTGCAATGCTCACGTTGAGTTTTTGATACTCTTGCACTTACATCAACTGATCTATACCGTGGAGTCTAGAGGCAGCAAATAGTTGAGACAGCATAGCTGTTGATACAAGCTAGGCATCTCATTTGTGTGGAATTCTTGCTCTCTCTATATCACTACGAGTGTCTATGGCATCACAGTTTTGGGGTACGACATAGTGGATGCTTACTAAATCACCCCATACGCATTGAGGATCACAGTTTGATCTATGCCCGTTATACTTTCAAGGAAAGAATTCTGCAATCTACCACGCGATAGCGGAAAAATTCAACTTTTTAAGTTGATTCTCATCATTCTATACATGGTTAACTAGATTGGTTACCATTACCTGCTAATTGAGCAGTTCTACAAAGGGTCTTACCAAGGCGGTTGACTACGTAGATTCTACCCAACGGGTTTGGATTGCGAAGGCAACACCCAGGGTTTCTAGTGCAATGTTGCTTGGTTTTTTCACAAGGGGGAGATATACTCCTGTGCATTTGAATACGGGGAAGTGAACATTCAGTTCAATCTCGAGGAACGCATCTATTGATTTGGTGTTATTCTAGTTTTTAGTGTGCATTGCTTGGTGTTTTCAAGTTGTTTAACTACGCTTGAATATTTCACGGCCATGCCAAGGGTATGTCAAAACAAGTATTTTGGGCCGTAGTGTCCAAAGTACATTATGTTGTTATGAATCCACTTGTAGGATTCGATTAGGCACATGTTGTCACATGGGATACAACATGGTCTAGGGACTCAAGGAGTTCGGTTTAGCCAGTGCGGAGCAATGAATGAGGGTCCCTCTCACTCTTGTCGTAGAGTGTTTAGAGGTACCTCCACACACAACTACATCTTGTACTTGAAGGATGTTCTTTTTTTAGACATCCTTAGTTGAGACATATTCCACATGTGGCGAATATGAGTCTCTGGGACTGACATTGGTGCCTCTATTTCAAATATGTGTCATGACAAAGTCCCTAGGTGCTATGTCAAATCTATTTTCTAGACCATTTTCAGCACGACGTATCAGGAGCAATATCAGTGGCCAGAAATTGTCGGATACTTAGAATGACTTGTTCAGCTACAAGTATTGCTAAACAACATTATAGATGGTTGTTTATACATATAGCAAGGCTCTGAGTTTTAATGAAAAAGTTTCATTGTTTGTATCTAGAGGTGATCACTGTTTCATCGTCTGTTATGGTTCAGACGTTTCAGCAAGGCTTGCAAAGATTGCAACTGAATTCCTTTCAATGTGTGCTAGGCGCATCACATTTTCCATAAGTATTGGCAAGGATTATCATGGATATACAGGTTTGGATATGTTATTTGCTAAATGCATACACACTAGGTTTAATGGGCCCTAGTGTTTAACAAAGGTTGATTTGGAACGTCGTGCATATTCCTCAAGTTGTTGCTTATGAAGCGTTTTGCACTCTATGTGCAGTATCTCTATGAGATTACTTTTGGGTCTACTAATCTCCAATAGAGGTCATGGCTCAGTTTGGGTGTTTGTGGATTTCTCAAGTTAACCACGATGGTTATTTCAGACATTGTTGATTCCTCAACAATGTTACACAATATTGCGATTCCCATTTATTAGTCATTTGGGACGACTGTCTATAAACCGTGAGGGAACACATTTCAGTACTGGGTCAGTTATCCAAGGGGATAGGTAGATTACAAAGTGTAATCTAGTGCTGAAGGATATGCAAAGTGCGTACGTTAGCACCAAGCGATCCAATCAATAAGCATTTGTTGCTCTACTTAGAGTTTGCTTACTATAAATTAAAGCATGTTTGTGACTAGGTGTAGTCTCTTCATGTATAACTCAGGTTCTCAACCTTGAACACTCGTTAGGGTGGGGTTGTTTACTGATGATGAAAATTGGGAAAAAGTCAAGGACTTAAACTTGGCTGATAAGTTCTGTTAGCAAGCTACTTTCATGGAAAGTGATAAGAGGTACTCTTTTTGGTACATCTTTGTTGTAATAAACTCGTTTACCATGCTCATGAGCATTCTAAATGGAGTCTACACACTATTTTTGGATAGGAACCGGTACCATCAAATGGTTACAAATGGACAACAATGTAGAAAATCACAATGTTACTCTTGGTTTCATTGAACCTCCTACTGAACTGGGTTCCGCTCGACTGAACCGTTGGATCCATGAGGGATGTAACACTAGAAAACATTAGTGTTCTTATGAAGATACCATCACTTGTGTTTTTGCGGACGAAAATGCTTCTCCAAGGGGGAAGTAATGTCAGGACAATGGTAGGACCAGTCACGGCCAAGGGCCAGGACAGACATGCAGTCAAGGGGGGCCCTATATTTAGAAGGCCAAGGGCCTATATAGGGCATGGCTGGGCGGTGATGAGCATGTTCCAGTCCCCATGCCCTTTCATCAACGAGGTAAGAGTATTATTGTGAAAGTATCTGCATATGTAGAATCAAAAGACAAGAATGGAAACAATAAAAAAAGAAAACATCTTTTGCATAAAGAAATGCAATGCAAGGAGTTTCTTCAACTCTTGAAGACCAAGTTGAAGATAAGTTACCACTCATAACTATATAGCTTGATTGCAAGCACAACACTTCAACGATTGTTTACTTAGGTTTTCGGATGACGTGGTTGTTTCAGCTGTTGATTTTGTAGAGAATTATGCAAAATTAAGGAGACAAATGAGATTCAGTCAATGCATTGGCACTCTAGTCAGGTAACCATTTTTGTACACATAACGTACTACCGCAAGGAAGAGGAGGTAGTCAAAACAATCCACTTCTTCATATTAGATGACAAGGTGCATGACACGTTGTTTGTGCAACATTGCTTTATGCTGCACCGGATTGGTTACAACAAGAGGATGTGGCTCCCAAACAACATCGAGGTGTGGTCTGATGGTGCGGCCTCACTATCCAAGGGAGCCAGGACTTTCTTTTTTGTTGCAGATATGGTAGATTGACATGGATCAGGATGAGCTCGTTCTTGTTTAGATCAGGGCATGGCAAGGGATAGCACGATGGTGCATGAGTAGTTGTGAAAAGAACCGTGACCCATGAACAGCTGAAGCCTAATGGAGATAGTTTAAAGTGTGCATTAGATGTGGTTTCTTATTGCCAAACAAACCTTTCAAAGGGAGCACCATCTGCATCATATCATCCTGCAAAAGATAGAGAATGTGCCCGTGTGTTTTGGGAGGTCAAATTAGGGGATGTGAACAAGGAAGTCAAGTGGGAATTGTGCCATTGTTAAAGAAACTCAATTTTTGCATGCCTTTCGTGGTCACAACTTGCAGGATCCAATTGCCCTTGCAACAAGATCATTGGCATGCTTCTGTGATGCATGCATACACTCTATTTGGAAATGTTGCATAAACATACCTCACGTGCAACCTTGGGAGTATCACCTTTTGACGCCATTACCTGATGAGGTTGAGGCTAATTTTGAGCCATATATGAAATTCCAATAGATGAAGTCATTGGCTATGATGACTTCACATACGAAGGCCATCATGATGCATTAAGTAGTGCTCTATGTGTTGGCGACACATTTGCGATAAATCCAAATTCTTCAACCAATGCTGAGGATGTGGATTTCTACCTAGTCCATTGTGTTGCAGCAAGGGAGAAGGTGGAGAAGGGGTACACTGATGAATGGAGCAATGTAATTGACAAAGGCTCGTATGTTGTGCAAGGATTGTATTACAAGCAACTAGATGCATACACATTCAAGCTAGACCACTAACAAGCCATTGTCCACCTAAGGATTTTCAATAAACTTTTTGCTGATGGAAATGCAATTATCTTTTACATATATGTCTCTTGTGTATGTATATGGCTATGGCATTTGTTGCTGCCAATCATGATAACTTCCTTGCACGCTTGTCACAACTATCTTCACAGCAGTTAAGTTCAGGAATCCAGCCTTACTCAGTGTATGCTCTAGTTGTGATATTTAGCATACCCAACTAGCTTATTCAGACACTAAGACATCACAAAATATAAGGTTTGCAAACTAGCATACCAGTTATACTAATTAAAATACTAGGTATGCTAACTAGCATACTTTTTATGTTGGCATAATAGCATACTGTATGCTAACTACCATACCAGGTATGCTAATGAGCATACAATTAGCATACTGGGTATGCTAAATAGCATACCCAATATGCTAATTAGCATACAGCTAGAATATTGGGTATGCTAAATAGTAGGTATGCTAAATAGCTTGTCGCGTACTCGGTATGCTAGTTAGCATACTAAGAATAGTAGCAGTATGCTACATAGCATATTGGGTTTGATAGATAGCATATTGCACATACTTACTAGCGTATTTTGTGAATTAACTAAGAATGCTTGAAGGAATACATAGTATGCTAACTAGCATAATGAGCATAGTAGTATGTTACATAGCATACTAGGTATACTAGTTAGCATATTGCACATTCAATTAGAATTCTCAAAGGTGAAGTGGGTATGCTAACTAGTATACTTATCATAGTAGTAGTATCCTAGATAGCATATTGGATATGCTAGTTATCATATTGCCTATACTAGATAGCATATTAGGTCTGCTAACTAAGCATGCTTGTAAGTATACTGGGTATGCTAGTTAGCATATTGCACATACTAACTAGCATATTTGGTGTGCTAACTAAGCATGATTTAAGGTATACTTGGTATGCTATCTAGCATACTAGGTAGCATATTAAGGTCTTATATTCTTCGAGATATTGTTTTTGTTGCCATTATAGCAGTTTTTAGCAATTTGTGTGACCTCTTGAGCCCTTCTAATTAAAGGTTCTATTTTATAGGTGTGTCAAAGCCTCTCGATGATGTGGGCCACATGCAGGATAAGAAATGGGGCAAGGAAAAAGTTGGACAAGCCCTCTATTGAAGATTTGGATGAGTAGGTTGGCATGAATGAAGGGGTGGATGTTGAATCGCAGCATGTGGTGGATCCAAGCGATGTTGTAAACAGTCAATCGACGAAGGAGGATGATGACAGACTAGAGGAAATATTGACTATTGACAACCCAAGCAATGCATAGGATGTTGGTGATGACAGCCTAGGGAATGCCCATGATGTTGGTGCTAATAGCCCTCTGGAGGGTTATGTAAAAATTGCAAGGTCAAAGAGGAAAGGTGGCGCTGAAGCGATACTAGGAGAGGCTACAATGGACACTTGTGCTACCCCTAATAGGATTATGGAGCACATAACCAAAACCAGTAAAGGTCCTCTAAAAGTCCTTCGCTCACGAGCTTGCAAGAAACTTTGATGAACCTAATCTGTTCTGCCCAAAATCTGTAGTGCTAGCAAGCTATTGTGCACATACCTGTTATGCCCTTACTGAGTGTGCCCATTCCTATCGTCATTATTCCCATAAACTCATTTGTAGAACTTTTTTTCTTACTACGCCTCTTGTGGAATTTTGTAAGTTTATGAATACTCTTAATGAAAAAGGTCCTTTTGGAGTAAATATACATGTGCAAAAGTCTAGTATATTTTGCTTGGCCTTTATGCTTTCTCATTCGATACCTGTTTGTGTTGTAAGGGAAGAGAAACATGCGTTAATTTCCTTGCATGATTTAAATTTTGCCATTGAATGCAAAAAAATACGAAAAAGGCGAATCGCCAAGGCTAGGCAGCTTGAAAGAGAAAAAATTGAGATTGAGAGGCGCTTGGACTGCTACTATCTACGAATCTCACAAATATGGGCCTACTTGAATTTTGTTCATCCCTCTGGGGAGGTTATTATTGTTGAGTGGTATCCTATACCATACCCAATATGGGTGCCAAAGCTTTTGGAAGATGATAATTGGGCTCTCATACTTGATTTGAATGGCCTCCTAGTTAGTGTTGTAGACGGTCAGTATGGCAAATAGCCCCCTGCATATGCAGACAAAATGGTAAAGTACAATATCGATGTTGAACAGTGTTTTGTCACAGAGATAGCCACAATTTTTTGGATTGGTGCCTCCAATATTTCCATGTTTTTATATGGAGCACCAGCATGCTGTGTAAGGTGCATGGAATTCTAGATTATGTATTCAAAAAGTAGTGGTCAATGCTGGTAGATGTTTTTACACAAAACCATTGCACTAAGAAACCTTGGAAGATTATGAATAATCATGTGTTCTTCAAGAGCTTAAAGCTCTTTGGCTAAACAAACCGGCCCAAAAATATTATTATAATTGACGATAATACATACAAAGTGTGCAAGAATGATGAAGGGACTTGTTTTCTGATGTAGTCCTCATCAACGTAGCATCTCGGAGAGTCCACTATGTAAAAATTGCATATAGCACGTGCAAACAAGAGGTATATAAATAATCCCTTACCTGCATATTTTCAAGTATTATACGTACCCTTATATATGCATTTTTGTAGAAAAACTAGCCTTTATGTATTAACATTTTCACTTTCTCAATTAAAAAAACCCTTTATGTAAGTTTTGTTTTGTAAATGTACCTAATTATAAATCCCTTATTTTGTTCACACGTGCTATCTTACATATTTTCTAGTGGATTCCCCGGGGGTAGCATCAGATATAAGAGGCAGCAATGAAGCCCACTTGAGGGAAGCGATCCATCAGCAACAAAGGGAGGCTGACCTGGAACATGAACGACATGTGAGGGAAAGGCTGGACAAGGAAATATTTGAGAAGCATATGCAGAACAAATAGGTTGAGCAAGAGCAGGAACCAGTGGAACGTAAATACAAGCGCCCTGGGTAAGGCAAAAAGGCTCAACAATAGCATGTCCATCCTATGTATTTTTTTATGATGTAACTTTATGGAGTTAGCAGTAGAGACTCTTTGTAAAATTCAAAACCATGTAAAGCCATTTGATTTTGTAATATCATCATGGGATCACAATATCAATGTCCAAAACTATTCTGACTTTCATTTGAGATGTTAAGAACCAACCTTTGTGCTATAAGATTCTTATGTAACCAAAACGGGTTTGTTATGTGCCGGTTAGCATATTCGGTATGCTAATTAGCATACTGGGTGGGTATGCTAACTAGCATACCAGGTATGCTGACCGTATGCCATTTAGCATACCTGGTATGCTAACTAGCATACGAGGCATGCTATTTAGCAGTGCTAACTAGCATACTCTATGATGGCTAAGGGTCTAAGTAAGCTAGTTAGCATACACTTGAGTAAGCTAGCCAACATAAAAAAGTATGCTAGTAAGCATACCCATTATTCTTTTTAGCATACCTAGTATGATAGTTAGCATACAATATGCTAGTTTGAAAACCTTATATTTTGTGCTTTTTTAGGGTTTGAGTAAGCTAGTTAGCATACTATGTATGCTAGTTAGAATATGTAATATGATTATTTGCACAACTATAGCATACACTTGAGTAAGCTAGCCAACATAGAAAGTATCTTAGTTAGCATACCCAATATTATTATTAGCATACCTAGTATGCTAGTTAGCATAGAATATGCTAGTTTCAAAACCTTATATATTGTGCTAATAAGCATCATGTTCTTTTCCCTTTCCCCAAGCATGGCATAGAGGAGATCCTTTGCGATGAGCATCTTCTTCTTGAAGTTCAATTGTGGAAGCTCTAGGAGGTTCATTGTGTGTTTTCTTTTGTGGGCAAGCACGATAAGCATGCCCTTGCTCCCCACATTTGAAACAACGGTTATCCTTGCGATAACGCTCTAGCTCTTCAGGAGAGAGTCTATTTTTGCCTTTGTAGACTCCCTTATCCTTAGCTTTGTTGTTGTTGAAGTTGCCCCCCCCCCCCCCCCCCCCCCCCCCCCCACTTTTGAACATGGTCCTTCCCCTTGAGCTCATTATGGTCTTTGCTTTCCATGGGCTTAAGATTTTTCTTACCCCCTTGTTGGAAGTTGATTCGTGAAGCAACCATAGTATGGTGTATGACCGCTAAAATAGTGCGAGGCCTTTGGGAGTTGAAATACTCCACCATATCTTTATATAAACCCACACAATATTGTTGTTTTTGCTCTCCAAAATCTATCTTCTTGTAGACAATGGCTTTTAGATGTAAATCCCAAAACTTGTCTACGTATTTGTGAATAGATTCGTACGGAGAGAGCTTCAAACTTCGCCATTTGGTGAGCACTTTGTCTTTGGCATCGCTAGCCAAAAACTGCTTCATAATGGAAGTTCTTAAAGCTTTCCATGTTCGTGGAGCTTCACCATTTGCTCATAGGCTATACCACCATTTCCTGGCGGACTTTTGGAGATGCATGGCTACATGACGTATCTTAGAGGACTTTGTGAAGCCCTCATCTCCCAATGCCGCATCAAATTCTTGAATAAAGGCCAAGACTTTGTCCGTAGCACCAAAGGTGCCATTGTAGGTAAGAAAAGAGATATTGTTTACTCCCTCCTTGAACTATTTGAGCTTGGACGACCTCTTCTAAGAGGCATAGGATTTTTGATGGCCTCTCCTTTTGAGTTCTTTGGGAGCTGCACCATCACTTCCTTCAGAATTGGAGGAAGATGATGAAGATGGAGAAGGGGGTGACCCCTTTCTCGCCTTTTTCTTCTCATATTTCCTTTCTTCCTTCTTTAAATTATGGTGAGAAGGACTATGCGATGGTATTGTCCATTTAGAGGGTGTTGGAGAGCGTTTTTCCTGCCGTCTTCGTGGTGCCATCTCCACCGAGTAGCAGGAGATTCACTTCTTTCTCACTCTTTCGGTTTTGCCCCATCAACTTGTAAGCTTTTGAGCCCTTCGTATGGGTCCTCCTCTTCTCTTACCATAGAGAGACTTTTTTTAGAAATCTCACTAGGAGCTTTCAAAGGCACTCCCTCTTCTAGGTGAGGAGATTGGAGAATCCCATGGATGCGTAGTTTTTGTTGCACTTCTCCTTAGAGGGATGGGTTTCCCATGGCTTGTTGAAGCCTAGTAACAAGATAGTTCACAAACATAGGAGCATCATTAGTAGCTTGAGCATTAGCAAAATCGAAGCCATCAACATTAATTTCACACTCTCTACTATTGTTAGCCATTCTAACTAAGTTCTAGGTGTAAATTTTTACTTGTACTTTGGCACTTCAAATCCTAGTTGCTACTCCTCTTTACTTTCAAAGATAAGCACTAAAGCTCCTGTCCCCATGGCTCGAATATTATTAATTGCAAGGAATAGAAGAGAGGGTTTATCATAGCCCCCAGTCAGCACTTGTTCCTGTCAAGCTTCTAATAGCTCAATAATGGTTAAGCCGTAGGCAAGCCCCTTGGGACTCCATTATTAAGACCATAGCTCTCGATGGTGATACCCCCTTAACTACACGAAGCAGGCACACCTCAAGGATAATAAATCCTTATTCTACTTACCCTTATCCAATTAATAATACCAACCATTTATAGTGAGTTTTAGGATCTCCTTCTTGAGCAAGAAAAGAGAAACCTTGTGCTCTGATACCAATGTAACATTTAATGGGTAATTACTTATGTGTAGTGGAAAATACATAGACATAGTGAGCACTTCATTAAGAGAGATTCATAATGAGCATAGCAAGAGTGCTTGGTTGGATAGAGAGCATCAAAAGCATAACAGCTAGTTAGAATTAGGCATGAACAATACTTCAAAAGAGAGAGAGAGAGAGAGAGAGAGAGAGAGAGACTAACACTTGACAACAGTTGAGGACCGGATGCACATGGAGCTGGTCCCCACTCCAAAAGGCTTTGTATTATAGGTTTCCCCCATCAAGGGAGACATTTTACAATACAATTCTTTGTGTTCCTTCAATAACTTTGTGTTCATATTCAAGATGGAAGCTTCAAGCACTAAGCTAACACTTTTAAAACACAACATCAATTCCTCCTTGGTCTTAGACTCAAGGCCTCACACACCTTTGAAGATGGTGAGAGCTAGCGGGGTATGAGAGTAGACCTTAGAAGAAAAAGAAGTAGTCTTACGAGAAAGAAGTATGTCTCCTCACATAATCACTCCAAAAAGCTAAGCATAGCTTAGTAATTAGTATGGTAGAGGAGATGAGCATGCATTGGAGCTTGGCTCTTGGTTGGATTTGCATCACAAAGCCAAGAGTTGTTGGTGTAGGCCTCCCTTCTCACAAGCTTGGAGTAGATGATGAGCTTTCCATTGAAGCTTGGAGAAGGAGATGGAGTTCTTACTCCACACATGATTTGTGTGAATGTGTGTCCAATTGTCTTAGGCAAAAGTGAGGCTTCTCTCTCTTCTTGGGCAACCCCTTCTCCAAATTACTCTTGTTGGCATCCTATTGGCCCTTGAAAAGCTTAGCCAATAGCATTTGAGAAAGCTTTTTACTCATGCTGGCTCCCTATTGGCCCTTGAAAAGCTTAACCAATAGCGTTTGAGATGCCAAGTCAAGAGCCTTGTGAAAAGTGTCCATCCTTTTTCCCTTTTGTAAGAGCTTAGATAATTAATTTAATTATCTAAATTCTTATTGGACCTTTTAGTGTTCTAGCCAATAGGAATTAAGCAAATTTATGAGCTGCTTATTTCTCATTGGACCTTTTGACTGTCCAATAGCCTTTTTGGGAGATTAATTCTCATTGGTTCTTTTTTCAAGCATTTCTAAATAAGAAATTGAATGTACACTAGCTCAATCCTCATTGGTCCGCCTCTTTGTCCATCCAATAGAATTCAGGCAAAATTGGGGGTTGTGTTGCATACTTGACATGTGTCCCATTTGCTTTTATGTGTAAAGGTAAGCTTGTGTGTGTGTGTGTGCGCGCGCATGCATGTGTGTGTGTGTGTGTGTGTGTGTTCTATCTCATCCCAGCCGGCCCACTCTCTTGTCTTCTTGTTGTAGCCACTTTGTTGACTTTAGCATTCAGCACTTTAGTCACTAAGAGCAGTTCCCATGGCATAGGACTTTTAGAGTAAAAATTTAGAACTTTGGCCTTTGGAAGTCTTTAATGGAGTTAAACCTAAGGGTCTTTTAAACTCCACTGGTGCACTTTGCTCTTTAGTAGTCCATCCCCATCTGGATCTTTATTTTCCCTCTCCTGTTGAGACCGGTCTGGCAGCATTTCCAATATCTAGCATTTGCCCCCCTTGGTATCTCCCCATATTAAATGATGAGTTTAATATGAGAAAATCATTTGGGAAAGTAGATATTAGGTTTTTATTACATTTCCTCTCTCTTGATTTCATAGTAGAGAAAATAAAGCCTAATCATTAGTCCATTTTCTAGTGGGTAGAGGACCCCTATTTTACCCTACGACATCATCCCAAAATGGATGACTAATCCATTTGGTGCTTGAGAGCCTAAGGTGCTACAAGCATGTCTGCGCATTAGTCCTATCAATCTTCCATAGTAAAGTGACAAGCTCTACTTGGTGTTTGGAAGACATCGTCTCCGTAAACTCGATCCTAAGCATGCATACTTCTTAACATTTGTGCACAATAAAGAAAAAGAGAGTCTTATAAGACAAAAGCTTTGTTCAGCTAAACATTTTTACATTTGCTTGCTCTAGGAAATTATTGTAAGCATTGACAAGGTTGAGGTTATCCTTTAATTGTATGCCTTGCATCCATCTAGCATCTTCAAAAGGATAGTTCTTAAACTTAATAAGATACCGTCGGATAATATTACCTCCTCAAAATACCTTGTCTTCCTGTCGGAGAATGGACTCAGGCTGCAGCACCTCTTCTTGGTCCTCGATCTCCGGTGGGTCTTCAATAGTTGGTTCTTGCGGTGCTCTCCTTTGTAAGGCTTTAGTAGGCTCACATGGAAAGCATGGTGTATGAGCCAATGAATGGGCAACTTGAGTTGATAGTCCATCTCATTGATTGGTCTAAGAATCCAGAAGGGACCATAGTACCTTTTCGCTAACTTAGCATAGTACTTTTGGTGTCCTGTAGGATTCTTGCCCGTTGTGTGCCTTAATCAAGCTTTGGGAAATTTAAGCAAGACCCAATCATTTTCTTTAAAGGTGAAGGCTCTTCTGTGCTTGTTTTAGCAGCAGCCTTTTTCTTTTGCTGTGAGATGGATATAGCATCTTTAATCTTTTGGAAAGATTCTTGTAGGTCGTGGCGATATTCATCTGCAGCGAAGATCTTCCCATGTACCTTAAGTAGTAGGGACTTTTTGATCTTCCCTCAATTACCTCAAAAGGTGATTTTTCCATGGATGTATGTACTGTGTTATTGTAAGCATATTCCACTAAAGGTAAGTACTTCTCCCATTGGGACCTTTGATCTACTTCAATGACATAAGCATTTAGTAGATCAAGAATTGTTAGGTTAGCTATCTCACTTTGGCCATCCATTTTCGGGTGATAGGCCGAAGAGAAATTTAGCCTTGTACCTAAATTCTCAAAGAGACCCTTCTAGAAATTGCTGGTCATTCTAGGATCTCTATCCGACACTATTGACATTGGCAAGCGGTGGTACTTAAAGATTTGGATAAAAAGAGGGTTGCCATTTGATGGGCCTTAATAGTCTTTTTGACAGGTATGAAATGCACTTGTTTGTTGAACCTGTCTACTATTG
Source organism: Adiantum capillus-veneris (assembly GCF_014529385.1). NCBI lineage: Eukaryota > Viridiplantae > Streptophyta > Polypodiopsida > Polypodiales > Pteridaceae > Adiantum > Adiantum capillus-veneris. The sequence goes on along the minus strand of NC_140951.1, from coordinate 84,314,051 downwards.
TCCATATTCCCATATTCCCATGGATAGACTTAGGCAATCCAAAGATAAAATCCATGAATGTGCTCTCCCAGGGTGAATTAGGGATTGGCAAAGGTTGAAGCAAACGAGGTTGCTTCCCTCTATCAAACTTTGTCTTTTGGCAAACGACACGGGCCAATAGAAGTACATTTCTATCCCTCTTAGGGTAGCTTGAATTCCTCTATGTCCCACATATGGAGGAGCATGAGATTCATACATTACTTTCTCACGTAGTGAGTTACTAACACATAGCCTATTACCATAGAGAAGATAACCATCTTGTAGGGTAAATGGTTCCTCTTTCTTCCCTAGTGCAAGGGTTGACGTCACATATTTAATATCAAGATCACTAGCATACTCATTTATCATATTAGATAGATCATTGTGAGTTGCTATTGATACCGCATTCACTCTTGGTCGTCTTGAGAGTGCATCTTCTGCTTGATTACGCTTGCCAGCAATGTGAGCAATATGAAAATGAAATTGTGAAAGAAAATTTACCCACCTCATTTGTTTGTCGAAGAGCTTGGTCTACATCATGAAGTGCTTAAGGCTTTGGTGATCCGTTCGCAGAATGAAAGGAGTCCCCCATAAATAGTGCTTCCACGTGTCTAGGGCATGTAGAACTACTAACAGCTCCATTTCATATATGCCTAGAGCTTGCTCAACTGGGTTGAGCCTTCAACTTTCATATGCTATTGCGTTCCCTTATTGAAGCAGCATGGCTCCAAGGCAATCACCACAAGCGTCGCATTGGACCTCAAATGGCTTTGAGAGATCTGGTAGTGTAAGCACAGGTTGAGAGATAAGCTTCTCTTTAAGCTTTTCAAAAGCAGTGTTCTCCTTGGCAGACCATGCATACTTAACGTTCTTTTTTGTTAGGTCATGCAATGGTCCTGCTATGAGTGAGAAGTTTTCTATGAAGCGTCTATAGTATGCACACATACCCATAAAGCTTCTTAATTCGTGCAGATTCTTTGGATTAGGCCATGCTTTTATTACTTCTAACTTTGATGGATCTATTTGGATGCCGTCTTTAGAGATAATATATCCTAAATATTGAATCTTTTGTAAGCAAAATTCACTTTTCTTTTGATTTATGTAAAGCTTATTCTCTCGTAGAACTTGAAAAATTACCTGGAGAGGTGCTATTTGTGTTTGTCCAAGGAATTGGAGTAGACAATTATATCATCAAAGAACACTCTAGTGTAACTATGGTGAGGCCTAAAGAGCTTCTCCATCACGCGGTTGAATTTAGCTGGTGCATTGGTCAAGCCAAAAGGCATGACATTGAATTCGTAGAGACCAAATGTAGTTCAAAATGCGGTCTTTACAATGTCGTGATCCACTATCCTTATTTGGTGATAGCCACTTTTTAGGTCAATCCTACTGAAGTAGGTCGATCCTTGTAGCTTATCAAATAGGTCTTCTACCCGTGGAATGGGAAACCTCTTAGTCCATCTAATAGGATTCAGGAAAAACATTGGGGGTTTTGTTGCATGCCTGACATGTGTCCCATTCACTTTTAGGTGTAAAGGTAAGCTTGTGTGTGTGTGTGTGTTTTGCCTCATCGCAGCCGGCCCACTCTCTTGTCTTCTTGTTGTAGCCACTTTGTTGACTTTAGCATTCAGTAATTTAGTCACTAAGAGCAGTTCCCATGGCCTAAGACTTTTAGAGTAAAAATTTGGAACTTTATGTTGGGGTATAAAGCCCAATGTGGTCGCCCAGGTAAGTGGGCGGGCCGCCAGGTATGTACACATATTCTTTTGTAAAAACCTAATAAGAACTCACTATGCTCCACACATTACAGTAGAGCGAGTTCACCATATCTTCGGGCTCTTCTTCTCGCACTCTCTCTCGCGTAGCACTTCCGCTCGTACTCCTTCAACTGGTATCACAGCTCAGATCGAGGCTCGGGGCAGCACTGTAGGAGGCTAGAGTCACCAGCTCAGATTGGAGTGAAATTCGACACGCAAAGACACGGCCCCAAATCCTGTGGGCAAGCCCGTTGGGCTTGGTGTGCTCAGAATTTCATTCTGAGGTCATCTCGGTCACCGTTCGGCTTCGACAACGTTCTGCGCATGCCATTTTCGACTACATGATCTCAGCGGGTGCAAATCCGACTTTGCAAATTTGGATTTTCGGCCTACGTCTGCAGGTGCTGAGGATATCGACACTCCAAGAGTGTTGATTTGTGGTTGTCTACACATCGAAGGACGACTCACAGTTCTTGGAGGCGTGTCACATACGACACGGGCGCATCTACACACAGATTGTAGGCGACATCCACTAGTTCATCAGGTAGCTTTTGTTTGCTGCTTGATATTCCAGATTTCATCCTGACATTGCAGGTACTTCCACATGGGATGTATTGTCAGAGATGATGTATGTCTGTTGAGGGTTTGTTGGCTGTGAGTCACGCAGCAAACAACCGCCGCAGCGGTTGCAGCATACAGTGGGAAATTTGTGGATGTATGACTTTGTGGGAAGTCTATGTACTGTCAGATTTACTGCAGCCTTTGTTGAGGGTCGAGTGAGGTTTTATTGAGCTGGGGGATTCTCGAATATTGAGATCCTTTCAGTGATACAGGTCTTGGAGCGATCCCTCGAGCACCCTTAGATAGGCAGCTAGGATGTATTGACTGTGAGTTAGACAGTTGGGATTGCATTTTTGCTTTACTGCCGTTGAGGCATTGTCGCAGTCTATGCTTATAGGACACTCACAGGACAGTCAGAGACAATACAGGTGCACGACAGGTTTACCCACAGCTTACAGTGTCAGAGAGACAATGTTTTTTGAGCTGTTTTTTGGTCTATTTTTAGTACACCAGAGCCATTTTACAAAGGAGACTCTGCCAAAATTTCTGCAGAATCTAAAGCTTTCTTGGTTCATTTGACAGGTTGATATTGGTTCAGAGGTCAGTTTACAGGGGAAACTCTGCCGAATTTCTCCCAGAAAAGTAAACTACTGTGAAGCGTAGCTATGGCTGGATCACAGGACACTGCTCTTTACAATATCAAGAAGCTGGATGGAACCAATTTCCCATTGTGGAAGAAGCAGATTTGGCACGTGTTGGTACAAAAGAAGCAGATAAAACCTATAAAGCTCAAGGGGATAAAACCAGAAGATATGGACGAAGATGACTTGAGCGAAATGGATGAATTGGCACTTTCTACCATTATGCTGACTTTGGCAGAAAGCATTTACTTCAATGTAGCAGACGAGATGTCGGCTTATCAAGCATGGTTAAAGCTGCATGATCTTTATGAGAAGCCGAGTGCAACTTCACAGGTATACTGGCTTAAGAAGCTTGTTGACTTGAAGATGAAAGAAGGGACACCTATGTCCAATCATCTGAATGAATTCAACACAATCTATAGTCAGTTGTCAGCTCAAGGTGTCAAGTTTGACGAACCTGTTAGACCTATGTTCCTGTTGATCACATTGCCGAAAAGTTGGGACACTTTTCGTACAGCTTTGAGTAATTCTGCACCTCCAGATGGTTTGAACATAGCAGGTGTAGAAGGAAGTCTGCTTACTGAAGAAACCAATAGAATGACAATGGACAAAGGCAAAGGAACAACCTTAGTTGTCAGGGGAAGGACCAAAGAAAAGTACAAAGGTGGAAAGAGGAATCAGTCTTGTAGCAAGTCCCGCAGTGCTAAAGGCAAGAGTGACATAGAATGCTACCATTGTGGCAAGAAGGGTCACATGAAAAGAGACTGCAGACAATGGAAAGCAGAAAAAGGCAAAGAGAAAGCTGAAGACCATGGTGAGAAGAACAAGTCCTCAATGAAGATTCAAGAAATAAATGTGACAAACACTGTTGCAAAAGATGACAGTCTAGTGTCAGGAGACATCTACTTCTTGAAGAATACAATGGACTCAGCTCTTCTTACAGCATCTGATGGAAATGCATTGAGTGACTGGATTATAGACTCAGGGGCATCACTTCATGTGTCTCCAAACAAGGAGTGGTTTACCTCTTATGTGACCACTAAAGATCATGTTCGGCTAGGCAATGGGCAGACATGTGAGATCTTAGGTGTTGGAGATGTTCAATTGAAGTTTCAGAATGGCTCTTCTTTCACGCTGAAGAATGTGAGACATGTTCCCGCAATTACAAAGAGCTTGATCAGCACAGGTTTACTTGATGATGCTGGCTACGTCACCACTTTTGGACAGAACATGTGGAAGATATCCAAGGGTTCTATGACAGTAGCACATGGAGTAAAGTCTGGAGGACTTTACATGATTTATGTATCAAATGTCTCTAAAAATGTAATCAATGTAACCGAGCAGCCAAACGTTTCTTTGTGGCATAGCCGGTTAGGACATATGTCCAAGATGGGAATGGAAATCTTGTCTCGTTCTGGTTATTTGCCTGGATTTTCATTTAATGATTTTGAATTATGTGAACATTGTCTGTATGGTAAGCAAACACAGCAGCCACATAAGCATAGAAGCAGTAGAAGAGATACACAGTTGGCACTTGTTCATAGTGATTTGTGTGGACCTATGCCTAACCTATCTCTAGGGGGAGCTTCTTACTTTATGACATTTATAGATGATTACTCGAGGAAAGTATGGGTTTATTTTCTTAAGCACAAGGATGAAGCGTTTAGTGTTTTCAGAAAGTTTGTGACACTTGTGGAGAATCAGAGTGGCAAGAAGCTTAAATGCTTACGCACTGACAATGGTGGAGAGTATATTTCAAAGGCCTTTCAAGACTTTTGTGAGTCAAAAGGTATAAAACGTGAACTTACTGCTCCTTACAATCCTCCTCAAAATGGTGTTGCTGAGAGGATGAATAGGACCATACAAGAGAAGGTCAGAAGTATGTTGTCTAATGCACAGAAGTATGTTGTCTAATGCACAGCTGCCAAATGGTTTTTGGGCCGAAGCTGTATCAACAACTGTTCATCTTGTAAATAGATCTCCTAGCAAGGTTTTGCAGAAGGATTTAGTGCCAGAGATGGTATGGTCAGGCAAAATGCCCTCATACAAGCATCTCAGAGTCTTTGGTTGTGAGGCATATATTCACGTTCCAAAGGAATTTAGGAACAAACTTGAGCCAAAGAGTACAAAGTGCATCTTTCTAGGCTATGGTAATTCTGGTGAGATGGGGTACAGACTTTGGGATCCCGAATCCAGAAAGGTTGTCCGCAGCAATGATGTTCACTTTAATGAATCCAAATATCATTCTAAACCAGAGAGGGTTGAGGAGATTAGAAGAGTTGTCTTCCAAGAAGATGGACCTGCACGTGCAAGACAAAATGTCAAGGCTCAAGAGGAGCAAGGACAGGATAGAGTGGAACCACAAGTTGTGGCTGAGCCTGAGCCACCTATTGTGCGTAGATCTGGACGTGTCATGCGACCTCCGGATAGGTTTGTTCCATCTATGAAGTATGTCATGTTGACTGATTGCAATGAGCCTTCATGTTACAAGGAAGCAGTGCAAATGAAGGACTCCGGGAATTGGCAATTGGCCATGCACTCAGAGATGACAGCTCTGCATAAAAACAAACATGGAAGCTAGTTAAATTACCACAGGGCAAAAAGTCTCTACCTTGTAAATGGGTTTACAGGTATAAGATCACCGCTCATGATAGTCAGCCAAAGTACAAAGCAAGGCTTGTTGCCAAGGGCTTTAAGCAAGAACAAGGCATTGACTTTGATGAAGTCTTCTCTCTGGTGGTCAAGATGACTACATTGAGATGCTTTCTTGCATTGGTTGCTATGTTAGATTTGGTGTTGCACCAAATGGATGTCAAGACAGCATTCTTGCATGGTGATTTAGATATGGAAATTTACGTCCAGTAGCCAGAAGGGTTTGTTGAGAAAGGCAAGGAAGATTGGGTATGCCAGTTGTTAAAGAGTCTTTATGGCTTAAAACAATCACCGAGGGCATGGTACCATAAATTCCACAAGTTTATGCTTTCTCAAGGCTACAAACGTAGTGAGTTCGATCACTGTCTATATACAAAGAAGGCTAAGGATGGCAGTTGGCTGATCCTTATTTTGTATGTGGATGACATGTTGATTGCTGGCAAGCACTTGGAACAAATTTCAGCTTTGAAGTCAAAGATGGCAAAATCGTTTGACATGAAAGACATGGGTGAGGCAAAAGCTTCCTGCTGATCTACTTACAAAAGGACTTCCCTCAGAGAGCTTTGCGCATTTTCGCAAGCAGTTAGGTGTAGGGTAGTACATCACTTCTCTACATCTCTTGTATATTAGCTTGTATAGTAGCTTCTCTCACACTTAAAGTACCACATTGGACTTTAAGTGGGAGGTTGTTAGGGTATAAAGCCCAATGTGGTCGCCCAGGTAAGTGGACGGGCCGCCAGGTATGTACACATATTCTTTTGTAAAAACCTAATAAGAACTCACTATGCTCTACACATTACAGTAGAGCGAGTTCACCATATCGTCGTGCTCTTCTTCTCGCACTCTCTCTCGCGTCGCACTTCCTCTCGTACTCCTTCACTTTAGCCTTTGGAAGTCTTTAATGGAGTTAAACCTAAGGGTATTTTAAACTCCACAGGTGCACTTTGCTCTTTAGCAGACCATCCCCATATGGATCCCTATTTCCCCTCCTTTGGATCCCGTGTTCAGACCGATCTGGCAGCCTTTCCAATATCTAGCCTTTTCCCCCCTTGGTATCTCCCCATATTAAATGATTAGTTTAATATGAGAAAATCATTTGGGAAAGTAGATATGAGGTTTTTATGACAGAGAGGAGGAAGGAACGCCATACCTGTGTCTACGCAAGGTTTCCAGCTCGAACAGTCCCTCTCTCGAAGTTGCAAAGTTTAAACCCTAACTAAGATTATCCACATTACAAGCGGATAAAGTCTGACTGACTATAACCAAACGTACAAAGTCCGAGTGACTGCTATAATATGCATACTAAACATGTAAATTTATAGTTAGGCTACTTCTCTCTGTTATAGATTTATAGTATATTATTATATATAGGATATATTATAGTATATAGTATATAATATAAGTATAATATAATTATAAATACAAGTATAATATATATTATAACTATATAGTATATAGTATATATAGTTTATAATATATAATCATATATTATTAGGGTTGTATAACTAATAGTTTACATACTATTTTATTATAGAAGTACATATTATAACTATACATATAAAGTATAACTCTATATACTATATAAGTATAATCTAATAATAACTCTATGTATATTATATACTATATACTCTATATTATATATATTATATAAGTATATAACTATAATATACCATACATACGTATAAATATAAATATAACTATAATTATATAATTATGATTATAATTATAAGTATAGCATGCATTGTATATATTAAAACTATATAGTCTATACTATAAGTATAGTATCGCTATAACAATAAGTAGATATTATCATCAAAAAATTCAAAAAAACCTCTAAAAGGGGTTGTAGCAGAACGGCACGCAGGGGGACTCTAAATTTTTGTGAGATGGCCTCTACGCCATTAGGGAAAATTTGGACTCACAAAGGGGCCTTAAGGAGTTTGACTTCCTCTCTCATGTCCAAAACGGGCGTGCGGTAAAATTTTTGCAAATCAGCTCTAAACTTGGCGGAGATTTGACAGTTAGAATCTACTCTTCAAGCTCTTTCTATTGATATATAGCACACCACGAGATTCCTCATATTTTGAAAGATTCTATTTTTTATTCTCTAGATTCTAGACGGAGTTGTCACATCACAAGAGAATCAAAAATCAAATCTTTCAAAATATGAGGAATCTCGTGGCGTGCTATATATCAATAGAAAGAGCTTGAAGAGTAGATTCTAACTGACAAATCTTCACCAAGTTTAGAGTGGATTTGCAAAAATTTTACCGCACGCCCGTTTTGGACATGAGAGAGGAAGTCAAACTTCTTATAGGGCCCCTTTGTGAGTCCAAATTTTCCCTAATGGTCGGTCTGCTGCTTCTCCCTTTTATGGGTTGATATATATATATTTATTTATTTATTTATATTTATATCTATATTTATATATATAGTTATTATTATATATAATTATTATTTTATATATATTATAGAGCGATTTTAGTCGAACGACGTACGAGGGGCACTCTAAATTTTTGTGAAATGGCCTCTGTGCACCATTGGGCTACTTCTCTCTTTTATAGATTTATAGTATATATAGTTTATAATATATAGTTATATATTATTAGGGTTGTATAACTAATAGTATACATAATTCTATATTATGTAAATATATATTATAACTATTTAATAGTCTATAATTATAGGTATAAGTATAACTCTATATCTATTATATATTATATACTCTATATTATATACATACTATTATATTATATAAGTATACAATATAACTGTATATCATCCATACGTATAAATATAACAATAACTATAGTTATATAATTATGACTATAAATATAAGTATAACATGCATTGTATATATTATAACTATATAGTATATAATATAAGTATAGTATCGCTATAACAATAAGTATATATTATTATCAAAAATGCCAAAAAATCTCTTAAAGGGGGAAGGGGTTATAGCAGAACGGCACGCGAGGGGCACTCTAATTTTTTGTGAAATGGCCTCTGCATGTTGTTCTGCTACTTCTCCCTTTTATGGGTTTATATATACAATCCAAAAAGTCACAACATCCTTGCCAATAGCACAACCCTCTAAAGCTTCAACTTTCATGACTACGGCAGACAGTGCTACATCAAAGGCTCCACGCGATCCGACCAAGGGTACATATCAATGGGTCCCCAAGGTATCATTATCGGACCCCCCTATGGTTCAAGTTAATTCACAAAGAACACCTCGAAGGAAGGCGTCCACTCAGGTTAACAAGGTGAAAAACAAATCATGTTGGATTCCCAAACAACTATTAGAATCCCAAGGCTACTATGAAGGAAATAATCAAATCTGGGTGCCAAAACTTAAATTGTGCTCTTACTTGTCACCTGACCCATGTGAGCCCAATCCCATAGCTCCAAAACAAATTGAAGATCGTGGAAAAGAAAAAATCACAGAATGCTACACACCCGCTCCAGAGCTAGTTTGGGTACCAAAGAAAGAACGGTTTGTTCCACCTAGCTCAGGAACAAGGAAGTCAAATGAAGTTGCTTGCTCTCCATGTAGTTCCTATATGGAAATAGAAGCTTCAACCTTACCTCCACCTACCATTGTACATATCCATACAAACAAGGAAGAGTTTGCACCTCCCGTTGTAAGTTCACCACCTACAACAACATTGGAAATAAAATCATGGGAGAGTACCTTACCACCCTTGCAACTAGATGAAACACATAGGGAAATCGATAACTATTGGTTAAAGCCTTCACCCATAACAACTTGGAACAATTGGTTCCAAAAGGTGACGACATCATTCCAAAAGGTATGATCTACCCCAGGAAGGGGGGAGTGTTTGCTAACATCCATCATTCACTTGCTTCCCTCTCAACCTTCCTCCCCGACCTCTCAATCCCCCAATCTTAGGGAATGTATATATAAAGCCTTATACTCACAAAAACAAGATAAATGAGTAAAAGAGCAAGAGCCCCCAAATAAAAATCTAGAAACCTACGAGTTCTACACATAATCCAAAATCATAAAACACATTATGCATAAGGACAAGACCTTTTGACACGCCCCTTATAATATTTGCACTCTAACAATCATCTATATGTGTGTATAGATATGGCTAGTACGCTAGAGTCATCCACTCTTGCCTTGGGTGAGAGGTACCCTCGTTACTTTTCACAGGTGCTTCACATGGTCTTTCCGGTGCTTGCCTGTGAATGGGATTTGATAGTTACGCTAGCATGTGAGAGAAATTTCGATGAGTTAGAATGGCTGATACGTCTCTTGACCACGACTGATCCATACTAAGTAGAGAGCGTTTCTCCCATTTCACAAGCCTACCCTTTTGACCAAGATGACTATAGACATCTAGTGACCTTCTTAGTAAACATTGGTGCCTCTAATTATGAAGACAATTTACATGATTACACGGATGGCACACATGGTCTCACGGATGATGACTTTGTTTTTCACGACGAGGATAGGGATTTAGCCTTGGGGTTCCCCCCCAATGTCTACAATATTCTATTTCCTTGACTCTCTAGGGGGAGTGCAAATAATTAGGTTAGGGTTCCTTATGTTTTTTAATTCTTTTCAATAAGGGTTCGTACCTCTTCCCACTGATGTGCCTCCTAGAGGTATTCTTTGTGTTTCCTAGTGTGTACAAGAATGTGTTACTGTTGTTAGAATTTGAACCTTCATGGAATCTTTCTCTCGTTCACTCTTCAAATCAAGCGCGATCATCAACACAAACAGGTGTTTCTTATCCATTAGCATTGCCCTTTATGTTTTTTGCTTCCATGTTTGTCTGCTTTAATTGTGATCGGTAGCATAATATTCAGCACATTTGCTTAGTATCAAACATTAAATTCAATGTAACTTTTTGTCATAATCACTTGTCTAGGTTTAAAAATCAAGCAGTCCGATTAAGCTAGTTTGACCAAGCTAGGCGTTAGAGATCTTCTCTTAATACCATGGGGAATGCCTTCCTAATAATCTATGGTTACTTTAAGCTCTTAATCCGATTTAGGCAGCATTGTGTGCAATGTACTAAAGCTTTCTGGTGGACTTAGTTCCTATTGACCTTTAGCTTAAGTATTATAAAGGGAGTTTACTAATGTGATGAGCCTGGGGAGGATAACAGTGTTATATGACCCCCCAAAGTTACAAAATTAAAATGTTGAAAATGAACAAACAAAAAAAATCAAAGTGCCACAATGTAAAATCTAAAGCAAAAAGAGAAATCTTCGCTTGATTTGGTACTTCACTCACATGTATCACCTATGGTACTAGAGCCCTAGAGGTTCTCAGTGTGGGTGCTTTTCCTTAAAAAGCAAAAAACCCAAGGCATACAAAATAAGCACACACATCAAAAGTGAATTAATGAAAAAGGACTTTGGGGGATCAAAGAAAAGAATAAGTCAGACGATGATTTCATGAGCAATTCCTTTTATCGTATCTCAACTCAAGGTCTTCTAGGTATAGCCTCTAGTCAGCCCTCGGACATGAAATTGACCAAAGAAAATCGAGAAGCTTGCCCATGGTATTAATAGTTGACCTCTAGTGCCTTTCGACTGTTAAATTAGCAACCCCATACTTGTTTAGTTTTTTACCTTTACAATTGTTTATGTGTTTGATTATATTACAATTTAATGTTTATTGCTGACAAATGGTTGAAAATTATGTTACCAATCAAATTGTCTGCCTACAACTGCATATGCTTTTTAATTATATATGAGAATGCAATTACTGTGCCAATGTTGTTTGATTTTGCAGTGAGTTTGACCGAAGAAGGCTAAGGACATTCATCTCAAATGCTCTTCCACCTTGACGACCGAGCTTCAACCAGAATAGCTTCTGAGGATGGAATCTACATCGGGAAGGGGGGCATGTTAACCAACAAGTCAGACAGTAGAGTCAGCACTACGCAAATAGGAGGCTTGGGGATTGCTTAAAGCCCCTATCGCTTGGTGTTGACCTTGGGGTTAAAGTCATTACAAGAGGCAATTGAGTCAATACTAGGAGAATTGGAGGCTTGGGGATTTCTCAAAGCCCCCTATCACTTGGTGTTGACCTTGGTGTCGAAGATATGACATGCGACAATGAAGTCAACACCGGGCAAAGATGAGGCTTGGGGACTGCCCAACGCCACCTATCGCTTGATACTGACCTTGGCAAATGGACATCAAACCATTAAACATCCACGGACATTACGTTGTTTTAAGTCAAGGACCAGGCTTGTCGGTCCAATAGGAAAAGGGTAAGAGTGATCAGCGATGAGAGGGGCACTCTAACTGAAACATTCAAGGGTTAGTTGTCTAAGCATGGGTGCCCAAGTGTGAATGGACGAGCTCATATAAAAGTCACCTAAACCTAAAAAAAATTCGTTCTCTCATTTGTGCAATTGAAGAGTGCTCTTGCTCCATCTCCATCTTCTTCTGCATCTCCTTGTGTGTGTGTGTGTGTATCCGTGAGAGAGAGAGAGAGAGTGTGTGTGTGATCAAGCACTACGAAGGCACAACGGCAGCGAGGCAGTTGAGCATGGCACGGTGCTAGCTCCCTCTTCTTCGCGGAGAGGAATCCTCCATGAAAGTGAGCATAGGGCGGTGAGTGACACACCCTTGCTCTCTTGAGCTTGCTAGATTGTAAGGTTGTGTGCTTGGAGCCATTTGTGGCTCGCACATAGTGTACGGAAGGTCCCTTGCATTGACGCGTGCGACAGACGTGCACAATGAAGTATTCATTTTGATAGAGAGGTTAATGAAGAGAGAGCATTCTAGTGTAGCCAGGGGAGAATTCAGCAAGGTTTATTCAAGAGATCAAAGTTACCCGCGAAGAGTGGGCTTTACGAAGGATCCCAGCCAATTGCATGAGGAAATGAAGGGAAGAAAATTTGTGGTAACAAATTATAGAGCCATCAAGTGGGAATGGTTGCTTCACGTTTTTGGTTTGAAAGAAGTTTTAAAGACAAGACAATTGCATAGTGGATATGGTTCTGCAATTGTGAAGTAATCCACACACACAAAGTACAGAGGCAAGTGAAATTCTCACCTATCATTCCTACTTTCTGGTATTGAAACTAGCTTATCAAAGGAAGAGAGTGACAGTTTGGTGCAAAGTGGATTTCAATTTGCAGATTTTCCTACACCACTATGACACATGAACAATACAAATACTGCTCTTACACAAGGAGGCTCCGGTAGTAGCAGGAATGTAAGTGGAGACATGGTATTTCCAAAGAAACACAAAAGAGATTGGAGTCAGCTGCAACTATGGTTGCAACATTCTTGGACGAGAAACTAGAAAGTGAACAACACACAGGTTTTTGGGTTTTGACAGAGAGTTGTTATGATGTACACATTAAGGTGAAACCTAGGTGCACCTGTCCCAATTTTCAGAAGAGAGAATCTATACATAAAGCTTTCTTGGCATGTAAGCACATGTACTATGAGTATGCGCATATTCTTGAGCTTCAACCAAAAGAGCACATGGTCATTCATCAGCCTGCACTAACTCCCACAAACCTTGCATTTATATTAGGGCAAACCCGCAAGATAAATCTTGTGGTTTAGTGAACCTAAACCTTAGAGAATGTCGTCTAGAGGTATGCATTGAAGGAGATTTCTCTTATGTATAAGCTGTGGAGTAGCTTTTCTAGACACGTGAATCTTTTTTTAACCCCTTTTAGTTATAAAAGCATGTTTTGTGATATCTATCTAGACGATTGTACAAGCTCACAACTAGACTTTTGGAAACTAGTACATGTTTTTGGTGTGTATCGTTAAAAGAGACTCTAAATCTTAAGCCAAGTTGTTGCAAGGTAATATATGTTTTTTAGTGTGTATCATATATTGATGTCTTTGTTTTGGATTAATTTTTTTGTGTCGTTAGAAAAGGCTCTGAATCTAAAATAAAAAAGCTCGCAGAACTGGTTTTGATTGCAAAAGCTCAAAATTGAAAGCTCACAAATAAACACACTCCCTTCTAAATTGGGAACATGAATTTCAAAGACAAGAGGAAGTGCAAGAACGAGACTTTCAAGCAGAGGAGGAATCATGTGACGTTGACCTGCATGAGCAACTATTGGCAGTGGTGCATGTTGGAATTAGGGTTGCAAAGAAATGCACACAACTTGGAGAAGACAAAGGAAGCTCATGGCACACAATAGAGAGTATGTATGGAAAGATAGATAGCGCTAGAGTGATGGACGTATATACAATGCACAGTGGAAAAAAACCTCCTAAAGAGGGAAAAATTGCCCCGAAGGTCCTAGTGTGTACACACACATCACTACCACATGTATATGGTAACAAGTCCCCCTTGGAGTGACGATGAACAAGAGCTGGCACATGAGTAAAGGGAAGTGCCATGCCCTGAGGACATGATCAGTCCATAAAGGGGAGTAAGCCCAAAGCTTTACAGAAAGCTTCGAGCTTCTCACGAGACAATGCCTTTGTGAAAAGATCTGCAAGGTTGTCCTGTGTTGGCACATAAGCCGAGCTGATCTCTCTTGTTGAGAGCCTCTCCCTGACATAGTGGTAATGCACCTCAATGTGCTTTGTGCGAGCATGAAAAACTGGGTTCCTTGCAACTACCAATGCGCTCTGACTGTCAGTCGAGATAGTGTTTGTAGTGTCCTGTCCAACACCCAAATCAGCCATTAAGGCGCCTAAGCCATACACACTCAACCATAGCTGTGAACACTGCTCTGTACTCAGCCTCACAACTTGAAGTGGCCACAGTAGGTTGCTTCTTGCTCAACCATGATATACATGAACTTCCAAGCATGAAACAAAAACCACTTGTGGACACTCGCATGTCAAAACAACCAGCCCAATTTGAGTTCAAAAAAGCATGTAATTATGGTGGCAAGTATCCCCCCTTGGGATAAAACATAAAACAAGCAAGGATCTAAAGTGCCACTAAGGTAGCGAAAAATCCTTTTGACAGCCTGCCAATGCTTAGACCCTGGGCTATGCATAAATCTGCTGACCTGTGAGACTGCAAATTGAATACCGGGCCTCGTGTTGCATACATAAATGAGGCATCCAACAACCATTTGGTAAAGAGTGACATCAGCAGGATCGCCAGCATCATGTAGACTCAACTTCAAACCTGTTTCCATGGGAGTGGCAATAGGTTTGCAATCCTCAAGTCCAAATATACATAGCAATGTCTCTATGTAACTTTTCTGACACAAGGCAATACCACCATCACACTGCTTAAACTGTATGCCCAAATAATGATGCAACAGCCCCAAATCTTTCATCTTGAAAGTAGCATTCAAATCAACCTTTAAATTCAGCAATATGTCTCTCATTTGGCCGAGTGATCAACATCGACATAAAGAACCACAATGAAAAGTACATCAACCTCACGCTTTACATACAATGTGCTTTCTATTGGACTATTACGAAAGCCTTGTTTGACCAAATGAGTGCCTGCTTTCTCATACCAAGCACGAGGAGATTGCTTCAACCCATACAAAGCCTTGTTACCTTTGCACACTTTGTCCTCTTGTCCTTTCTTGACAAAACCGCGAGGCTGCGTTACATAAACTTCCTCAAACATGTCACCATTCAAGAAAGCAATAACAATGTCTGATTGATGTACATCCCGACCAAAATGAGCTGCCAATGCACATAGAAAACGCACAATAGTCATACGACAAGTGGGAGCAAAAGTCTCTTAATATTCTATGCCTTTTTGTTGTGCATAACCCTTTGCAACAAGTCGAGCCTTATGGCGATCGATCTCACCATTCGGCTTGCATTTCAACTTGTAAACCCACTTCGTACCAATGGCCTTTTTGCCAGGAGGCAAATCACATAAAGTCCACGTGTCATTTTCTATAAGTGCATCATATTATGATTGCATGGTAGCCATCCAATTTTTTGAATTTTGTGCTTCATCAAAAGACAGAGGCTCCTCAACATCATGTAAGCTAGACACAGCCAAAACATAACAATCTGATGCATAAGATGCATGGCGAGAGCTTGAACGAGTACGACTAGACAAAGGTGCATCCAATTTACTATCACGGAATGTATGCACCAGCCATTTTGGCATACCTCTAGTCTGCTCATTTTTAGCCCTTTCCTCATCAAGTACATCATGTACATCTGCATCAATAATTCTGTAACATTTTCAGAAACCCCCATAGGCTGTACATTTGCCTCATTGGAATTTACATTCAAACTTCCACCACTGAAAAGAGGCAACAAAGTGTCATAAATGTCTTGTGAGCTTACATTACTGTCTGTAGTACATGACAACAAGGGCTAAACAGAATCTTCCACAAACACTACATCCTATGAAACGAGAATACGCTTTGCTTGTGGATGATACAACTTGTAACCTTTGCTTTCAGCACTATAACCAACAAAAATACATTTGACAACCTTATCATCCAATTTTTTGTGCTGTGCTTGTGGCACCAAAGCATATGCCAAATAGCCAAAAACACGCATGTGCTCAATAGAAGGCTTTCTATCATGACATGCTTTATATGGAGTAATAGACTGCAAAGCTTTCGTAGGACACCTGTTTAGTACATAAGTGGCACACATGATGGCCTCAAGCAAAAAAGAATGCGACAAAGCTTGACTTTTGACCATACATCGTGCCATTTCCGTAAGTGACCTGTTTTTCCTCTCAGCAACACCATTTTGCTGAGGTGCATAAGGCACTATAAATTGGTGTTTTATCCCACAACTAGCAAGAAATGCATTGAATTCATGAGACATGTACTCCCCCCTTGATCGGAATGGAGGGTGCCCATAGTACGTTTCGAGACATTTTCAGCCATAGCCAGAATCTGTTTGAAGCACATAAAAACGTCGAACTTTTCTTTAAGCGGAAATGCCCATGCATGCCTGGAGTAATCATCAATGAAAGTCACGAAGTAAAGGTAATTGCCCAAGGACGGAGTTTGCATGGGCCCACAAACATCACTATGCACAAGCTGCAATGTCAGGACAAGGGTCCTACGGGGCAAGGCCCAACCTAGGGGGTCAGGGACCTAGGCCAAGGGCCTGGACTGGACCAGTGTGGATTGGGGATCTGCTTAGGGCAAGAGCTAGGAGCTAGGCCTATATAAGGGGATGTAGGGAGGAGGATCCCAGGTCTTAGTTCCCTAGGTCTTACATTGGTATCAGAGCTCAGGGAGGAAAGCAGGGATGTAGGAGGGATTGCAAGAATGGTCTCCTCTCTCCCTCTTGTTCTCTTTCTCTCTCGATCTCTCTTGTAAAGGATGGACTCCCTTTCATGGCAAGCTTGGATCATCACGCAGCCAAGGCAGATGGGATTGTATGCACGCTTTCATGCTGCTCTCAATCGATGCTATGGAAGTCGACAGAGGACAGGGGTCGCAGTACCGAGCCCTTGCATGAGAACCACATGGAAGTCGACAAAGAACAGACGGCACAGGCCGCGGGAAACGACTCCTATGTCGGGAGGGAAAAGAATTTCAGGTACTCAGAAACGGCGGGTGTTGGGCTCGTTGAAGTCGCCTGGCCCTGCTGGTAACATTTCGACACGGTGGCTCGCCCTGGTTGGGTCTGTAGCGACGGGCCTCTCCTCTTCTTCATCGACGCACGCAGGCGGCCGCCATGGCAGCGCAGGGTTTAAGTTTTTTTTTTCTTTTTTCTTTCACATGCAGCCACCCAAGGGGGGGGCCATTTGAAAATTAAAACAGTGAAGGGGGCATGCCCACCCCGGGCACACACCCCTCCAGAGTTTGACCTTTTGGCTTCGCCTAGCTCGGAGATCCAAGACCGAGGAGCTACCGAGTTTCATCAGCAAAACCTGGCATTCAAAAACACTCCTATGATGGAATTCACGCAACGACATGTGGGTAAGTATACCATCTTCGGAAAGACCCGATATTCGGAAGATCCGATAGGATTGGCAAATCATGCAATCCTATCGGATAGGATTGGCAAATCATGTAACTCGAGCAAAGACAACAAAACTCTCCGATTTCAACGAACAATGTCAAGGAGAGTACGACAAGGATGATGTTATTGGTTGATTCAAAACGCGTTGCTTGAGGTAAATTAAGAGTTTGTTATCAAAATTTTGGTGTGCACAAAGCTTATTACAGATATACAACAACCGAAAAGCGGCAATAGACAAGGATAAACCCTACCATGGTAAGGACCATGGTTAGGGCTACAAGAGTTAACAGAAAACATCACCAAGGTATGCAATAGCTTTTGTTTTGGGTTGATTATGCTTTTGGACAACTCTTAGTTGTGGTTACTCCTTTATAGTACTCAAGTGAGTTATAAATGGAGTTACCATTTAGACCCAAGTGGTTGCAAAAGGACAACAATGTTGACAATCAAGATGTTGCTCTTGATTTCATTGAACCTCCTCACTGCACCAATTATCGGTCATACAGACTACTTGTGTTTTCGAGGACGAAAACTCTTCCTTAAGGGGGGAGTAATGTGAGGACAAGGGTCCTACGGGGCAAGGCCCAACCTAGGGGGTCAGGGACCTAGGCCAAGGGCCTGGACTGGGGATCCGCTTAGGGCAAGAGCTAGGAGCTAGGCCTATATAAGGGACGGTAGGGAGGAGGATCCCGGGTCTTAGTTCCCTAGGTCCTACATGCAACCTGCATGTGGCCCTAACTGAACCATCCTTTGGAAACTTAGAACGTTGCATTTTACCCAGAATACAGCCTTCACAGACATGTTTGACTGGTGCTTCAAGAGGCGGCAAAGAAGCAACCATATCAGATTTCTGCAAACGAAGCAAACTGGCAAAATTCAGATGACCAAAACGTGCATGCAAGGTTTTGCATTTGAAATATCCCTTGAATCTGCAACTGCATTTGCAAAATTTTGTCCATACTTGTCATACAAAGTGATCTTATACAACCCACGGCACAAAAGCCCAAATGCAACAATTTCATCACCAAATCTGAGATCATGAACTGTACATCTGTCATCCACAAATTTGACTACAAGTCCAAGTCTAGCAAGTGCAGATACAGACAAAAGATTCTTCTTGATCCCAGGTACAAAAGTGCATCAACAAGTGTGAAAGAACTGCCATTTATAGGAGTAAGCACAAACTTTCCAACTCCCTGAACCGGATAAGAGGCATTGTTGGCACAAGTGACTGAATTCCCATGAGGGACAGACTCAAGAGAGGTGAACAATTCACGATGTGAGGTAATGTGCTTTGTAGCATCACTATCGAAATACCACACAGGTGAATCTGCAGCAACTGACATGCATGCATCATGGACAACAGGATTGTAAGTGCACTTTGCACTAAAAGCCCATTCTACATCGACATCAGCATCATAGTCTCCTTTCACAGAAGACTCAACAATGGCTGCATTTGTAGTGGAACCACCCTCTTTCTTCTTAGCCTCTTTGGCCTTCAACTTAGGACACTGCTTGATCAAGTGATCATTAGCTTTACAATAATGGCAACGCATCTTCTTTTTGCCCTCATCACCAGAATTGCTAGACGAGGTACTGCCAGCAGAAGCATTGGGAACAGAAGTTTTGCCACTCACAGCAGAACCATAAGAAGTGGCTGCATTGATGTTACCACCCTTTCTTTGAAAACAATAAAAGCGTGTTCAAGTGCACGCTGTCTAGTCCTATTTTTTTTGGAAAGTGACTCTTGCAATAGAAATGTGCATAATGCATCAAACTTCACAACTTCAGGATTTCCTTGGGTCATAGCATAAGTCTCCAAGTACTAGCAAAAGTCTGGTAAGAATCTAGTAAGACATCAAGAACAGTCTGCACAAGGGAACTGTCTGAAATGACTTCACCTGCAGAAATAAGTTGCTCATTGATATCCTTGACACCAGCAAGAAAAGTGTCCATATCATATTCCTCATGCATAATCTTCGACTCCAGCTCTTTACGCAGTATAGCAATTTAACCCTCATTGCGGTTTGCATAAAGACCTTCTAGAATATCCCAAGCCTGTTTTGCAAATTTTGTTGAACGAATGTGAGGAACAATGGTGCCCTTCACAGAAATTGCACTCAATGCATGAGCATGCGCATCCTTTACATCCCAACAAGATTGTTTTACCGTAGGCAAAACAACTCTAATAGCAGCAATCCTTGCAGCAAGACCTGCAACATCCTCAACATTGCCTACATCCTCAGAACCAAGACGTGCATCAATTCCCTGCACAATATTCCAGACACCCTTTGACACAAGAACGTGTTGCATCATATAAGCCCACATAGGGTAATTGTCCCCATCCAACCTATCCTCAGCAGCAAACATCTTGAACACATCTGTGTTGTTGTCAGCCATGTTAAATGCTGCACCTGATGTGAACACTACCCAAAAAGAGGAGAAACGGAGCGGAAACAACACGTGCTATATAGCACAAACCGTGGAAGACTGTAAGACCGTGGAAGACTGTAAGGATGTAGAAAATGGCACGAACAAAAATTTTGCACAAAATGACAAAATTGCCTGTGTAGACCTGCATGTAGTGGAAACAGAGGCCAAAATGAGCCCAAACGCTCGCCAAACTCACTGAAATCAGAGAAAGTGAGCAGGCGTGTGCTGGAGCAGGTGACAACTAAGCCCGGGAGGATGCAACCTACTCTGATACCAATTGTTGGAATTAGGGTTGCAGAGAAACGCACACAGCTTGGAGAAGACGAAGGAAGCTCAAGGCACACAATAGAGAGTATGTTACTTAGTGTGCAATGGAAAGATAGATAGGCCTAGAGTGATGGGTGTATATACAATGCACGCGGAGGAAAAACCTCCTAAAGAGGGAAAAAATGCCACGGTGGTCCTACTGTGTTCACACACATCACTACCACATGTATATGGTAACAGGGAAGCACGACGCTAATGTCGACGCCCTGGAGTGTCTTTACCCACATTTTGACATTGCCATTACAGTATGGGGACGTATCCTATTTTGATTTTGGACCCCAGGAGATTGACATTTTGGGGGACCTTAACAGGGAGCTCACAGACTTAATTGTTAATTTATTTTTGTGATTAGTGATTTTTTTTCCATGTTGTGTTGGTTGCAAGTATACTGTTTGTTTTGCATGATAGAATATTTTCTCACAGTTTTGTGGTTTTGAACCTTGCATGGAATGTCCAAGGTGAGGTTGTTGTTCTCGACTCCCAACTTTCTATAGTTCTCTCATCTGAGAGTATATCGTTGGTTGAGGTAGTTGATTGGTTTCAAACCGTCAACATGGAGACATTGAAGGCTTTTTTTTCTAGCTTACAATGAGGATTAAGAGTTCTCATTGATAACAATCTACGTTCTATGTGTATGTTAGAAACGTGCATCTCACTTGACCTTAATTATTAGAATAACTCCCACTAGAGCCTTGTTGCTTTGGCCGTGGAGCGGAAGCATTGCTACCTTGCAAACTCCTCGCACGGTTTCCACGGGAATGTGCAAAGGTCAATAGAGTTCTTTCTTGAGCATCACAGGCTATTTGTGAATTTGTTATGACACTTAATGCCAATTGTTTAAGGTCTATTCAAAAGTTGGTAAGTAGTCTAGAGGCGCTGACCCAGGAGGAAATATGGGAAGCCATGACCATTTTGAGTTGCAAGGTCACCAAGCTCTTGTTGGAGTGCATGTATGGAGAGGAGCGCAGAAGCATGAACACCTACTTTTTGTTCATCACTATCCAGACTTATCAATAACTTCTTAAACTAACGTATGGGGTTGAATGATTTTGCAGGCTAGAAAACTAGCAGAGTATAGAGATGTGCATGTTGATTTGTTCAGGACCACATTGATTAAAAACATGATCAACCTTGTAACAATGTGGCATGAAGGAGTGTCTGATAAATTTGTGCCACCAACACCAAGGCCCACTCCACGGTCTCAACCTAGGAGATGCCTCTTAACTCCTCCAGCAATGTAGCAGGCTGTCCCCATCCCCATTTCCCTAAATATCTCTCCAAGGCCCTCGCCCCCTCATCACCCTCCATCCATATCTGATGCCCCTGCCTTACAGCCCACCCCCCCCCCCCCCCCCCCCCCCCCCCCCCCCCCCCCCCCCCCCCCCCCACCTCACCCTCTATCCGTCATGCCCCTGCCTTACCTTCTATTGGAGATCAGTAAAATGCTCACTAAAATGTACTCATTTGTACTTATTGAATGAAAAGTTGGACACAAAGTTTACTATGTATTGACCATTGTATAATGTTGACAAAGGTGTTGTGTATAGCTTGCTAAGAAAATGGCAATCATATCTTGTCTTGGGTTTAAAGTAAAGTGCTTTGTTATAGTGATCTATGAAATTGGTCTTTGTATGAGGGTATGCAATGCACAACATCGAGTCTACCATTTGCAATCTATCCACATACTACTGTAGTTTCCTTTCTCTCAAGTACCTGCAACATATCAAGTGGAGAAGAGTTTAGTAAACATGATCACAATGAGAACGTAAATTACATAGACAAAATAACTCATGGGTGTGTAGCATAGTACCTTTCACATGTTGCATTTGAAAACAAATTTTGCAGGCATGTTGAGGTCGATCTCATTAAGAAAATCCTCTCGCACTTGTCTTAGGGTGACATTACTTCTAATGCTAACAACTATCACCAGCTCATTTTCACACATTACTTCAATTTCCCTAAGGGACTACTAGCATCATCACACAAGTCCTGGTCCATAGCTACCAAGTGACCATTTACCCGATGGCACCTTATATAGTAGAAGGAAACTATGAAGTTTTGTGATTCTATCATACAATTGCACACAATGATTGTTTGTCCCCCTTGCACAAAATTCTCTCAAAATTGTAGATATCCCAAGCGTCATCCATAAAATCAAGGCAACTTTTTGACTTGTAGATGAACATGGTCTATGTCTTTCTAACCTCTTCATCGTGGAAGAAGTCTATAAACACATGTAAGGACATTAAGATAGAGACACGTACCTACTGTTTGCAACATTTGGTCCTAAGCACTTCTGAATATCCTGCTGGAGCTTGAGTCTGACACACTTTGAAGTTTTAGAATCCAGGATTATCCACTCTAGAACATTATGTGGGGGAAGTGGGAGATGACTTAGGGTGTTAAATCCATGGATAGAGCGGGGAGCATTGTAGAAGAAGTCATAGAAGAAGACCCTCCTTCCTGTAAGTGCTCTTCTGGCACTAGCTTTGTACATAAGCTCTCCCATCGATGCATGAAAAGCATCAAAGATACCCATTATGCAATCCAATGGCTGCCAATCTTCATTGCTAGAGGGATAAATATCTACAAAATCAAACGATAAGATAATGATCTCAGAATAAAACTTTGCTATCAAGTTTAGTAAAGGCACAGTTAGGTCTATTAGCACAAGACTCCAACGTGCCTCTTGCAATCGTAACCCAGCGTGCATATATGTGTTTTAATGAGCACTTCCTTTACCATCTTCCTGTCTGAGATAGCCAAAATTCTTTCACATGTCTTTTGTAGCTATTGATGAATTCATTACCCGCTCGCTTTCTTCTTCTTGTCTGTAGAAGAACCCAATTACCAATGGTTATTGTAGTGGATAGCCATCGACCATGGTCTAGGTCAAAGCTATTGAATATTTCAATTGACTTGATAGATGTAGACGATCAACGAGATCTTTTGTTCTCCATTGTTGTTTTCTATGCGGGCTTTGTGACGGAACACAAAGAAGACAAGGAAAAGCAACATTGTAGATTATACAATGAAGAAAATGTCATGAAGAGAGTTGCATCTTCGGTGTATGCAAACTTCTTACTTAGAAAAGTGCACCTACATTCAATGTGATGTATGCGACATTTGGCCTACCTTTGTCCGGGCAGAAGGATTCATGATTTGCACAAATTGTGGCATATCTTCAATTCCAAGCTTTTCAAAGCAATTAAACCATCATTTCTAAACACGCAAAAAATCGAGATAGAAATGAAATAAATTAGAGCTATCGTAAAGGTGGGCCAAAATCTATTGGTTGGATGGTATTCTCTCTCTAGCGCCAAAAGGACCAAAATTGAGTCCAATTTTTCCCAAATGGTAAGTCTTTCTTGAAGAACATAAACTTCCACATCTTTTTGTCTGCATCTACAAATTTCCCACTCCAAGCCAATATTGTGTATACTTTGATCATTAAAGTCAATACTTTTTAATATTTAAAAAAAACAAGCCATACTCACAATTGTGAGTAGTAGAGAGGTATAATAGCATAACAAAAAAAATATTATACAACATCTCCATTCTCAAATTGAGCCATGGATGGCATAACGATTTCAAAAACACATAAGTCCGCATGTAAAAGTCCATAGAGTGGGGGTTTTTTTAGCATAATAGCAAAAAAAAAAACACCTCCATGCTCAAATGGAGCCATGGACATAAGGATCCCAAAAACACATAAGGCCGGATGTCAAAGTCCATAGACTGGAGATTTTTACATGGAAGCACCAAAACCATTACATTATAAAAAGAACCATAGAGAGCACTGTCCGAAAGCCACCATGCCTACCAAGCTACCACTAAGAAAGACATGTCCATGTAAATATCTAAAAAAGGGGAACATACCAGGTATCAAAGGTAGGTTACACTCCATCAAAGGCATTCGTGCATCACACCACCAAGCACTACAACAGAAGGACTCATAGGAATCTACCTAGCCAAACCAACACTTCACACCCGATCACCACAGTGGCTCTTGACTCCAGTCAGAACATGACATTGTCACTAACTTGAGAAGCTTAGATAAGTGGGATCCAAGCATTGGAATTTTTACTTACCATCATTGACCATGTCATCTGCATATCCAACATTGGGGTTAGTGAAAATATTGTTGTCTAGTTTGTCCATAGCTATACGAAGATGGGAGGAGAAAGGAAAAAATAGATAGGAGGGCAAAAAATTATATGAAGACGTGTGTGTGTGTGTGTGTGTGTGTGTGTGTGTGTGTGTGTTTGATTGAAAAATCCCATCACTTAGAATCATATACTGAGAGAACTTAAATACTGTTTGCACTTATCATATGATTATAACAATGAAAAGTAGAACTTTTTGATATAAAATTTGTTACAAGATCCTTCGGTACAAAAAAAAATAGGAGCTTTAAGCCGGAACTCCTATCAGATGAAAGCAGGGATCTTTACCTGCCAACCAACCACCAGCAATCCATTAGAATTAATTTGCACTAAATGGGTGACAGGTATATCAAGCAATCCCCACTGCTTGTTATCGTTGTCACACCCTGAAGCCCAACCCTACTCCTAGGTATATGTTACATTTTCTTTTGCTCGTCTATGTAGGTATGGTCGATTACGGTCTGTGAAATTTCTTACATGTTTACAAAGTTTGGAAATGGGGTCTCTAATTGCTAATAGCTTGGTTAGATTTTGCCCTTTGTGTGCTACCATGAGCTTGTCCCGAATCCTTTCTAGCTTGAATATATCACGAGTGACACTCATCCTAGCTGTCTGCCTGTACACCTGTTTCTCATCAATGATTCTAAGTTTAGCATTCTTTAGAGACTATACTATGTGTTGATAAAGGGGCAACCCTATCGTTATGTTATATAAGAAAACATTCTAATCTATAAGTACTCCTGATTTTTTGAAAATTTCGGCAGCATTTTTCTTGTAAAACCATTTATTTTTCAAAAAAACCATATTCCAAACGAGACGGACATCTGTCTTTACAAGAGGTGTCTTATACAACAAAGGATTAATCATAAAGAAGAGTAGCTTTAAAACCTTTCATTTTTTCTTACAAACCTTCTATCTAAGGTTTATTGTACTAGTGTTTATACACTGTATGTTGCCTTAGGGGCCGCCTTTCTCCCTATGGTTTAAGAGTAAGTCTATACTACGATCCATTTTCGTGAAAATTTTGGCAAAATTTTGTTTGTTCCAACCTTTATTCTCAAAAAAAAACCGGTCTTTACATACTGACTTTGTCTTTATATGAGGTTCTCCTAAACCCTCATGCAAAGTATTGATACTTCTTTATGTCCGATAATACTTACAAGACAAACTAATAAGAAAAAACAAAGTTTTGCTCTTATTTTTTGAAAAAAACCTTTATACTCAAGGCTTTCAATATAAGTTCACCTGATTGTTACTTGCAGTAGACATCTTGAAGTGCTCCATTTGCTTTTGGATGTTCAAGGTAATGCTCTCCTCAAAACCGTTCCCTTCGATTGTCAAATAATAAAAAATTAAGCGGACCACACATTGTTTTTAGTTTAGGTATACTACATACCTGTTTATATGCCAAATTGTTGCTTAACTGTGCTTACGAATGCACGCCATATGCACAAGTATGCAACAATACGAGCTTGGAGGATCCATGTATTTTTTTGTGCCTATTGCGTGCCATTTACATGAATATCGGGTGTATTTGTTCAAAGCTGTAAGTAAAACCTTCTATTGCTATAGTTTATATGTATGCATATCATGTCAATGTTTTAACCAAATTGTATGCCCATAGGCAAGTCTTAGTTCTACACCCGAATATTTACGTTTGTGAAGTCGGACGTTTTTCATGTGCGTGCCTATAGCCGATTACCATATGTATGAACCATCGTTAATGGAAGATGTGATAAGAGAAGGAAATATTATGCTTAAAAAACCTTTCTGTGAAAAAAACTGTAAAAAGGTGTTTACATACAGTACTGCTAATGTACCATGCCAAATAATTGATTTAAAAAAAACGTTTACCTCTTCTGGACTATGCGCAACCTGCAAGCTGCCTTTGTGTGCAGGATTCCTTCAAGCTTGTGTGAAGGTGCAACGATTCTGCAGCCCACCTCGTGCGTGTGCAGGAGAGGACGATTTTGTGTGAAAGTGTAGAGATTCAACAGTCCACGCTTGTGTGTGTGTGTGTGTGTGTGTGATGCTCTGTGAACAATATGGCTGAGGTTTGCCTTTGCATGCCCTGTGAGGCCCTTCTTTTATAGGGTAGTCCCCGTTCGGTGCCTTAAAGGAATTATTTTGGCCATGCCAGCTGCAGCAAGATTTCTCCAGAGGTGGATACGACGCTAGCTTTATGTTGCGTGCTACTTTTAGCAGGTGTGCAGTTGCAAGTGGCTAAACCATAGGAAAAACGTATAATATCACGTATACCCAGTAAGCGAGTAGGTGGGTTCAATTTTGGGCTTGTTAGCAAGACTTTATAAGGATGCCACAGGAAGGGGGGCACGTGCCAGAGATGTGAGGAGCTTCGTAGGGGCCAACATGGAAAGACATGTGCTACCACATGTTGAGGAAGCCGTCAGGTGGTTAGGCCAGGGAAAGTGCAAAATTGCATGGCGTGTGGGTCATAACAGACGAGCTAGCAACTTGTGTGTAGGTGGTGTGAGGGTTGTATTCTAGGGTAAATAGGCTGAGGTGCTACCAAGAGCACGAACGTCCCTTGCATGGGTTGGTTAGCTTAGGGGGTTTAGATAATGATATTCAATGTGTTGAGTTCAAAATAATACGCATTGTTGGTGATTTTGTATAATTGCAAACATAGGGAAAGGGTATGGATGAATACATGTAGATTCCCACTGATAAGATGGATGCAGAGCCAATAGTGCTTCTTATTGTTACATAATACTTGGTAAATTAATAAGTGCTCTGGTTGTAAAAAAAGAGGGGGGGGGGGGGGGGAAGACAATACTTGAGATGCAGACACCATAATGTCTTTGAGACCTTGCATGCATTATTCTCCATAAAGTGTACATTTACAAAAATTTGATAATTTGTAGGATGCCAACACGCATCATGAAAACAGTTACAAAGTACTTGGCTTTGTCTATGCCAGAATACACCAAAAAGAGGAGGGGTTCTTGCTTGAATGCTCCATCATCCTGCTTGTGTTGTATGTCCTTCATCTTTGTTTTACTCTTCTGCCAATGATGTTGTTGTTTGTGTCATGACAAATCTGTTAGTAAAACTGTCGCTATGTTAGCATGTGTGTGTGGTGTGGTTGCATGTTTGTAGTATTATCAAATGTTGGACATCATGCATCATTGTGTTCCATGTATTGTGTCTGTGTGTGCATCTCGAATCATGTGTTTTGACCTTAAATCTGCAAGTAATGAGTTGAGTATGACAAACATAGAGCCAATCCAAAAATTGGGTCATAATATGTAGAACATATACCAAGGGGTTGACCATGTAGGCCTAGGTGTGTGATATGTCAGTGCGTGCTCCATAGATTGTGTGTGTGTGTGTGTGTGTGTGTGTGTGTGTGTGTGTGTGTGTGTGTGTGTGTGTGTGTGTGTGTGTGTGTGTGTGTGTGTGTGTGTGTGTGTGTGTGAGAGAGAGAGAGAGAGAGAGAGAGAGAGAGAGATTTTATTATCGCCCTAGGAGGTCAAATATGACCTTGGGACCAAAGTCACGTGATGTAGTATGTGTATGGCTAATGAGTGACTCTCGATGCTTGAAAATTGTGGTGATGAGAGTCGCAATCGAGAGCCCTGGCTGGGAGAGGAAAGTGTGTAGGTCTAAGTCATGGTTGAAAATGTGAGAGAAGCAAGTTTGGATGTGACCAAAAGGTGAGCACTCTGGTAGTGTGTAGTACTCAGACTCTCGAACTTGCAGTGAGCATAATGTGCACAATCGATTTGACTCTTCTCCATTGCCCCAATGCCATATCTCGCATCAAAGGGAATGAGAGCTAAGCCAAATGGCTGCAATAGTGTGTATCGTCGACAAGGGGATAGGCTCAAGCATGTAAGTGTGAGTATGGTTTTCTCTTTCAGCGAAGAACATGGTTTCATAGTTGGGGGCAATATGGGTGGTGTAATGTATCAAGCGTGACCCATCAGATCTCTCCCAAGCGATAATACATTGGCGTTGTAGAAAAGCTTCATTCA
This sequence comes from Adiantum capillus-veneris, assembly GCF_014529385.1. Taxonomy (NCBI): domain Eukaryota; kingdom Viridiplantae; phylum Streptophyta; class Polypodiopsida; order Polypodiales; family Pteridaceae; genus Adiantum; species Adiantum capillus-veneris. Next base: position 84,285,600 of record NC_140951.1, on the reverse strand, counting down.
CTTGGGAGTCAATTGAAGCATCATGTAGCAAGTATAATGCATCCCATCTCCCAAACCACTTCTTTATGTCTTGCATCCATCCCGTGCTCAAGATCTTGCTTTTATGCGTATTTTGAAGCGTTTTTCTTGCTTCCCATGCAATTGTAGAAAGTCGATGTGAGGGGTTTTGACGCATCTTTACCATGTACTCCACAACCCTTTCCATGCCCATAACCTCAATTGGAAGAGTTACCGACTCAAGAAGTAGGAGCATATATGGTGTTTGTGTTTTAACTTGGAGAAAGTTTCTAACAAAACGCTTTTGGACGTTCTCAAACTCTTTCCAAGTAGACTTTGAGATGCTCCCACCCCAGCGAGAGAGAGAGAGAGAGAGAGAGAGAGAGAGAGAGAGAGAGAGAGAGAGAGAGAGAGAGAGAGAGAGAGAGAGAGAGAGAGAGAGAGAGAGAGAGACCCTCCATGACCCCACGACTCCAATAATAAAAAAATGGCCTCATTTGAACGGATAATAATTGTTTATGGACATTTTAAATTGAAAATGGACATTGTCTTGGGTTTTTAAAATATGCTAATAAGCACTACTACCTAGCATTGTCCCAGACGTAATTTTTAGACACACGTTAACATGCTTTCACCCTGATGCCAAGAGAATGGTATTGTTAGGAAATAAGACGTAGCTAAATAGATATTTGAGTAGATTACTTAATGGAGAGAGATAGATTTCACACACAAGAGATTATAGAGTAGAGAGAGAGAGAGAGAGAGAGAGAGAGAGAGAGAGTACACATGGTATACGTGGTTCACCCAATGTGGGCTACATCCACGAGAAAGCAGCCACTCAATGGCTTTAGTACTTCAAAACAAGAAGTAGTTTACAAAGGGATTATACCCTTAATAGAGCTCCCGCCTTGCTTCACTCTCACCACCTCACACTCACTTTGTTGCATCAACTTCACACTATGAAATGTGTGTAGAAACGGCCTCCTTTTATAGGCCAAAAGGGCTGCCCTCTCTCATGAGAGGTAGCCATGTGTAGCCGTCCTTGTGTGAATAAGTCCAAATCGGACCCTCCAATCCGCCCATGTGTGGCCGCCCTTGTGTAGACAATTCCGTTTTTGAATTCGACCACCGGCCACCCCTGAATTTTGGTCGTTTTTTGGTTTCTGGTGAGTGATTTTCCTTCACACACGATGGCTTCTCCTCATAATGGGGGCCTTACAAATGTGTGTTTTTACCACAGAAATTAACAGGGGTAAATCAAGCTCCATACTTAACAATCTCCCACTTGGAGACTGATCTCCAAACATGTGACTGCTTTCCATCCTGGCTTCTTATCCTTGAATGCCGATTGAAGATGAGCAAAAGCTCAACTTCTCCTTGTTGACCACCTTTGTAAACATGTCTGCAGGATTTTCACTTGTATGCACCTTTCCTAGCTTTAAGCTGTCCCTCTTCCAAAAGAGTGCATATGAAGTGATATCTCACTCAATGTGCTTTGTCATTGAATGAAAGGCTGAGTTCCTTTGCAAGATGGATAGCACTTTGGCTATCACTATACAAGACACAATTGTCTTGTTTGAATCCAAGCTCTTCTAAGAATCTGTGAAGCCAGAGAATTTCTTTGTTTGCCTCCGTCATGCTACATACTTTGCTTCCGTGGTATAAAGTGAGACTACTTTCTGCAGCTTTGAATCCCAGCTTACTCTTGTGCCTTCAACCGTGAAGACATAGCCAGTAGTGCTTCTTTGAGTATCTTTGTCACCTACCATATCTGCATCAGCATACCCTTCTAGAAAAATATCAGTTCTTCCAAAATACAAAGCATTTGTTGTTGTCCCTTTTAGATACCTAAGTATCCACTTCACAGCTTGCCAGTGCTCTTTACCTGGGTTGTCCATGAACCTACTTACAACTCCCACTGCATGTGCAATGTCTGGCCTTGTCCAGACCATAGCATCCATAAGAGAACCTACCGCTGCAGCATATGGAACTTTAGACATATAGACTATTTCCTCTTGTGTCTTTGGACACATATCCTTGGTTAGTTTAAAATGACAAGCCAAAGGTGTAGAAACTATTTTTGCATTTTGCATTGCAAACCTTTCTAGTACCTTCTTGATGTAATCCTCTTGAGATAGCTTTATTGTCTTCTTCATCCTATCCCTAAAAATTTTCATACTCCTCTTTGCAGCACCTAAATCTTTCATTGAAAAAGATTTAGACAGCTCCTCTTTTAGGTCTTTGATGTCCTGCATGTTAGCACTTACAATCAGCATGTCATCAACATACAACATTAGGATGATGAACTTCCCATCTCCCAAATTCTTCGTGTAGACGCAATGATCTGAGTTGCATCTTGTGAATCCATGATCTAACATCCATCAATAGAACTTCAAATACCATTGTCTTGATGCTTGCTTTAATCCATACAAGCTTTTCTTTAATCTGCAAACCATTTTCTCCTTACCTTTTACTTCATACCCCTTTGGTTGAAGCATGTAGATTTCCTCCTCTAAGTCACCGAGAGGGAATGTCGTATTTACATCCATTTGCTCGAGATTTAGATCATGAGCAGCCACAAGGCTTAAGACAAGCCTAATTGAGTTCATTTTTACAATATGAGAAAATATTTCATTGAAGTCAATACCTTTCTTTTGAGAAAACCCTTTTACCACAAGCCTAGACTTGTACCTTTTCTTCCCACCTTCTTCTTCCTTTAGCTTGTACACCCATTTGTTTTGAAGTGCCCGCTTACCTTTAGGCAACTCAACCAACTCCCACGTTTGGTTGTGATGTAGTAAGTCCATCTCCACTTGCATGCTTTTTGTCCATTCTTCTTTGGATTCGTGTTTCATAGCTTCTTCGTATGATTCCGGCTCTCCAGAATCTGAGATCAAGAGATGGTTGAAGGAAGGAACAAATCTTTCTGGAGGTCTACTTGCTCTTGTAGATCTTCAGGGAATAGGTTGAGGCTCCTCATTTGGTTGACGTTGTTGCACATTGTCACCGTTTTGCAGTCCTTGAGTCTTCACCGTCCTCAAGCTCCATGTACTCATCACGTGTTTCTTTTGTTTGTTTTCTTTCCAAGTAATCTTTGTACATATTTTGTTCGTTAAAAATTACATCCCTACTCCTTAAGATTTTACCATCTTCAGGATTCCATAGGCGATACCCAAAGTCACCTTCTCCATAGCCAATGAAGAAACACTTTTTGGACTTTGCATCTAGCTTTGATCTTAGGCTTCTATCTATGTGCATGAAAGCCTCACACCCAAACACTTTGAGAAATGCATAATTCACCGGTTTACCTGTCCATGCCTCTTCTGGAACTCCCCCATCCAATGCCGTTGAGGGTGACTGGTTGATCAAGTACACAGATGTACTTACAGCTTCCGCCCAAAGCTCAAGCGGTAGGCCTGCATGTAGCCGCATGCTTAGTGCTCGCTCCATGATTGTCCTGTTCATTCTTTCCGAAATCCCATTTTGTTGAGGTGTCCTTGGGGTTGTCCTTTGCCTCCGAATGCCATTGCTAGCACAAAAGCTTTCAAAAGCTTGGCTGCAATATTCACCTCCATTGTCAGATCTGAGGCATTTAACCTTGGTTCCTGTTTCATTCTCCACAAAGGCTTTCCACCTTTGAAATATGGAAAATACATCGGACTTATTCTTCATGACATAAACCCATGTTTTTCTAGTCGCATCGTCTATGAATGTTACATAGTACAATGAGCCACCAAGTGATGGTGTACTTGCATGACCCCAAACATCAGAATGAACCAACTCAAGTTTTTTATTTTTTTCTTTCATTTCCTGATTTTTAAAATTTTACCCTCTTTTGTTCACCATAAATACAATCTTCACAGAACTTTAAGTCCACTTCTTTCAAACCTGGTAGAAGCTTCTTTGTTTGAAGGATTTGCATTCCTTTGGCACTCATATGCCCAAGCCGGTAGTGCCACACCGCACTGTCAACTTCTGTAGTTGCTGCACAAGCTGAAGGTTGCGTGCTCATAGTACACAAGTAAAGTGTACCGACCTTTTCTCCCTTGCCAACCGCCAAAGATCCCATTGAGATCTTCCACCGTTTGTTTCCGAATGCAATGTTGTGACCTTCATCGTCCAATTGTCCTGTAGAGATCAAGTTTTTTCGAAGAGAAAGAACATGCCTAACATCTTTAAGCTTCCATTCATTTCCGTGAGCAGTTTTGATAGAAACTGTACCTTTGCCGACAATCTCACAAGCTTCATCATCTCCCAAGTATACATACCCAAAATTACATTTGGTGTAATCTTGGAAATGTTGCTTGTGTGGTGTCGCATGGAATGAAGCCCCGGAATTAGACACATTGTCTAATGAGAGAATTAGAGCATCTTTCTCTACTTTACCTACCACATTGGCCTCCGATGTTGGCTTATTGTCTTGAGACTCTGTCTCCTTCTTCTTCTTGGACCAGCAATCCTTCTTGATGTGGCCCTTCTTGCCACAGTTCCAACATTCAAGAACTGACTTTGTGCGTGACTTGCTTCGCCTTGAGCAGTCACGACCTTTTTGGTTTTTGAACCTCTCCTTAGGCCTTCCTCTTGTTTCCACTGATAGTGTAGCACTTGATGATTCTCCTGTGCTTCTCCTTCGTATTTCCTCGCTTAGGAGAACACCCACAACATCATTAAACTTAAGAGTATTTGTGTCAGAAATAGAATTAATTACAGCCATCACAAGGCTGTCCCAACTATCCGGTAGAGATGATAGTATAAGGAGAGCTCGCACTTCATCATCGAAATTGATTTTCACCGATCGAAGTTGACTTATGTTTGTGAAAGTCATTTAGGTGTTCTGCAACTGAACCATTCTCTGTCATCTTTAGATTGAACAAGCGCTTCATAAGAAATACCTTATTGGATGCGGATGGTTTCTTATAGAAGTCATCAAGTGACTTCATTAAGTCCTCCGTGGTCTTCATCTCCGAAACATTGAAGGCCACCGTTGACGCCAAGCTTAACCGGATTGTTCCCAGTGCCTTTCGATCAAGGACAATCCATGCTTCATATGCCATTGTTGCGGGCTTCTTCGCAAGACCGCCTAGTGGCAAATAGAGGTCCTTCTGGTAGAGATAGTCTTCAATCTGCATCTTCCAGTGTTGGTAGTTTTTGCCGTTGAACTTCTCAATCTTGAGCTTCCCTTCCTCCACCATAACTCCCACTCAATTCAAGGAATCCTTTCCTTGAGATAATTTAGCTACGAGCAAACCTTGTTGTGATACCAGTTGTTAGGAAATAAGACGTAGCTAAATAAATATTTGAGTAGATTACTTAATGGAGAGAGATAGATTTCACACACAAGAGATAATAGAGTAGAGAGAGAGAGAGAGAGAGAGAGAGAGAGAGAGAGAGTACACATGATATACGTGGTTCACCCAATGTGGGCTACATCCACGGGAAAGCAGCCACTCAATGGCTTTAGTACTTCAAAACAAGAAGTAGTTTACAAAGAGATTATACCCTTAATAGAGCTCCCTCCTTGCTTCACTCTCACCACCTCACACTCACCTTGTTGCGTCAACTTCACACTATGAAATGTGTGTAGAAATGGCCTCCTTTTATAGGCCAAAAGGGCTGCCCTCTCTCATGAGAGGCAGCCATGTGTAGCCGTCCTTGTGTGAATAAGTCCAAATCGGACCCTCCAATCCGCCCATGTGTGGCCGCCCTTATGTAGACAAATTCGCTTTTGAATTCGGCCATTGACTTCCGACCACACCGGCCAACCGACCGGTCATTTTCCGACCACTTTTTGATCGCCGTCCGGCCATAATATTCCGACAAAAAGGAATATTCCGCCGAGGCCCCTAAAGTTGCCCTTTTCGCCGTGAAAATTTTGGTTTCCGGTGAGTGATTTTCCTTCATGCACGATGGCTTCTTCTCATAGTGGGGGCTTTACAAATGTGTGTTTTTTACCACAGAAATTAACAGGGGTAAATCAGGCTCCATACTTAATAGGTATAGTAGTGGAAGGCTATGAACTGCCATGATCATCAACTCTGTCAATTGCCTTCACATCCTACTGTTGTCAAGATACTTGATCAAATACCTGAGTATATACTCACACAAGATGACATTGTAGTGAATCCTCTAACACGGAAGCTTACAATGATCAATGTCCAAAGTCTGGGAATTCAACTAGAAGTGTTGTATGACAATAGACCATCCTAAAGATGCATGCATTACACTAGGAATGAGGTCAAAGGCTCCTCTTGAAGTTACATATTGCTAAAAGAATTCTAGACCATCGAGTCACTACTCTACTAGAAAATAATGCATCCAGCACTAGGAATGAGGTCAAAAGGCTCCTCTTGAAGTTACAAATTGCCAAAAGAATTCTAGACCATCGAGTCACTACTCTACTAGAAAATAATGCATCTAGCAGTAGGGTGCACCTCATCAAAATGACGATTAGAGAACAAGAGCAAGATTTGAGAAGTTTATTCCATTTTATCAAAATTCTCAAAAAAAAATGTAACTGGAGAAACTGTATTGAAGTATATTGACGTTGTGTTGGACTCTCCATTCCTTATGTATGCACTACTAATGAAAGAGGATGAACTACCCAAGTTCTATCCAACTTTAACCTAGTCTACAACGAACTTGCGTATCAAAGGTGATACCTGCAAAGTAGACTAGTTCAGGAAGTGGTATGAACAAAGCAAGGACTTATGGGCAGCCGAGAAGTCTTTAGGGCCATTGAAACTGAACATAAAAGTACGATTGCAGAGCTCAAGAATAACCTTTTCAATTTCAGAGGAATGATGGGTCAATAGACAATCTCAAATTAGCCTTCTAATCAAATACACAAATGAGTTGATCAACTATCATTCAAAGCTTCAAAAATTCCTAAAAAGGAACTTGCAAACAAAGCTAGTTCAAAACCTCAATTCAAAGAAATGGTTGAGGTCCTATTCAAAGCCCGAATTAAATCTAATTAGCTAGATTCATCTGGGTGGATACATACGACATCTATCTGCATAAGTTGACCAGGGCAAGGCTAACAAAAGGAAACTCTCTATGCCCCCGACATAAAGACCTGTCATGCACTAACACTTTATGAGGTGGAGATGCTAACTGAAAGGAGGGAGCAAGCAAGATGCCATTTATTATCCAAAAGGAGAACACAACCTCCAACAGTCCATAACAACAAATGATGGCCAACACAACATCCAAGTGTAGAAGCCTGAGAAGAAGAAGGCTCTAGACAAACCAAAGTGCAAGCAGAATAAGTAATCTAAAAATTTTGTACATTACAAAAATCGAGAAAGGGGAGGAGGATATAGAGGGTAGCAATCAGCTCTAGGAATACCTTGCACATGGTTTTTCTTGGACGAGTTATCGAACACTATGTGACTGTGCGGCTAGTCAGAACTCGGTGCGGATACCTATAAATGAGACCCATTAATTCCATTTTGGGGATTATAAATTTTGTATCTATTGGAACTCATGTATATTTTGGAACTGTAGCTGCTAGGCATCTTATAAATTTTGTGAGCACTGAGTGTTCTACCAATTGTAGTTTTGAATTTTGTACTTCTGAACTAGTTTATGAATCTCAGTCTATATTTCTAGTTGTCTCATTCCATGTCATTTGAAGTCTTTCATTCCAATACAGTTGTCTGTCTAAATTCGCAACCTAATCTTTTGAAGTCTAATTTTATTAATCTGATTTGATATGAGATTTGTTGTTTGACTTTGAATCTCTAACTATGAAATAGCTTTCAAGTGACTAGCTCATTCCACCTATACCATATAATTATTCTAAAATAGAGACATGTCAACAGTAACAAACATGGAAAGAAAGGCATGAACAACACAACGATTTATACTTGTAAAACATACTACTTTTTACCTGTAGCACTGGTGGAAAAGAAAATTTCAAGGAAAGTTGAGATCAACCTCATTCTCAAAGTCCTGGCGCACCTGTCACAGTGTGACATTAACTCAAATGTTGAGAACTGTCACCAAGTCATGTCCACCACATACCTCAAGTATCCTTAAAGAATTATCACTGTCATTAGAAAAATCCCGGTCCACATCTACCAACTGACCATTCGCTTGATGCCATCTCATGTAGCAGAAGAAGTTTTGAGAGGCTATCATGCACTTACACACAATAGAATTCTTATCCACCTTGCACAAAATGCCATCAAAATCATGAAAATCCCAAGAATCATTTAGAAAATCAAGGCATTTCTTTGACTTGCAGATAAGCATAGTAGAAGTTTTCCTAAAATCCTCATCATGGAAGAAGTCAATAAACATATGCATGGACATGAAGATGAAAACATGTACCACACAACTTGCAACATTTGGTCGTCAACACTTTTGTATTTCTTGGTGGAGCATTAGTCTAAAACACTCAAAGGTTTGAGATGTAGAAACTGGCCACTCTAGACTTTCTTTTGGAAGAAGTGGGAGACATTGTAGCATGCCAAAGTCAAGTGCATATCAAGGAGCATTTTTTAGAAGTGGTCATAAAAGAATACCCCCTTTTAGACAACACTCTTCTAGCGCTAATGTTGTAGAAAACTTTTCCCATCGATGCATGTAATGCATCAAAGACGCCCCTTATGAATTTCATCAGTTGCCAATCTTCTTTGTCGAGGGATAGATATCTACAATATTTAAGGCATGACTTTACACTATACATAAGTGAAAAAAAGGATCTCTTGTGAAGTTTAGAGAACACACATTTTGGTTGGCTAGTAGGGAACCTTGTTGCTGTTGCACACAAATGTAGCTCAATGTGCATATACGCATACTCAATGAGCACCTTCTTGGCTGTTTTTCCCACTTATGATAAAAGAAAGCCCTTAACCCTTCCTTTGTAGTTTTTAAAAAACTCATTTCTGTGCACTTTCTTCTCCTTGTCTGTAGGAGAACCCAGCTTCCAATGGTGATGGTGGTGGATAGCCATCGATCATTGTCCAAATTGAAGTTGTTGAAGAGTTCCACTGACTTTATATTTGCAGACGGACATCAAGGTCTTCCAGCCTCCATTAGTGTTTATTCTATGGGCTTAAGAGACACGTCATAGAAGGAAGAGTGAGAGTACGTTCAGTAGTGTAGTTGAGCACAAAGAGGATGGAGCCAAATGTAAACATAATACTTAGTTTAGTGGTGCAAGCGGATGGGAATGAGCGGGAGAACTATGAAATCTTGCATATCAAAACATGTGCTTGCATTGAGTATGATTTTTGGCGCATTTATCCTACATTTGATTGTGGCACAAGGAAGTCTATGTTCTAAAAATGCAAAAAATTGAGATAGAAATAAGAAAAATTGAAGCTACCATGGTAGAGAAACCTTGCTGCATCTACATTAGCTTCTTTTTAGATTTTTTTCTTTCTTTTCTCTATTTCGTCCTCTTCTTAAAATGAATGGGAGCCAGTGGACTATACACCGTTTCTACTAGCTAAATTAGAGAAATCAAAGGAATGCCTTGTGAAGATTCTAGCTCCAATAGGGTGGAACTCTCTCAATTGGCCAGTTCCAGGCACAATCTAAGCTTTATGTAGTAAGATGTTTAAAGATAATCACACATCCCTTTAAATCTCTATGACTTCTAAGGTAGCTAAGGTATACAATTTTTTGCCCAATTAGTCTTTTCATTGACCTCTTTTGTCCATGTGGCTAAATCTATGCTAGTTTTTATAAAGCCCTTAATACTACATTTTTGCATAGACTTCTTGACAACGAGTGTTATATGAAAGAATGGGATCGTAGGGTGACTCTACTATAATGGGATCCTCTCGGCTCTATTCTTGGTATACTAGGGTATGTGGCAATTTCTATGGCAATCAATGCACTTTATTCGTTTCACACATTAGCCTTCTTTGTATGCCTCTACTTCATTCATTAAGGAAATTTTGTACTAAAAAATTTGGCCTTTTTAGTGTTAGAGAGAGAATGTTATCCAACCAATGAGCTCCCACAATACCTACTAGAATTGTAGCTACTATGATAACAATAAATTGCAGAATGCTTGTAAAAGCATAGATAGAGAAAGATAACTTACAATCGCATCACCGATGAGACATCCCCACCATGCACACCAACATCAATGTGGGTGAAAATTTGTTGTGCCAAAATCTCCTTAACAATTTTTCTACCTATCTCTTACAAAGATACCATTCCTAAAGACACATATAAGTAGTTAGTAAATGGATTAAGAATATATAAACTAGTTGTGCCAAGAACTAGTTACCATTTTCTTTGATACCAATTCTTGGTATGAATGCCACTTAAAGGGGGAGAGAAAAAGAGTTCTGGATCATATCATTAAAAAGAGTGATAAATTGAGGCTTTCATAGGCTAGAATGTATGATTAATGGCTTGATTAGCAAGTAGGTGATCCTTCCATGATTCAAATGTTGAGCTAAACCATTCGATATGATTTGGGGTTGACCCCTCTGAATAATACATGCAAGACCATTGACTACACCAAGTAACATAGCCCTAAGGCTTACAAGCTAGCACTCTCATATGCAAACAAGGTTGCAAACTCGAGTGTGATCTTATTATTGCCCATGCACAATAGTAAAATTTATGAAATAGTAACCTATACTCATTTGTAAACATGCACAATATGTTTGTAATTTGTAAAACTTTTCACATGTTTCTTTGTGAAGATGGACAATGAGTTCTTGGCGGTGCCGTTGGTTTTTTTGAGGCGTTGGTATGGATTTCCTTTCAAGCCAAAACCATATAACTCTATGCATGTAAATCAAAACCAATTTTACGGAAATATGAAAATCATTATAAAGGCAAGGCTAAACAAAATTTGGGGGGAAAAAGAAAAGAATTGAAGAGTATATCTCAAAAGTGAAAATCACCAATGAACAAGGGTATTTGAAATTATCAATGTTCTCTACACTGACAATTTGGGAACTAATAGCCATGATATCATTTGATGGAAAGGATGTACCACCCTTAGGCATGTTGCTTTGAAGATCTCCGATGTTGGTAATATGTTTTCGATTATGAACTTTTGCATCGAGAGGGGGAGGGGTCTTTCATTTTCCCATGTACAATCAAAACACCATAAACCACATTCGACACACACACACACACACACACACACACACACACACACACACACACACACACACACATGATTTGTATTCACCAAGATCTTACCTATAGTATAAGTGTGTTTACAAACAAAAGCAGCACCCTCCACCCCCCCTAAAGATGGACGACATGCCTTAACACATCCCATTCCCTTTTCTTTGTACAATTATGTGGCACGCTTTTTACACATCAAGGTTTGCAAAGCCAGCTGGCTGAACTACTAAGTTCAATAAAAGGGACCCAAGGTTTGATCATTTGGGCGGTACATTTGGCTTTGGGCAAGGGTAGGGGGCCGTCCAAAAGTTTGGTAGCCCTATTTAGTTGCGCATCTAGTGAGAGGATTCCCCTTGGCATCCACATAGATGTGCACACATGAGTGCCATATATGGCCCTTGCTGTGTAAGTTTCTATGCTAATTTATAAAGGACCCGCGATGATGCAAACTTGCTCGAAGAATATTGACAAGTTTTCACGCATTTTATTGCAAAGCCCGACTAACAAATACTTAACGAAAATTGAGAATTTTAACTTTGTCTTTTGTTTATGTTGGGGGCAAATGAGCCAATTTAGAGACAAAAAATTTTGACCCCCAAGTTAGAGACGAATCCATCCCCAAACTATACATTGAAATAATCTTCATGCTGTGATTTGCTAAAAAGTATGGGCTTGGTGTCTCTAATGCTTTAAAAAACCTCAAAAGAGAATTTTCCAAATGGAACATTGAAAAACAAGTGAAAGGGTCACGAGGCTTTCAAAAACAATAAGAAAGTGATAAAATTGTTAGGTTAAATTAAACTAGTAGCAGTGTTTAGGAAAGGATTGCCTCAGCTTAGTCTTGAGCCGATTGAAAATCGAGACTAGCTAGCTGTAAACCATGGTAAACGGAAGAAAAACCGATGAAATATGTGAGAAAGTCGTCCAAAAATTTTGCAAGTCTCAAAAAATTTGCTAGTATATTTGATTTCTCTTCTTTGTGAGGAGGAAACTCGATCAGCAGAGCCGCTTAATAAAAGAGACTTTCTCGAACGTTAATACTGATTGGAATCAAACTATAAAATGCAAGAAATGTAAAGCCATGTGAAGTTGTGAAATGAAAGGTGAAATAAAAAGAACTAATTAATATATATGTGTGTATAGAATTTATTAGAATTATGCAAAGTGAAGATTCACTTTAGCATTCTAAAACAATAATAGAATGCAAAAAAAAAAACATATATGTATGTGTGTATAAAATTTACTAAAATTAAGCAAGGTGAATTTTCACTTAGCATTTTAAAACAATAGAATGCAAAAAAAGTAAAGACATGTGAAGATGTGAAATGAAAGGTAAGTCTCCATCATGCACCGAAAACAATGAAAGTCTCCCTAACCCAACACAACACTAAGGATTTCTTTTAGAAAGCCAAAAATGTAAAAAATATAGATCTTGGTATCATGTGATTCACCTTTTCACGAGGAGTCTAATGAAATGTCTAAATATTAAAAATGATTAGATTTGCAAAATCCTTCCAAGAAATATAAAAAATGTTGGGGTATAACGCCTAATGTGGTCGCCCAGGTGAGTGGGCGGGCCGCCAGGTATGTACACATATTCTTTTGTAAAAACCTAATAAGAACTCACTATGCTCTACACAATACATTAGAGCAAGTTCACCATATCGTCGTGCTCTTCTTCTCGCACTCTCTCTCGCGTCACACTTCTGCTCGTACTCCTTCAACTGGTATCAGAGCTCAGATCGAGGCTCGGGGCAGCATTTGCAGGTAGCCAGAGTCACCTGCTCAGATTGGAGTGAGATTCGACAGGCAAAGACACTGCCCCAAATCTTGTGGGAAGGCCCAAAGGGCTTGGTGTTCTCAGAATTTCATTCTGAGGTCATCTCGGCTACCGTTCGACTTTGACAAAGTTCTGCGCAGGCCATTTTCGACTACGTGGTCTCAACGGGTGCAGATCCGACTCTGCAAATTTGGGGTTTCGGCCTACGACTGCAGGTGCTGAGGATATCGGCACTCCCAGAGTGTTGATTTGTGGCTGTCTATACATCGAAGGATGGCTCACACTTCTTGGAGGCGTGTCACATACGACACGGGCGCATCTACACACTGACTGTAGGCGACATTCACTAGTTCATCAGGTAGCTTGTGTTTGCTGCTTGATATTCCAGATTTCATCCTGACATTGCAGGTACTTCCACATGGGATGTATTGTCAGGGATTATGTATGTCTGTTGAGGGTTTGCTGGCTGTGAGTCACGCACCAAACAACCGCCGCAGCGGTTACAGCATATAGTGGGAAATTTGTGGATATATGACTTTGTGGGAAGTCTATGTACTGTCAGATTTACTGCAGCCTTTGTTGAGGGTCAAGTGAGGTTTTATTGAGCTGGGGGATTCTCGAATGTTGAGATCCTTTCGGTGATACAGGTCTTGGAGCGATCCCTCGAGCACCCTTAGATAGGCAGCTAGGATGTATTGACTGTGAGTTAGACACTTGGGATTGCATCTTTGCTTTACTGCCGTTGAGGCATTGTCGCAGTCTATGCTTACAAGACAGTGACAGGACAGTGAGAGACAGTACAGGTGTAGGACAGGTTTACCCACAGCTTACAGTGTTAGAGAGACAGTGGTTTTTTGAGCTGTTTTTTGGTCTGTTTTTTGAGTACACCAGAGCCATTTTACAAAGGAGACTCTGTCGAAATTTATGCAGAATCTGAAGCTTTCTTTTTCCCAAGAAAGTAAACTACTGTGAAGCGTAGCTATGGCTGGATCACAGGACACTGCTCTTTACAATATCAAGAAGCTGGATGGAACCAATTTCCCATTGTGGAAGAAGCAGATTTGGCACGTGTTGGTACAAAAGAAGCAGATAAAACCTATAAAGCTCAAGGGGATAAAACCAGAAGATATGGACGAAGATGAATGGAGCGAAATGGATGAATTGGCACTTTCTACCATTATGATGACTTTGGCAGAAAGCGTTTACTTCAATGTAGCAGACGAGATGTCGGTTTATCAAGCATGGTTAAAGCTGAGTGATCTTTATGAGAAGCAGAGTGCAACTTCACAGGTATACTGACTTAAGAAGCTTGTTGATTTGAAGATGAAAGAAGGGACACCTATGTCCAATCATCTAAATGAATTCAACACAATCTACAGTCAATTGTCAGCTCAAGGTGTCAAGTTTGATGAACCTGTTAGAGCTATGTTCCTGTTGATCACATTGCCGGAAAGTTAGGACACTTTTCGCACAACTTTGAGTAATTCTGCACCTCCAGATGGTTTGAACATAGCAGGTGTAGAAGGAAGTCTGCTTACTGAAGAAACCAATAGAAAGACAATGGACAAAGGCAAAGGAACAACCTTAGTTGTCAGGGGAAGGACCAAAGAAAAGTACAAAGGTGGAAAGAGGAATCAGTCTCGTAGCAAGTCCCGCAGTGCTAAAGGCAAGAGTGACATAGAATGCTACCATTGTGGCAAGAAGGATCACATGAAAAGAGACTGCAGAGAATGGAAAGCAGCAAAAGTCAAAGAGAAAGCTGAAGACCATGGTGAGAAGAACAAGTCCTCAGTGAAGATTCAAGAAATAAATGTGACAAACACTGTTGTAGAGGATGACAGTCTAGTGTTAGGAGACATCTACTTCTTGAAGAATACAATGCACTCAGCTCTTCTTACAGCATCTGATGGAAATGCACTGAGTGACTGGATTATAGACTCAGGGGAATCACTTCATGTGTCTCCAAACAAGGAGTGGTTTACCTCTTATGTGACCACTAAAGATCATGTTCGGCTAGGCAATGGGCAGACATGTGAGATCTTAGGTGTTGGAGATGTTCAATTGAAGTTTCAGAATGGCTCTTCTTTCACGCTGAAGAATGTGAGACATGTTCCCGCAGTTACAAAGAGCTTGATCAGCACAGGTTTAATTGATGATGCTGGCTACGTCACCACTTTTGGACAGAACATGTGGAAGATATCCAAGGGTTCTATGACAATAGCACATGGAGTAAAGTCTGGAGGACTTTACATGATTTATGTATCAAATGTCTCTAAAAATGTAATCAATATAACCGAGCAGTCGAACGTTTCTTTGTGGCATAGCCGGTTAGGACATATGTCCGAGCAGGGAATGGAAATCTTGTCTCGTTCTGGTTATTTGCCTGGATTTTCATTTAATGATTTTGAATTCTGTGAACATTGTCTGTATGGTAAGCAAACACAGCAGCCACATAAGCATAGAAGCAGTAGAAGAGATACACATTTGGCACTTGTTCATAGTGATTTGTGTGGACCTATGCCTAACCTATCTCTAGGGGGAGCTTCTTACTTTATGACATATATAGATGATTACTCGAGGAAAGTATGGGTTTACTTTCTCAAGCACAAGGATGAAGCGTTTAGTGTTTTCAAAATGTTTGTGATACTTGTGGAGAATCAGAGTGGCAAGAAGCTTAAATTCTTACGCACTGACAATGGTGGAGAGTATGTTTCAAAGGCCTTTTAGGACTTTTGTGAGTCAAAAGGTATAAAACGTGAACTTACTGCTCCTTACAATCCTCCTCAAAATGGTGTTGCTGAGAGGATGAATAGGACCATACAAGAGAAGGTCAGAAGTATGTTGTCTAATGCACAACTGCCAAATGGGTTTTGGGCTGAAGCTGTATCAACAACTGTTCATCTTGTAAATAGATCTCCTAGCAAGGTTTTGCAGAAGGATTCAGTGCCAGAGATGGTATGGTCAGGCAAAATGCCCTCATACAAGCATCTCAGAGTCTTTGGCTGTGAGGCATATACTCACGTTCCAAAGGAATTTAGGAACAAACTTGAGCCAAAGAGTAGAAAGTGCATCTTTCTAGGCTATGGTAATTCTGATGAGATGGGGTATAGACTTTGGGATCCCGAATCCAGAAAGGTTGTCCGCAGCAATGATGTTCACTTTAATGAATCCAAATATCATTCTAAACCAGAGAGGGTTGAGGAGATTAGAAGAGTTGTCTTCCAAGAAGATGGACCTGCACGTGCAATACAAAATGTCAGGGCTCAAGAGGAGCAAGGACAGGATAGATTGGAACCACAGGTTGTGGTTGAGCCTGAGCCACCTATTGTGCGTAGATCTGGACATATCACGCGGCCTCCTGATAGGTTTGTTCCATCTATGAACTATGTCATGTTGACTGATTGCAATGAGCCTTCATGTTACAAGGAAGCAGTGCAAATGAAGGACTCCGGGAATTGGCAATTGGCCATGCACTCAGAGATGACAGCTCTGCATAAAAACCAGACATGGAAGCTAGTTAAATTACCACAGGGCAAAAAGGCTCTACCTTGTAAATGGGTTTACAGGTATAAGATCACCGCTCATGATAGTCAGCCAAAGTACAAAGCAAGGCTTGTTGCCAAGGGCTTTAAGCAAGAACAAGGAATTGAATTTGATGAAGTCTTCTCTCTGGTGGTCAAGATGACTACAGTGAGATGCTTTCTTGCATTGGTTGCCATATTAGATTTGGTGTTGCACCAAATGGATGTCAAGAAAACATTCTTGCATGGTGATTTAGATGTGGAAATTTACATGCAGCAGCCGAGAAGGGTTTGTTGAGAAAGGCAAGGAAGATTTGGTATGCCAGTTGTTAAAGAGTCTTTATGGCTTAAAACAATCACCGAGGGCATGGTACCATAAGTTCCACAAGTTTATGCTTTCTCAAGGCTACAAACATAGTGAGTTCGATCACTGTCTATATACAAAGAAGGCTAAGGATGGCAGTTGGCTGATCCTTATTTTGTATGTGGATGACATGTTGATTGTTGGCAAGCACTTGCAAGAAATTTCAGCTTTGAAGTCAAAGATGGCAAAATCGTTTGACATGAAAGACATGGGTGAGGCAAGTCATATACTTGGTATGCACATTAAGAGAGACAGATTAAAGAAGTTGATTTGGTTATCTCAAACAAAGTATATTGACAAGGTTTTGCAACGTTTCAATATGGAGAAGGGAAAGGCATTGAGTGTTCCATTGCCACCATATGTGAAACTTAGCAAACAAGACTGTCCTATGTATGAGGAAGAACAAGCTGAAATGGATAAGATTCCATATGCGTCTGTAGTGGGTAGTTTAATGTATGCAATGATTGCTACTCGCCCAGACATTGCATTTGCAGTGGGAGTAGTAAGTCGATACATGTCAAACCCAGGCAAGAAACATTGGGAGGCAGTGAAAGGAATATTGAGATACCTGAAAGCTACAAAGAGTATGCGTATATGCTATGGGAGTCGGGAGCTAAGTGTAAAGGATTTTACAGACTCAGATTATGTAGGTGACTTAGACAACCGAAGGTCTACGTCAGGGTATGTCTTTACATTGGCTGGTGGAGCAGTATCATGGCGTTCTAGATTACAAGATTGTGTTACTCAGTCTACTACAGAGGCTGAATATGTTGCAGCATCAGAGGCATCGAAAGAATGAATTTGGCTTAATCGACTAGTAATAGATTTGGGAATCAAAGAAGAGATGCCTATGTTATATTGTGATAGTCAAAGTGCTATACAATTGGCTCGCAATCCAGTTTATCACTCAAAGACAAAGCATGTGGATGTGAAGTATCATTTCATCAGGGAAATGCTCGAGGATAAGCAACTTTAGCTTGTCAAAGTTCACACCACAGAAAATCCTACCGATCTACTTACAAAAGGACTTCCCTCAGAGAGCTTTGCGCATTTTCGCAAGCAGTTAGGTGTAGGGTAGTACATCACTTCTCTACATCTCTTGTATATTAGCTTGTATAGTAGCTTCTCTCACACGTAAAGTACCACATTGGACTTTAAGTGGGAGGTTGTTGGGGTATAAAGCCCAATGTGGTCGCCTAGGTGAGTGGGCGGGCCGCCAGGTATGTACACATATTCTTTTGTAAAAACCTAATAAGAACTCACTATGCTCTACACATTACAGTAGAGCGAGTTCACCATAACGTCGTGCTCTTCTTCTCGCACTCTCTCTCGCGTCACACTTCCGCTCGTACTCCTTCAAAAAATGAGTAGCTTTATAAAAAACGGATGTAAATTGGCTCCTTTATACTACAACAAGGGCCATCACTACCATGCCGACAATGGCACTACTTGCTGTGTGTGTGTGTGTGTGTGAGAGAGAGAGAGAGAGAGAGAGAGAGAGAGAGACGCAACTGCTATCACAAAGCTTTATTTATGCTAGCGCTACTTTTATTACAAGCATCGCTAAAATTAGGAATGCACATCTTAAAATAGCTTCTAAAAGCCTTAAAAACGTGTGCAAGATTTGATGGGCACCACGCCTATATCACTCCCTGCAAGCAAGCAGTGCCATCAAACTTGTTGGAAGAAAATCAACATGTTTTCACGCATTTTATTGCAAAGACCAACTGACAAATACTTCGTGAAATTGAGAATTTCCACTTTTTCTTTCGTTTACATTGGTGGTTATAGAAGAATGTGTGTTGGGTGAGAACGGGAATGATTGTGGTCAGTCATTAATGTGGATCCGATTGGGAAGAAAGCTGTTTGGAGAAATCTTTTGGAAGAAAATGTGATTGGAGGAGGTCACATGGGCAATTTCACACATGGGCAAGCTTTATCTTATCCAAGCATACACCTACAGGCCAGCTTCAGCCCAATATTTTTCGAGCAATTGAATAAGAGCTTGGGCTAGTCTGTGCTCCAGATATTTCCGGATTTGAGGGGTTCTAGCGGGGCTTGGCTAGCATTGCCCGTGCCTGTTGTGAGTGTGTCTTGCCTTTCATCGGCCTCCTCATCTGCTCGAGCCATGGCTACCCTGGCCAACTGTGCTGCAGCCTCTCATCTCGTTGCCAAAGAGGTGAGACGTTTCTTCTTTGCATGCACTTGTAATTGCTCTGGGCACATTCGGAGAGCTGATGTTTTTTTGCTTTGGCAGAAATTGGCGAGCTTATCTACAGAGTCGACCTTTCTGGGACTACAGCTTCACGGCCATGGCCAGAATGCTGTGCGCATGATCAACAAGGTAAGAAAATTTTATTTTCTTTTCCGCACACATCTGTCGTCCATGCAAGGGGTACATTTATGCACCATTGTTGCCGAACGACATGTGACACCCTTGTCTCTTCATTCTGTTTAGCTTAATGGTGCAAGGTCTCAAAGTGGGCTTGGGTCCAAGTCTTTGGTCTTTTCTCACCTAAGATATAGCAGTATGCTTTCTCGTTTTTTAAGCAATGCGGAGAGTCCAAATTTTCTTGCTTGAGTGGGTCATGGGACAAAAGAGAATCAATGGCAGTCTCTTCTGTTTCAGAAGTTTTGTATTTGTTTAGCTATCGCACAATGCCAAGGCGTGGTTCAAGTGCTACATGACCTCTACCGGTCTACGGCACACAGTGTATGTGTTGTAATACATCACCTGCTCGATTATGGGCCACTTGATGTGGACACGAGGGGAACAGGTGAAAAGTGTTTGCATGTATGAGAGTTGATAAGCTGCAATAGGTATGCGTATGGGGCAGCCTGCTTGTCTACCAAGTGCAATACATCCTATTTGTGCAATTGTTAGCTAATGTTTCTTGCAGAAGTGGGTTTAGTGTGGTTCTATGCTCACCAGGAATGTGCTTTTTATGTGCTCTCTTTTGGTAAGACAATTTTGGGAAGGTTGTCTCCTTCCTAGGCTAGCATGGGAGGAGTAAAATGACTCATCCATAAGGACAAGTCAGTGGACTGTTCGGATTCGAGTAGGAAGTTGTGCTTTTTATTTGAAGCATGGGAGGAGTAAAATTACTCATCCATTAGGAAAAGTCAGTGGACTGTTCAGATTTGAGTGAAAAGTTGTTTTTGGGAAGATCTAACTTTTATTTGCTACCTTTAGATATGGCCTACTGCAAGTATTGAGCCTATTTCCTGTGAAATATAGCCTGATCTATTGGTATCAGGCATGTCTTCATACCCACCTTTTGTGTTATTACCCACTGTTGGTATTGGAAAGGCTTATTAGTGAAAGTACGGCTAGTATGATTGTGCGTGTGTGAATTCGTGTATGTGCTCACCTGGAGTTGATGATTGTCCCATTGCATGTTTTTTTGCGTTTTGAAAAAGGTCATTTTTACAGGGTCTCAAGCTGTCAACGTGTGTGCCTACTTTGATCGACATTTTTGTGGTGCTGATGCAGGTGTCCAAGAGTCATGCTATAGCCACCTCCATAAGAGCTAATGCAGTGGCTGCTCCAGTTGAGACTCTAAAGCCAGCTGATGGCAAGAAAACTATGACTAAGTCATCTTGTATTATTACGGGTGCTTCCTCTGGCCTTGGACTTGCCACAGCAAAGGCTTTGACAGAGTCAGGGGAATGGCATGTTGTCATGGCCTGCCGAGACTTTTTGAAGGCCGAAAAAGCTGCCAAATCAGTTGGTCTGCCTAAAGGGAGCTACACTGTCATGCATTTGGATTTAGCATCATTGGAGAGTGTGCGTCAGTTTGTCACCAATTTCAGGAACTCTGGCATGCCTTTGGACGTCCTAGTTTGCAACGCCGCTGTTTACTTCCCTACCGCAAAGGAGCCTACTTTCTCTGCTGAAGGATTTGAATTAAGCGTAGCCACCAACCACCTGGGACACTTTCTTCTTGCCCGATTACTCCTTGAGGACCTTGAAAAATCGCAAAGTAAGGCGAAGCGCTTGATTATTGTTGGATCTATCACTGGTGAGTACCTGTGTTTCGAGTTTGGTCATTTGAGGTCTACACTCTGAAGTTCTTGTTATGCTTGGGTGCCTAACTGGATAGTAGTTGCTTACCATTCATTGAAAAAGGTCACTTTCGAGATATTGACTGTGGATTATGATTTTGTATTAGCTGGCTTTTTTATCTGTTGGTTGCATTTGAGCACTCATGTGAGTGTCAACCTTAGCACCTTTGACTTCATGGAATATTACCTTGGGTAGTGTCCTATTGCCAGAGGCCTCATGATGTCTTATTGCACCACCTGGCGTGAGTCTTAATTTATTGTTTAGGGCAGTGGACTGGTAGTCTGGCTTAGGTGCAAAGCCTGCCGGTTCTGTCAAGTAGCTATTAGCTATGTGTGCATTTGAGGCCTCGGACATGGTAACTCATTAGTGTTATTGCAATTGGCAAATGCTATATGGTTTCCATGAAAGTCGGGACTTTGCTAACATGCTTCGATCTCGGGAAGCCTGTAATAATAGGAAACTAATAGGACGAATGTCTTCTCCTAGGTACATATACTTTATTGTTCGTGTATGGCAACATGTATGCAGCATTAGAGCAGATTTTCTTCTTAGCTCTGAAGTGAATGTAGTACAGTATGGTGATATGTATGCAGCATTAGAGCAGAGATTCTTCTTGGCTCTGAACTGAATGTAGTACAGTTGCCTCAATATTGTGTGACTAACCTGTTAAAGTGTTGCAGGCAATACAAACACCCTTGCTGGAAACATCCCCCCGAAAGCCAACCTTGGTGATCTTAGAGGTCTTTCTGGAGGGCTGAATGGTGTCAATGCCTCTCCTATGATCGATGGCGGAGCTTTTGATGGGGCGAAAGCGTACAAGGACAGCAAAGTCTGCAACATGCTTACCATGCAGGAGTTCCACCGCCGTTACCACGAGAAGACCGGAATTGCTTTTACCTCTTTGTACCCTGGATGTATAGCAACTACTGGTCTTTTCAGATCTCATATCCCTCTTTTCAGAACTCTCTTCCCTCCGTTCCAGAAGTACATCACAAAGGGATTTGTGTCAGAAGAGGAGTCGGGAAAGAGGCTTGCACAGGTGAGCCCATTGCATTGTTTTTAGTTTAAATGTTTCCCGAATTGTGCTGTGGCTGTGGTCTTTGTGATGGGTTATTCTCCATTTTATATTTTGACAAGGATGAAAAATACTAACTACGGTGCAGGATGTGCATTTGCATGCTTGCTTTGTCGGGTGTTGTCACACCAGCTTGTGTAGATGTATTTGTAGATTTGCATCCTTTGTCGTCATCTTTTTGGATGATGTTGAATGAGCCTGTGTAGATGCATGTGTAAATGTGCATCATCCATCACCGATGTCTGTTTAGGTGAAATGTGCTCTTGTGTATGATGGGTTCTGTGTAGGTGAAATGGGCTCTTGTGTATGTTGGCTTGTCTGTATGGCATGGGGTGGATGGGGATATCGTTTGGGTGTGGTTGTGATGTGAATATCATATGAAATGTGCTTGTGCATGATGGGTTCTGTTTAAGCGAAGTGGGCTGTTATGTTTGTTATGTGTGTTTCATGCGGTTGATGGTGACATCTGCTGCTTTATCACATGTTTGGGAGTAGTTGTGATGAGAATGTTATATGGTTTAGGTGAAATGTGCTTGTGTATGATGGGTTCTGTTAAAGTGAAATGGGCTTGTTATGTTTGTTATGTGTGTATGGCATGGGTTGGATGGTGACGCTTGCTGCTTAATCGTATGCCAAGGTGTAGTTGTGATGTGAATGCCATATGGAGAGCTAAAGCCCTTAGAGGCCGGCGCTTTAGAAGTATATCTGGCATGAGTATCTGAGTCATGGTGTATTGATGTGTTCTACGCAGGTGGTTAGTGATCCCAGCTTGAGCAAGTCAGGAGTGTATTGGAGCTGGAACAATGATTCTAGTTCCTTTGAGAATGTGCTGTCTGAGGAAGCAAGTAATCAAGACAAAGCCAAGAAAGTTTGGGAAATCAGTGAGAAGCTCGTTGGACTAGAGTAACCTATACATGTTTTCTATGATCAGCTTAGATTTTAGTCACGTCTGTAGCCAGTGTAGAATTCAAGTCTATGCAGTCTAAGAGCATTTCTGTACTGAGGACCTTCCGCAGCCGGCATTTTCTAGACTTGACGAAATCAGAGAGATATCTTGAAGGGCAAGGCTCTGTATTTTATGTGCATTTCCCAACTTGTCATTACTTTAGTCTCTCTCTCTCTCCCTCTCTCTCTCTCCCCCCCCCCCCCCCCCCCCCCCCCCCCGGCCCCGCGTTGGTGCGTGTGGACACACACAACACAAGACTCACAGAATTAGGTAGTGTCACTGAACTGGTCATCTGACACAGTCATCATTATATCGGATACCTGAGTTTAATGGTGGTCTTTGATAGATGCTTTATTTAAAGACAGCCCGGAAATGTTGATGTAATTGACTTCCCCATGCAATGCCAAATTCTCTGTGCAAATTTTGAAACCTAAAAGTATTATTAAGAGTATTCAAAACCAAGGTCTCTGCCATTATTGAAACCTTAAAGTAGGCAAATACATTTTCACTGCAACTATGGATCCAGGGATTCCTTGAGAAATAATGTACAGCCAAAAGGCCAAGTGGCCACATTCAAGGAGCTTCTTAGTACTTGAAATGTCGCAGTGAACGAAGCTTTTGAGTAGATTCGCCTAGATTTGCCGCTTTGCATATCAGCTGCTTTTTCTTCCATCTTAATTATTGAGTTGGGGTCCTACTCCAGGATTATGACAATTTGTAAGGTGGATGCCTTTATCAATGCCTTCGACCAAGTATGTTAGTGCAATCAATTCAACTTATGGCAGTCCTTGCTTATGGCTCGGAGAGTCTTTGAAGGTTATTCATGCAGCAAGGGACAATGTAGTCTTTAAGATTACTCACGTAACAAGGAACATCGCATAGCATTTGATCAAATGTGGTATGTGAAAATTATGATTTTCTTAGAAGGTTTTCAGCCAGGTATCCTCAGTGACCGTGTGTAATCAATGCTGAGTAGACTTATGGAAAACTTTTGGGTTTCTTACTGATCCCTAGTCTATTTGTGACTCATGCTCGACCCTTGTGTTAGCCATGGCATGGGAAGAATGTATAATACACTCCTTAACTGTTGCTCAACTCACCTCCCAGCAGATCGAAGATGCCTGGCACCTACAGTCTCTACCATAACTTTTAGTCAAGTATGATTACAAAAGGTAAGCAGCATGCTCCCCATTTGCACACAAACGTGCTTCGATCTTGGAGTGCGTGGAATGATGATATGCCCAATCTGCCTTTGGTGCAGAGAAACTCGAGGCTGTTCTCATCAAATGTGAATGAAAGGACTTTCCATAATGCGATCTTCTGAGCTTGCACCCTGAAGGTGTGCGCGGTGGAGCGGTGATTAATATGTATTCTAAGTGTGGTGTCATGACCAAACCACGAAAAGGTCTTGATGTGCTTCTTTACTTTTTGAAGCAGAAATTACTGGCCACATCTCTCGGATCTTTCAGGATCAAAACAAAGCAGTAAGCAATGCTGCCCAGAGTCAGTTTCCTCATGTTATCCTCTCTGCTTGTCTGCATGCATTGGCCACTGGCCTCTTCAGTGAGCTGCACTTAAGACTATGATACATAAGTTTGATCCTTTTTTCAACTATCAAACGCCCTTGTATCTCACTCAGAAAGGGTCATATGAGTTCTGGAATTGGTTTTGAATATGAGAATTGGTATCCACTTGGTCGCATCATTGCACGGACTCTTTACTCAGGTAACAGCTGCTTTAATGGGTTGGACACTCAGATTACTCAGCTTTGCTGTGCACATTCAGGATGTATGTGTATCAATTGGCCCCTTGTCTCAAATACCGCATTGGTCGCTTACTTGTTTGGAAAAGAGATGTGGGACTCAGGAGCAGAGGCATTGCTGCTGCTGCTTTGATTTCCACCTGTCCCGGTTACATCTCAAGCTCTGTAACAGGTTTATATCTGAATGGAGAGTAGCCATTTTTGCACTGCTTTCCACACTTTATCAAGACATGCTCCATGGCTTGGTCTGTTGCATCAGCTTTTGCAAATAATACCATGTATATTTTGAGAATGCTACTTGCAATGAAAATTCACGTCGGGGGCTTCCAACATGTTAAGTTTGGAGAGAGCATATGGCAGCTAATGGTGTGTTTTTCTTGACACAAGTGTTCTACATGGTACGATCAGCTAGATTACCCCAAGCTATTTCAAACATCTTGTTCGTCCCTCGCCATATCCATCCTGCAGACATGACATGACACAAGCCATACTCGCACAAAGACAACGAACATCAAACTCACCTCTCAGCCATAGAGCTGATACGCAGTTCACCCCCTAGCCTAGGAGCTTGCAGCAAGCGGGCTAGTGTCCAACGCAAGGGTTGGCGTCCTATACCACCAAGCCGACATGTCACGTGTTGCACCTGGCTTTGTGTGCGACGTGGACATGCTTCATCGATGTCTAGAGGATTGATCCCGGCAATTTTGTGAACCTACATGTCCGGACCAATCCAATCCATTAGTTTTGGTACCCTCTTGTATGTACAAGCATTTTTTTTTTTTTTGGGGTGTGTTTGATTTAGTTATTACACTTTGATAGATGTTATTACACTTTCGTGGACACCTATACGACGTGCATGTAAGTATAGGCTAGAGGAATGTGTCAATCTAGTCCATTCATGAAATGGATCACAAAACAATGAGTTATTATTTGAAAACTCCGATGTGTGCATCTGTACAATCTTCCTCACCTGATACAATTTTCCCGACCTGTCTTTAAAATATCCTTTATAAAGGTACCATAAACCCTAGCATTTTAGAGCATAATTAATGAGCACCAGAGATCAGCAAGTGTTTTGCAATGTTAGCCTTTGCGTTTTGGCCCTTCACGCTAGCAAGCGTCCGATCAGCAAATCTCCTCAGCGTTTTCAATTTTTAGTCTCTTTTCTCGTCGGAAAGACGGTGGATATACTAATGCTAACCTCTTGGTTGCACCCCGGTCCTTCGGCAACCCATTGAACTTCTTCTTGGCCATTTCCTCACCACATCGAGTGCTCCCATAGTTGTCCATCATTTGCTCCATCGCTATCAATTTGCTTTGCATGTCAGATCGACTCTGTTTTGCAGCCAGCCTTTAACCCTTCATTCTTCTCACACCAGGAGCGTAGATGCATCCTAGATCTACCCCTTAGTGGCCATCATCAACCCCTCATTGAGACAGATTCAAAGGTGCATCAAAACAGCTTCGAAGGTGCTTCATTTTGAAGAGTTGTTGCAGACATTTTACATTCGAGTCAGTAGAGTTTGCATTTGATGTATTGCATGTGTGTACATTCCATTTACGCAATCAAAAGCAAATACCACATCAACAATGATGTAAGGATCCTTTGAGAAGGTTGGTTGGGATTGCATAGGGTGTCGTTCTCCTTCTCTCTCTCTCTCTTTAAGAAAATAAAAGGAACCATCATTTGTGCTAAATATTACCCAATCATGCAAGGAAAGAAGTAAAGATTTAAGGAAAGAAGTAAATATTTGTGGGAATGTAAAGTTTAGATCTTGTCATTATTTCAATTCTGTTGCACACTCACATTGGCATTAGAGCTTTGAAGATTTTGGACCATTTTGCTAATTTCCAGAAAGTTGTTTTTCTTTCATGTGTTTTGAGGTTTTGTTTTGTAGTTCTTTTGGACACTCCTTCTAGTCTTGAAATAGCAGGTCTATCATTGCGTGTGGGACAGTGCGCCTTGAGCGTCGAAAAATAGCAACCAATTGTATACCGGGTGTTACATTCGGGGTGTGCCGACAAGGGGATAGATAGCTATTCTAAAGATAAGTCTGCGACCTTCCTTGAGCACAAGAGCTGAAATCCTTGCATGGTTAAGACTCCAAGCGGTATGGAGACCTCTCCTAGTTCAGAAGGTGAGCAAGTTCCTCCTTTGGATCCTCCAAGTAGCCCTCCCCATCCTCCACTAGATCCTCCAACTACCTCTCCGTCCATGCCACCTAATCCCATGGATTCCATGATGCAAATGATGATTTGGCAAGATGAGGCACGACGACAAGAGCATGTCGAAGCAGCGAAGTGAGAGGAACGTCGATTGGTGGCAAAAGCCGAGGCTCATACGCCTGAGAGAGCAGCCATGTGTGATCTCATCACATCTCTGGTGGCTTGATCCTATTCCTCATCCTCAGAGCCAGATTATGAGAAGCTTACCAAGACCATTGTGGAGGCAACAAATGCTACATGAACCGTCAACGAACCAATTCTCAAGAAGATTATGTTCAGTAAGTATGGTAATAAGATGATGTGATTGTCATCTATTCTTGGTTACATCGATTTACATCTTATTTTGTTGTTGTTAAAAAGTTTCATATAATAACAAAGTTC
This sequence comes from Adiantum capillus-veneris, assembly GCF_014529385.1. Taxonomy (NCBI): domain Eukaryota; kingdom Viridiplantae; phylum Streptophyta; class Polypodiopsida; order Polypodiales; family Pteridaceae; genus Adiantum; species Adiantum capillus-veneris. The sequence goes on along the minus strand of NC_140951.1, from coordinate 84,258,373 downwards.
TCTTGGCTTCCATGCATCTCAGAGCAGGTGATGCCATCCCTTGGAAGGATGAGTGGATAGAGAAGAAGGAGGACGCCCAGAACGCAACCCATGCTAAGTCTGTCCTTGTTTCCCTTGTTGAGCTTAGTTGAGAGGAGTTTGAGAAGGATCTAAAGATTCTCTTCTTGCTTCCACAATACCTAAAGCAATTGAAGGAGGATTTTCGGACTTTGTCTAAAAAAGGAAAACTTTCGATGACGTATGCTGATCGTGTGTCCATTTAGGTAGACAATTGAGGACATCAGATGAGGAAAGGTTGAAAGCCTTTCTCTTTGGATTGGACCACTCAATCAAGTTTGATATGGAAGTTGGTGATCCAAAGACATTACTAGAGGCGATACGCTTGGCTCAACTTCAAGAAATGAAGCACAACAAGGGTAAGCTCAAGACGGTCTATGGTAATGGTAATGATAGCTCTTTCTCTCATGATTCCTCTAAAGACAAGGATAAAAATTCTAATGGAAATGGTAATAATAAAAAGAACTCTCCAAATTCTTCATCTCAATCAAATTCTCCATCTACATCTCAATCTAAGAGTGATAAAGAAAAGGATAAGGGTAAAGGAAAATTTGATACACCTAAACTCACACTTGATGAGAAAGTTTCTCAAGGAATCGTAGGTGTTCAATGAAGTAAAGAAGAACAAGTATTCTATGCAAAAGAACATAGGTGTTTTTGTTGTCACACAGTAGGTCACATGAGAAAGGATTTTTAAAGAAAGAATCTAAAATTGAATCCAATACTATTTCAACTTCTGAACCTTCCCCTCGAGTGAATGCTATGAGCATGGTAGAGCAAGAAGCTAAGTAGGAGGGGACTTTTGATGACGAGGAACTCATAAAATAGTATGGATATATTAAAGGTCAAGAATTCCTTGTGTTATTTGATTGTGGTAGCACACAATACACATTAGTGAGGCCATGATGACATGTGCCCATTTCTTGTCTACTCCTATTCCCACCTACCCGATGATGTGAATTTTTAAAGGGCATGAATTCTTCTGTCTCTCTTGTATGTTACAATATAGAACTTGACAGTTAACAAGTTTGATTTTGTCGTCAATTTGTGGTTGCTAAATTAAGTGGATATGATGTTATTTTGGGTATGTAGTGGTTTCGCGGGTTTAAGGTACACATTGATTGGGATATCTCCTCTCTTCACATCAAGAAGGATGTTTCTCAACCCAGTACCATTAGAATGGATCTAGATATCCCACTTGGTCCTCTCATCTCTCATGTCCACACTAATAGGAAACTATGTATTGGAGTAGCGAACGCAATCATTTCTCAATTCGACATCGACCAATTTGGATATTCTTGATAGGTATAGTAAACTATTTCTCAAGTCAATTCCATGCTTACCCAGGATCATCATTTCCTTATATATACACCATTCTCATCGACCTATGGACATTGTCTCTGACCAATTGCTTGACACAGAACACCTAAGTTGCATTACATTGTTAAACGTTAAGCGTATTATACGCGTTTAATGATCGTATAATACATTTGATCAAATAAAAGGGCCGTATCATATGGTTATACGTCATTGAATTAAGTCCTCTATATTATTTCTCTGCACTTTGATCGAAATGTAGACTTTCAATATGCAATCATCGATGCCTCCCAAGCAACATTTCACATAATCAACTATGAATTAAATTGTTTGAAAAAAGTAATCCTCTTTTTCATAAATAGGAATATAGTTTAAAAAATAGAAAAGTAAAGATTTTAGTTGTTTATTAAATTTTGGTTTAATGATATAATAATTCAATTAATATAATTTATAGTAGAGTTTGTTTTTGTTTTTATTTTTAAATTGAATAGTTTTGAATTGTTTTAAAGATTTCTTTGATCGAAGAAAAACTTGAGCAAAATGCAGACTTTCTATATGCAACAACCAGTGCCTCTCAAGTAGCATTTCACACAATCAAGGATGAATCAATTTTTTTTGAAAAAAGTGATCATCTTTTCATTAAAAAAATATATTTAAAAAGAACAAAAAATAAAAATTTTAGTTGTTTATAAAATTTTGGTTTATTGATATAATAATTTCAATTTTTATAATTTTATATTAGAGTTTGTTTTTGTTTTTATTTTTTAAATTGAATGTCTTTGAATTGTTTTAAAAATTAGAACTGTGCTTTTTCTGTCTCACACTTAAAGAGGAGAAGATTAGGTTTTGAAACCGTTTATCATCGTGTTGGAGTATATACTCACACTTGAAGATGGATACGTATTGTAAATTGTGATAACTTACTTTTGTGCTAGAGTAAAATGTTTACTCACACTGGAGATAATCAGTTGTTTTATTTAGATTAAGATTTTACTCCTAATATTTACAGACTTAGAGTTTTTTCTTGAGAGATGAGAAACTTTACTCGAATATGGACTTGCATGGGATATAAGTTAATGCTTATGATTTTATTTTCTCAGATCTAGGTTGTAGTATTATTCTGTGTTTAAGCTTTCATGTTATTATGTTATATATTTCATACATTTATAAAGGTTTTAATCATTCATTTTTCTTGTGTTTGAGTTTATCTCACACTATAAAATGAATATAGAATTAGAAATTTCTTTGAGTTTGATATTCTCATTTATGATAGAAGTTTGACCAAGTTTTTTATTGAAGCTTTTTGAATGTACTTGATGTTTATCTTGTACGGTTAGAAGTGCTTCAACTACAATAATGTTATCACCTTCTTGTGTTAGAGCATTTTCTCACACTTTCAAGAAGATTCTAATTAAAGGTCCTTGGCTGTACTTGATTTTTATCTTGTACCACTAGAAGTGCTTCAATTACAATAATGTTATCACCTTGTTGTGTTAGAGTAATTGCTCACACTTCTAGGAAGATATGCAATGATAAATACAGATTATTTTTACAAATGTGATTCGTGAAAAATCATGATAATATGGATATAGTTTATATTGATCGTTAGTAACCATCGTGTTGAGTTAGAGTATTATGCTCACGTTTCGAGATGGTTCAATATCCGAAAAAATATTTTTTAGGGTACAACTCTTATCATTTCTATGTGTAAAGTATGCAAATTTATTCCAAAGACCTAAACAATAAATTATATTCTCTTTTTGGATGTGTGCTTTTACAATGAAAAATTGCTATTGGATATGGTTGACTATGTACTATCAATTTTTTGACATAATCAATTAAAATATTGTGTACTTCATGTGTGATTAATAGAAGAATCAACTTACAAATTACAATTATCTATTTTTTATAGATCTCTTTTGTTCAACATGGTTCATGGACATGAGTGGACGCACGTGTATGAAATAGTACTAGTACAAACTATATCTCACTTTAAGTAAAAATCTTGTCACCATGTGTTTAGTGGCAATGCTATGAGGATCAAGAATTTTTTTTCAATGTGCCAGGTAATGTGGGGCCTTGTACCTTACCTCCATGAGACATATATAAAAGATTTCTATATTATACACAAAAGGTGAAGGCTATCCTTGAGAGAAAAAGTAAAGAGGCAAGCAAAAGCGATAGTACTCTGGGAAGAGTAGATCTAATGGGTGAATAAGAACCTATTGCAAATGAGGAGAGGGATTCAATGTGCACTAAGAATAGAGAGCACAATTTTCCTAATCTTTGTTCCCAGAGTGAAGTGCATAATACAACATCCTTCGAAGCAGGTTCATCTAGTAATGGATCTAATTCAAAGAGAAATTGTTCTGATGGTATTGGAAAAGGTATATCTATAAATCAAACACTCCATCAAGCTTTGATAAACAATTGTTATACGTTCTGCATTTGAAGTGGACATAAGCATTTCTTGCATGTGGTATTCCATTCGATGTAGTGTGCAACCCTACCTTCAAAGATGCATCAATGAGCACTGCCAAAAAATGATTTGTGATGTTAGATTATAATAAATTGCACACAAAGTATGTTGAAAATGTCAAATGATGAGGTAGAAAGCACGTTCAAACATACAGTGTTGGAATATGTTTCCACCTTTGGGTGTACTATAGCTTTGGATGGATGGACCAATTTTCAGAAGAAGCCTTTAATCAATGTGATGTTGATCTGTCCCTGAGGGTCAATATTTTTAGAATCCATTGATACATCCTTGAAAGAAAAAACTATTCTCTTTCTTTCAAAGATCTATGAGCGTACCATATCAAAAGCTAGAGGGCCAAGGCATGTAATAGCAATTGTCACTAACAATGCTGCAAATTGCAAAGGTGTATGCCTTGCAATTCAAGCAAAGTACTCGTAATTAACATGGGTACCATGTGGTGCGCATTCTATCAATCTATTTCTGAAAGACATTGGCAAAATAAAGACTACTTTGCTAGAAGTAAACATAATAGTCAAGTTCATTAGAGAGAATCAATTTTCATATGCCCTATTCAGAACAAAGTCACCTAACAAGACATTAGAAATCTTTTGTGCGACTTTGTTTGCTACTATATATTATATGTTGTCAACAGTGAAAGGTGTTTGACATGCAATGGTGGAGACAACTGCCGACAGGCGTTGGGATGCATGGCTTAGCAAATATCCCAGCTACCAAGCTACATCATTCAAGGTTCATCAACTCGTCAATTCTCCAGTGTTTTGGAGAAATGTGAAAAAGGTTTTCAATGTTACTAAAATCTTTGTAGACTTGCTGTGCTTGGTGTATAAAGATTCTTTTGTCTTTGGGAAGGTGTATTGGTATATGTCAGAAGCCATTGAAAAGCTCAAGGACTTTCAAGGTCACACTGGCAGAGACAAAACATTTCTGGTTTCATGTGCAGAATCTCAATGGGTGCAAATACACATGCCGTTACACAGTGTAGTATTTGCTTTGGATATGAAATGTTATCTCCATGAACAATCATCTAATTTTAAAGTGATATGTGGTTTCAAAGATATTTGCATGGAACTCTCAAGGCCCGAAGGGGGAAAAGATGCATTTCATCAATGTGTTGACTATGCAAATAGGGTTTGTATGTTTGGTGATCCTTGGCACATTGATGCCATCAAAAAAGTCACCACGTCTATGTGGTGGAAAGAATATGGTGGAGAAAACATAGAAATGCAATACATAGCTGTCAGAGTACTATTTGTTGCTGCTTCAAGTGGTAGTTGCAAGAGAAATTGGTCTACATTTGACTTCCTACACATTAAAAAGAGAAATAGATTACAACCAAAACGAGGCAAGGCTTTGGTATATGTGCTTTGTAATATGAGATTTTTGCATGCTCCAACCAACATTGCAATGAGAGTGGTTGAACATTGCTTTGGTATAAAACAAACACATGAGGCAGTTGCTGTTTAGGTGCAAAGTGATGGTGAGTTAGAGTGGGAGGTGGCTTTAGAATGTTCAGACATGGAAGAAGTTGATGACAAGGTTCTGGTGTTTTTTTGTGACGACATTGTTAAAAATCACTTTGGGTGCAATGTAGTTGTAATCCGCTTTATTTTGTTGGACATATCTGATGATCTCTCTCTTTTTACTATGTCACTTTGTGTCGGATTATCTATCACTTTTAATTTAAACATATTGTATACGTTTCATATTCAGAATGAAAAAGACACAAAGTGATAAATATTTGAGTTGATTACGTTGAATAATTACGAAACGATCGCTTGAATGATTATAACAAAGTTATAGCTTTTACAACTTAGCATGTTGAGTGAGATCTGCCAAAATCTCATTCAAACAAAATTGATCAGAGCCAATGGATGCAGAGTTGAAAGATGCAGTAAAAAAGGCATTGATGTTGGCTGTGGTAGTTGCGACCTCTTCTTTTGCAAGGGGACCAAATTTTTCATTGTACTTTGCAAGCTTTCTTTGAGCTAGTGCAGCTCTCTTCTATGTTGAGATGTCGAGCTCTACATCTTGAGCTGGCATCCACTACGGGTCTTGGCCGCTTATTACGGCATTTACTCACTGGCGCGTTAGGTGACCGACACGGAGGATCTCTGCCAGTGATTCTACAATTGGACTACACTTATAGTGCCAGCCTAGTACGCTTCTAGCGAGTTCACACTTAGTGACCGCATGTACATATGTGCTACTTTTCAGCTTTAGCACTTAGTCATTTTGTACTCTCTTTTCGAAGAAGAAGAAGAAGCTTTCCATCTCTGTGTGCTTTGTGCTTGTCTTGTGTAGCTCTCTTGCATCCTTATTCTTTACATGGTATCAGAGCCTAGTGCAGGCACGAGAGGCTAAGAGAGCAAGAGCATCACAATTTTGGGGGTTTTTTGTACAAGTTTCTGAACAGGTCTCCAAAGTGCAGTACACAGAGATTTACTGTACAAGTACAATGGTTGTATGTATGCTTGATTGTGGACACTCGTTGAGTGTAGAAAGCGTTACAGGTACCACGATAGCAGGTTAAGCAGATTTGAGAGTTTTTGCAGATTGCAGCTATTTTGTCTTAGTGCTTCAAGATGTCTGACGGTTTCAGTCAGATTGTCACTGAGAAGCTTGAGAAAAATAACTACTCTGCATGGAAGTTCAGAATAACTAATTTCCTAAAAGGAAAAGGTTATTGGGACTATGTAGAAGGAGACAATGAAAAGGAACCAGAGATTCCCGAGGCAAATGCTACAGCAGAACAAGAAAAGCTTTGAGGGACTGACAACAAGGCCATAGCAAAGTGATGTATTGGATTTCTATGAGCATCACAGATGGCATGATGGGCTATCTACAGGATGCTGAAACCCCCGCCATTGCATGGAAAAACTTAGGCAGAGTGTTCAAGGTGAACACCAAGGCCAGGAAACTTCAACTAAAGTCGGAGCTAAATCAGGTTAAGAGGAACAACCTCTCCATCAATGATTATGCCTTGAAGATCAAGAGTATCATTGAGGCTCTTGGATCTATTAAAGTCTTAGTGGAAGACGATGACATTGTCCGTGCATGCTTGGATAGTTTAGGAGATGAGTATGTACATTTCAGGTCTTCCATGAATACAAGAGACGACATCCCCGTGTTCCAAGATTTGATTTCTATGCTTATTCTTGAGGAGAAGAACCTTGGTCTTGACACATCTTCTTCTCGTGGCAGAAATAGGTCTGAAAAGTCCTTCTATTCTAACTCCAACAGAGGTAGAGGTCGTGGTCGAGGCCCAAGTGGTTGCAGGGTCCAACTTCAAAAAGGTCAATCAAATCAAAACAATACAGGTGGCAAGGGAAACCAGTCTCAAGGCAGGGGGAGTCAAAGAGGTCGTGGTGTAGGATCAAGCAGGCAAGAACGTACTGTAGATAGCAGAGAATGTTGGACTTGTGGTGAAAGAGGTCACATGTCACGTGACTGTCCAAAGGGAAAAGCAAGTGGAAAGAGAGAACAGGGCAACTATGCATCTACTAGCAGAGATGCAGATGACAACAAAAGCGAGCGCATGTTTGTTATGCAGCATGTAATGAATACAATGACTGCAGAGAATTCCATCCAAGATGATGTTTGGTATGTGGATTCAGGTGCCTCTAATCACATGACGTCTCGTGGAGAGTGGTTTAGAGATATGCGCAAACCAGACGTGTCAGGCTATGTGCAGACAGGAGATGACACAGCTCACCCCATTGCTCATGTAGGGGAAAAACCTCTAAATACAAAGAGTGGGAAATCAAAGTACTTAGCAGATGTACTTCATGTTCCAAACATTACAAAGAATCTTGTTTTTGTTGGACAAATGGTTGAGCAGGGTTTGCAGGTTCGTTTCAATCCGAATGGCTGTTATGTAGAAGATTTCCAGAATGGCTGTAAGCTGATCACAGAGGGAAAATGTGTGGGCAGAATGTTTACACTGAATGTAGACATGCTTGAGGTAAAAGCTGCAATTATTTGCACAGGGCACAGGTGTTGTGGCTGATGTTAACATTTGGCACAAACGCATTGGCCATGTCAATGAGCAGAGATTGCGCAACATGCAATCAAAACACATTGTAAAAGTTTTGCCCAAATTCAAGGTGGATGGTATGCATAAAGTGTGTGGAGCATGCCAGTTTGGAAAACAGTCAAAGGGCTCATTTCCACATGAGCGCAATGTATGTAAAAAGCCACTTGAGGTGGTGCACACAGATGTTTGGGGTCCAACCGATACTGCAAGTATACATGGTTGCAGGTATTATGTCTCTTTCATTGATGACCATACAAGGAAAGTATGGGTCTACTTCATGCGTAACAAAAGTGAAGTGTTTGGTCACTTTCAGGACTTCAAAGTCATGATTGAAAAGGAGATAGATATGCAAATCAAGACATTGAGGTTAGATGGAGGGGGAGAGTACTTCTCCAATGATTTTTCAGATTTTCTGCGAATGCATGGTATACACAGGGAGTCTACATGCAAATATACTCCACAGCAGAATGGGGTCGCAGAAAGGAAAAACAGGCACATTGCAGAGGTTGCACGTGCATTGATGAATGAGAAGAACATGCCTCATCATTTCTGGGCTGAAGCTGTAAATACAGCTGTGTACATTATGAACAGGACACCTACAGCTGCGGTGCATGATGTAACACCTGAGGAAAAGTTTACAGGTACAAAGCCTGATTTGGCACACTTGAAAGTGTTTGGATGCATAGCTTATGTGCATGTTGCAGATGAGTTGCGTAGGAAATTGGATCCTAAAGCAAAGAAATGTATTCTTGTGGGATATTCCCTTGAACAAAAGGGGTATAGGTGCTACAATCCTACTACACGAGAATTACGAGTGAGCAGAGATGTAGTCTTTGATGAGATGAGCAGCTGGTACAGTAATGCACATGGCACTATTGTGGCTGATGTAAAAGATGATGTGGTTGTACAAAATGTGAGGCCATAGTCACAGGTTTTGAGTGGACCACAAGAGTCCTCTTCTCGTGGATCTGTTGAGAAGCCATGGAATGGTAGACTACGAACGCAGGTCACTCCACCAGCAGGTACAGGGAATGTATCACGAAAAGGGAAGGAAAAGGTTGATGAATCTCCCTTTATGGCTGATGCATCATCAGGTTTTTCACATGTAGACATGGATTCAGATGGTTCTGAACAAAGTCTTGATGAGGAATTTGGAATTCTGACTGTCAGGACACCTGGTGTAAGGAAAGTACAAGAAGATGCTAGAGGGCAAAGGAGTGACCCAGGACTGCGCAGATCTAACAGAGTTAGAAATCCAGTTCAAAAATTGACTTATGATGGGTATCTAGCGCATCACCAAGCCTACATGGCTAAGGTGATACAGGATGTGGAGCCCACATGTTTTGAGGATGCAGTTGGAAATGTGCATTGGGATGATGCAATGAATGAAGAGATGGCTGCATTGGAAGCAAACGACACATGAGAGTTGGTGCCATTGCCAAGCGGCAAGAAAGCTATTGGCTGTAAATGGGTATATAAAACCAAGCATAACGCTGATGGTAACATTGAGGCAAGGCTGGTTGCAAAGGGTTATGCACAGACGTATGGCATAGACTATGAGGAGACCTTTGCTCCAGTGGCAAAGATGACGACTGTGAGAGCTGTCATAGTAGTGGCTGCATCTAGAGGATGGATTATGCATTAAATGGATGTAAAGAATGCCTTCTTGAATGGTGAGTTGCAAGAGGAAGTGTATATGGATCAGCCACCTGGTTATGCCGATCCAGGTTACCCAGGTTATGTATGCAGGCTTCTCAAAGCTTTGTATGGTTTGAAGCAGGGCTCTAGAGCATGGTATGACAGGATTGCCACGTATCTTGTCAGTATTGGTTTTAGGAGAGCTCATGCAGATCATTCACTCTATGTACATGAGAGTGATATGGGGATTTTGTCATTACCATATATGTAGATGACATTATTATTGTGGGTGACAATGCTATGGAGATTGACCATGTGAAGGGTCTTCTCAAACAAGAGTTTGAAATGAAAGATTTGGGCGAGTTGTGCTACTTTCTTGGCATTGAGGTGATCAGGACTCCAGAGGGTGTATGGCTGTCAGAGAGATAGTATGCTTTGGACATGTTGTCAAAATATGATATGGCTGATTGTAAGCCAATTTCTATTCCCTTGGATGTGAATGCAAAGCTAAGTGCAGAGAAGGGTGATGTTGTTGAGGATGTCAAGATGTACAGGAAGATTGTGGGTAGTCTAATCTACTTGACTATCACGAGGCTAGACTTGAGCTACACAGTAGACTTGGAGAGTCAGTTCATGCAGTTTCCGAGGAAGTCACATTTGGATGGAGTACGGCGTACACTTCAGTATGTGCAAGGGACTCTTGACTACACATTGTTCTATGCAATAGATGCGCCATTAGCATTATATGGGTATACAGATGCAGATTGGGCAGTTAGCATTGTTGATAGGAGATCTACGAGTGGCTTCATGTTCTCTTTTGGGAGTGCTGCTGTTACTTGGAGCAACAAGAAGCAACCTACGGTTGCTTTATCGAGCACAGAGGCCGAGTACAGAGGTGCAGAAGTTGCGGCGTGCGAGGTAGCTTGGCTACGCACATTACTTGAGGACTTGGGAGTGCAGGTGAAATAGCAGATTGTCATCCATTGTGACAACCTTAACAGCATGCAGTTGGCTAGGAACACAGTGTTCCATGCTAGGACCAAGCACATAGAGGTCCATTACCACTACGTTCGAGAGCGAGTGTTGGCGGGTGACATCGACTTGCTCTACGTACGCACAGAGGAGCAGATAGCGGATATCTTTACCACGGCCCTCGGAGCTGAGAAGCTTCGACGTTTCCAGACTATTCTTGGACTCTGCGACATGCAGAGCTCAAGGGGGAGTGTTGATATGTCGAGCTCTACATCTTGAGCTGGCATCCACTACGGGTCTTGGCCGCTTACGACATTTACTCACTGGCGCGTTAGGTGACCGACACGGAGGATATCTGCCAGTGATTCTACAACTGGACTACACTTATAGTGCCAGCCTAGTACGCTTCTAGCGCGTTCACACTTAGTGACCGTGTCATAATAATCAATATCTAATTCTCCTAAATGATTTTCTCATGTTAAACTGATCATTTAATATGGGGAAGTACTAGGGGAGAAAAAGCTAGAATATTGGTTAAGCTAGCAGACCGGCCACAGTAGGGATCCAAAGGAGGGAAAATAGGGATCCAAAGGGGGGGCCATCTGCAAAAGAGCCATATGCAACAATGGGCTAAAAAGACCCTAAGGTTCAGCCCATTAAGACTTCCAAAATGCTAAGGTTCCAAAATTCGAAGGTTGTGTCCAAAGGTCAACCCAAGGGGAAATTGGATGCTTTGTGTTGAACTAAAAAGTCTTTGCATATCCCTACATGGGAGGGGGCGAGCCCTTCTGCTAGGGGATGAGAGAGAAAGTCACACACACACACACACACACACACACACACACACACACACACACACACACACACACACACACACACACACACACACACACACACACACATGCTCCCTTTACACAAAGGGAATTAGGGACACATGTCAGCTCCCTAGCCCAGATGCCCACAAGGTGTGCCCAATTCCTATTGGATGGCCTTGGAGGTGGACCAATGAGAATTAGGCTAGAGTAAATCTAGTTTAATTAATTTAAAACACTTAATAAAAAGAACCAATGAAAATTAAGTCTCCTGGATGATTATTGGACAGCCCGTGAAGGGGTCCAATAGGAATTGAGCAGCCCAATGGGCTACTTACTTCCTATTGGTCAGAATGGGGAAAGGTCCAATGGGGATTTAATTCATTTAAATCAATTAAGTTTAATTGATTAAGCTCTCACAAAAGGGGAAAGGGGGACACATGTCAGAAGGCTATCACTTATGCTGCTTAATTGTGATAGGCTAGCCCTGGGGAGGTCCAATGGGGAGCCTGCAAGAGTAAATAGCAAGAGGGATTGCCCAAGAGAGAGAGGGGGCTGATTTTTGCAAGGCATTATCACATACACACTCACACACAGTCTATGTGTGAAGCAAAGAAGACTATCTCTTCCCAAGCTTTAATGGAGAGCTCATCACCTACTCCAAGCTTGTGAGATAGAAGCCTACATCGACACACTCTTGGCTTGTGGATGCAAATCCAACCAAGAGCCAAGCTTCAATGCATGCTCATCTCCTCTACCAAGCTAAAGCTATGCTAATATGAGTGATTATGTGAGGAGATGTACATCTTTCTCGTAAGATACTCCTTCTTCCTCTCAATCTACTCTCATACCCTGCTAGCTCTCACCATCTTCGAAGGTGTGTGAGGTCTTGGGTCTGAGAACGGGGATAATTAAAGTTGTGTTTACTAAGTGTTTTGATTAGTGCATGAAGTTTTCATCTTCACTGCACTAGCTAGTCTTGAAGGAACACAAAGAATTGTATTGTACAATGTCTCTCTTGCTGGGAGAAACCATAATACAAAGCCTTTTGGAGGGGGGACCGGCTCCATGCAAATCCGGTCCTCAAATGGTGTCAATAGCTTAATTTCTCTCTCTTTTGAAAGTATTGTTGATGCTATCTAATTAGGTGTTATGCTTTTTGTTGCTCTCTCCACCCAAGCACTCTTGTAATTCTCATTAGGAATCTATTCTAATGAAATGCCCACTATGTTCATGCTAATTTCCGCTACACATAAGTTTTTAGACCATTAAAATTTACATTGGTATCAGAGCACAAGGTTTCTCTTTTCTTGCTCAAGAAGGGAGGTCCTCAAGCTAGCTATAAATGGTTGGTATTATTAATTGACTGTGAGTAAGTAGAATAGGGATTTTTCAGCCTTGCAGTGCGCCTGCCTTTGTGCAGTTAATGGGGCATCACCGTCGAGAGCTATGGTCTTAATAGTGGAGTCCTACGGGACTTGCCTACGGCTTAACCACTATTGAGCTATTAGAAGCTTGACAGGAGCCGGTGCTGTTTTGATGTCGAAAGACCCTCTCTTCTATTCCTTGCAATTAATGGTATTCGAGCCGCTTGTACTGTAGCTTGAGTGCTTTTTCTAAAGAGGTAAAGAGGAGTAGAAACTAGGGCTTTAAGTGCCAAAGTACACCTAAAAATTTTACACCTAAAAGTAGTTAGAATGGCTGACAATAGTAAAGAGAGTGAAATTAATGTTGATAACTTTGATTTTGCTCATGAGCAAGCTACTAATGATGCTTCAATGCTTGTTAACTATCTTGTTTCTAGGCTTCAACAAGCCATGGGCAATCCATCTCTCCAAAGTGAAGTGCAACGGTAGCTCCGTGCTCATGGGATTCTCCAAGCTCAGCACCATGATGAGAGAACATCTAGGAAGCCTCCTTGTGAGACTCCCAAAAGAGGTCTCTCTCCGATTCGGGAAGAAGAAGAGAATTCGTACGAAGGGCTCAAGAATTTACTTCTTGATGATGCATCTCCTTCCCAAAGGAGAACTCAAGAGCCTCCATCGAAGGAACGAGAAAGACGTGAGTCTCCCGCCACCTCGGCGGAGATGGCTCCATGAAGACGGCGGGCTAAACGCTCTCCATCACCACGGATTTCTATCTTTGACTAAATCTAGTGTTTTATGTATTTTTTTTACAAAGGTTGGATCAATTGGTTTAGGCATGCAATTAAGTATGCATTTCAGAACCCAACATAGAGAATATACATCTGTGGCTTTAGAAAAGGGAGGAGAGTTGGTAGAGACGCACTCAGGGGCATCCCGATGGTAGTCTCAAAGATAATTGTTTTGGCACTCCAAAGATAGATCTATTAGCTTTGGAAATATCTTTGTAGTTGAGAACAAGCTAGAAGTGTCCCAATCTGTAATGCCACAATAAACATCCTTGCTAGCAAAATGCAACATAATGTTGCGAGGGTGAAGGTCTTTGTGCAAAAAATCATGGTGATGTAGGTATTTCACCATTTGCAGAAGAGCATTGACAATGTGTAAATTATTATCTTGGAAGTGCTTCATATTACCAGTTGTCTGCAAAAACTCTTTGATGGCAAGCTTTCTTCCATCGGAGTGACATGTTTGTGTCCACTGCTCCCATGGCCACCGTTCCAATATCTCAAGATAAGTATTGGTCATGGGGAGTGTCGCACAATGCCAAGTGATAGGATTATGACTTGGTGTTGGATATTTTAAGCTGTGGCTTCTTCCATGGCTTATTGTGCTGCAGTTGGCCCATGTGGATGGATCTTGAATACTTTAGCTGCATACTCAAGGTCTGAGAAGGCAAGATGTATACAGTACACAAACTTTCTTGACATACACCCATCTGCCTTCTCCAAGTTGGGGTGCTTGTAAGTGGAAAACATGGCCGTCCTGAGGTGTAACACTAGGGATCATTGCCTTGGGCTAGTGCTCCCATGGTGTTGGCTGAGCGGGAGTTGCCACTTCTGCTTCAACGGTTGGCTCAATAGGATCAGCTACTCTCGGTCTTTTGCTAGGGCCTTCAAAATTTCTTTTTTCTTTTGTGTATGCAATTGATGAACCAATTGTATCCTTTCACGTACTAAAGGGAGAGAGTGGACTTTAGGGTTTTGCAGAGCATCAAAAGCAACCAAGATTTATCCCAAGACTTGCTTGACAATTCCTCGCATTTGATTGCCAGTAAAAATTGCAATATCAAATGATATTGTGGGGAATGATTGTTGTAATCAGTCAAAGCAATGTTTTGTCAACATATTGATAAAATAATTGAAAATGGAAGGCTATACAGTTTCAAAACATCAATATAACTGTTTCTCTTCAACACCATGTAGATAACGAACAATAACTTCAGTGGCAGTTTTCGATGTGCTCCGTCTCTGACATGGTCATTAAAACAAACAATGATATATTTTTAAAAAAAGAGAATAATTCAAACATGTTGAAATATGTAGACATGTTTTTCAATATCACTGTTCAATATTTAGATAGATTTAAAGTGAAATAATGTTGCACCAAATGAGATATATACAATTTTTAATAATTATGATCCTTGAATAATAAATTATTATCGATAATTAAATAAATATACAATCAATTTTTCTATAATGTAGTGGAAGATAAAATTTTAAAAACAAATCACTAAAAGTTTACATTATGGAAAAATAGTCCAAACACTACTAAACGCAGAACACTAGAAGTTTTTGTCACACAAAAGTAGTCTATTAGACTACTAAAAGTGCATGCTACGTAAAAGTAGCCCAACTATGTGAGCTAATAGCATTAGCACAAGAGTAATCTCACTACTATTTAAATGATTGAACAATCAATTTGGTCACTGTTGAAGTGTGAGAAGAAAGTCTCTAACACAACGCAACAGCTAAACCATTCATCATCACATCTAGAAAACGCTACCTGTCATAGTTACAAATAACACGTAGAGAGTATATCTTTGCTCACCTATTGTGAGCAGCAGACATTGATAAAAAGAGAAGCAAAGCTTCAACTTAGCACTCACTATCTGTTACTATTGTTTAGGTGAGTTGGAAACATAAAACAAAAGCATAAACAATATAGTGAAAATAAAATCTAAACATTGGTACATTTTTAGATGAAGAGAAAGTTAAACTTAACTCTTCACTCTTCAAATGTGCCAGTGAGTATACTTTATTTATACTATAGTTTAGCTTCGTCACTAGCGTGTAAAGAAAACTGTATTGGATAGAAATACTCTAGATATGTTTGTATATTTTGTCAACTTTTGAGGTGTGAGTATTCTCATACACAACACGAAGTGACAAACTCTTACCCTATCTCTGAAGTGTGAGGAAGTAACCTCTACAAATCACAAGTGGGATTCAACACTCCCTATGGCTCTCTCTTGACTGTGACCGATACGTCTACACAACCATGAGACAAAGTGCTAGTGTCTGTCTATTCCACGAGGGTGACTATGTTGACACAACCTTGGAATAGTGCTATGCGTTTGGAAACTAATTTTGTGTGCGAGGAAAAAATGAGCACAACACAAATTAGCTGGAAAAAAAGTTAAAAACATTATTGCAATAAATATTTTACCTGCTCTTCTGCCTCTGGTCAGTGTCCAAGCAAGGAATATTGTGTGCTCTTTTGATCAAAAGCACGTATATATTATACGGTCTTTGATCAAAGAAATATTTGATAAAAGATATCTTTTGATTGTATGTTTTAGATGGTATTATTCAAAAAACCAACGTATAATACGTATAATTTTCATTATACAATCATACAAATGCAACCCATCAGAACACATAGGTAATATTTTCTTTCATCTCCATAAAGACGATAAAGAGAAACCAAACCCAGGTGAGTTCTTGTTTAGGAGGCTCCACCCTCCCAAAGTAAGGTCTTTTTGGATACCAGTCCTCTTTTTTCATAAGAAACCCATCTCATTTCATTTTGGTGTGGGTTTCAAGGGACTCAGGACAACAATGGTCAAATTTTGAAGTCAATACCCCACATTGCTATTCCTCTGGAGCATTTAGAGGAGACACATAGAGTTTACAAAGTGGACTTGAAGAGTTTCCACCACAAGGGTGGACTTCCAAGGAGAAATCCAAAAGAAGAATCACTAGAGATCATTGCTCCAGTCAAGTCATCAAGCTGAAGTGTATTCGATTGCTTCAATTCCAGTTTGGCAATAAGAAAAAAGGCAAAGCAATACTTCCCAAAGTTCAAGCATCAATGGACTCATGAAGCTACTCGCGTGGATGAGAAAATTTTCATCGACTATCCACATTTGCTAGCCTCATACAAGGAGGCTATGTAGCTTGGTACCTGTATCTCACCTTAAGTAGGAGGGGATGTCACATGCACATGACTCCATGTGTGCCACATGTACATCATCTAATTCCAAAGCCAATTCTGTACATATCTTTAGATAGTGAGTATCTAGAATCCTAGGAGGATTAGTATTGGTAATTTTGTGAACCTGCTTGTAGGCCTTGCATGTCCATATGAATGTATTAGATTATATTTTTTAGTATTGGAACCCTCTTGCATATATGGTTTGCACAAACGTCTTCATAGATGTTATTACACTTTACCGAACATCTGATATGAAGTGCATGTAGGTCTAGGTTAGAGAAATGTGTCGGCCTTATCTGTTCTTCAAATGGGTCACAAAACAATGAACTATTGGCTGAAAACTCCAATGTGTGCACATTTGCATATTTTTCAGAACTTGCTTAATTATTTTGACCTGGCACTTAAAAATACTATATAAAGGTTCCATCAGCCCTAGCATCTTGGAGCATACATTAGGAAAATTTTGGACTCAAATTTGGGCCTTGTAAGAAATACCATCTCATCGTAGAGATAGATAACAAAAAAATCATTTTCTCCTGTTTCATACAGTTTTTGAAAAATCCAAATATCTTCTTTATTATAGGCTAAGTTTTATAAAAAACTCAAAATGTAATCCAATCATGATAGAAATTCTGCGGCTAAGAATTCAATGTACCGAATATCTCAATCTTTTGTATTTTCAAAAACGATGCTCTTGTTTCTCAACTCATTCTTCTCCCCCATTCCTTCCTACAACGCTTTTGCACATGAATATTATATGTCTTTTCCTCCATTGCCTTGCCTCCTTCTGCAACTCATTTTGATTAGTCATGTCTCAATTGCCACTTATAGCTACTATGCATAGAGCTTCTACGAGGAATTGGAGAGATGCATATCATATGCACATAGAGCTCTCACGAGAGTATAAGCCCCTTTGCAAGGAAAGAAAACAAAAATACCATTTTTGAAGCTTTAGAGGAGAACTTCAAATGATCACAAGGCATGAAAAATGTGGACCTTTGGATGGATGGCTAAATGTATCTTAAGCATCCCATCACAAAATCCACTCCACCTTTCAAGGATATAACCTCTTTGGTGAACTATGTGGGAGATGGTGACAATATGGATACATGAAGCAATTGCTACAAGCAAGGATATTCAATAACAAGAGAGAGGATTGCATGCACCGAGAATGTGCACTTATACCAAAAAGTTGTGCAATGTCCTCAACAAGCTGAAGGTAGTAAGGAGACTATGGAGCTTATGCAACAACTCAAAGGAAAACTAAATGCTAGATCTTTGACAAAGAGGAAGAAGACTACAGAACAATGAGGACTTGAAGGTTGGCTGGGAGAAATTAAGAAAAGAGTACAAGCCATCAAGTAAGTCCATCTATCGTTTTTGAATTTAATAAATTCAGAATCTCTCAGACATATCTCTTACTTTTGACATGCATTTCCAAATCTTTGCTTCACCCCGAAAAGGAAGTGGAGTGCAAAAAAACCACCTCCTCGACTCCTTATGAACTCATATTGAATCGAAAAAATATTGCTGGTCTCTTGGATAATAAGCGCATATGGTAAGATCACTGCCAAACAACTTGATAATCTTTTGAAGGAGAACCAACTCCGTACACGAGACGATCAATCAATTTTGGATGAAGCCGATATGTTAAATGAATAATATTCTACCATTTATAAGTATACAACGTCATTTGTAGTGCTATTTTACTAGAAAAGGGTTTAGCTTTATAAATCCTCCTCCTCAAGTTTGTGCAAAAACAAGTAAAAAAGATTCACATCAAGCACACACTACTTCCAAACCCTTTCTCTATTCAAAAAACAAGACAAGAAGTGAATGAGGAGCTGCTTCAAACATTGGGAAGTCCTTTTCATAGTGAATCAACATTTATATTTCCAAAAGTGGAGGAAGTGGAATATTACAAGTATACCAATAATTTTTATGGTTTGATAGCCATGATTACATACATTGTGCAGTTGTTCAATGTTACTCCCAAAGAGTGCAATGGTGTCCTAAATTTTATCATCAAGCTAGATGAGTGCGAGCTTGTAAAAGAGTTGAAGGCTGAGCGAGTCATAATCACACTCAGAAAAAGAGCCTTGTATGCAAGCCTTGGACAAAGTATGACCCTACAAACTTTAGTGTGCAATCTTCTCACAACAATTTTCTTATTTCTATCTTCAAGGTGAGCTGACGTTATGTTTAAGGTGTTGCTTTTGAATATGCATTCCAAAAATCTTAAATTTACCCTTTCAAGTACTCACTGAGAACTTTAATATACTATATGGGTTTTTCATCAAACTAGCATCCCAAAAATAATAAGCAAACAAAGAAATGAAAAGAAATTGGATGTGGAGGGCATGTGCTCCTACACAATTGAGTGGCAGATGAATCGAGACCTAAAGATCTTAAAATGCATGTACAATGTTTTCAAAGGAGCAACAAGAAAAAATCCCTTTCTTGTATTGCATGAGTGGGGTTTACATCCTGGACAAAATATATTGGAGAAGAGCATCAAATAGGCATATTCTCCACCCCAACTTTTGACCCATTTTGGATATCCCATTATCCAACATACACATATTCACTTTCCCTATATCTATTTTGCATGGACTACTTGACCTCTCCGTGCAAAGAAAAGAACAATCTCAGAGATGGGTTTGCACAAAAGACATAGCACGAATCACATATTAAGATATAGCAGGATGAAAAGTGGTTTGAGAATAGCCGCAATGTTCCAAAGAAGCTTTCCATTAGTGTTGTGAAAGCCTATCAAGTTCTATGACTAAAAAGAAACATAAAAGCAAAAGTAGTGTTGAGATACAATAGGTGGAAAAATTTGCACAATGTTGTAGTTGATCATGCAAAAAATGGTGTAGCCAAGGCCCATAAGGCAAAGGTATGGAAAACCTTAGACACAAAATTCAACTTTTGTGAATTGAATTCATGTACTGATGTTGACTATGAAAATTTCTAAGCGGTTGTGGAGACCTTCCACAAGACATTCATTAATGCCTTGACCAATCAACATTTCACTCACTCAGGGGTTCACCTCTTAGACATGTAAGTTACCATAGCTGATTTGAATATGAAGAGAGTTCTTCCATTTGCATCCACCAGTGAAAGCAGCATAGTGTTTTGTTGCCACAACCATACCGGGCATCCTACAATTGACCCATTTCGAGAGACGACATTTCATATTTACATGTCCATGAGTGCACCACCCAGTGCGATATGGCTTTGCAAAATCCTTTGCCGTAGAATCTCATCATGAATCTACTTCCCCCTATCAATAGATTTGGTTGTGGCACAAGCTTTCAATGCACAAATGTACTCCATTGCATTTGGCAAAACACCCTCACATTGCATTTGCTCAAGAAAATCTAGAGCAAATCGACCTTGTCCTTCATTGGCATAACTTGCTAACACAATAGTCTATGTGACCACATCTTTACTTTTGTGCACATCAAGTAGTGTTTTGGCCTCATCAATCTTGCCACATTGCCACACACAACATGTTTCTGCAACAACCCCCCAATAGCCCCTGATTGCATAGATAATTGCATTTGAAGAAAGGCCTTTCATTTGCGTCTGCTGAAAACATGTCAGTGCTTCGTTGCCACAACCATGTCGAGCATATTTGGTGAAAACATCTTAGCCATGAAGAAAGGCCTTAATTTAGCATCTGGTGGAAAATCTCATTACTTTTTTTCCACAGTCACGTTGGGTACCTCTTGTAGTGCATCACATTTGGCATACATATCGACCAAGGCAGTGCCAAGCATGACAACTTTTTTCAACAGTCTCCAACTAACAATATAATTGTGATTTTTTGTGCTCATAACAGCATCTTGCATAGAGCCACATGCCTTCCGGATGCATGCATAAGTGATTACATCTAGAGAGTGGCCCTTGCTTTGCATCTGTTGAGAACAAACTAGAACTTTCTAGCCCTGCCCCTTGTGGGGTGAATCTTGCAATCAATGCATTCCAAGAGTCCACACTCCGGACATGAAGCTCCTGAGCACTTGTGTAGAGCCACATGCCTTCAAGATGTAAGCATAGCCTTCAAGACAAAAGTATAGGTGATTGAATTTGGAGAGATACACTTGCTTTGTATCCGCTGAAAATAAGCATAGCCTTCAAGACAGAAGTATACGTGATTGAATTTGGAGAGATACACTTGCTTTGTATCTGTTGAAAATAGCCTAGTGCTTTATGGCCGTGGTCTTGTTGCGCACATCCCACAATCAATGCGTCCCAAGAGGCGACATTCCAGACAAGAATTCCTCACAACACTTTTGTGCTTTCTCAAGTGCACTACATTTGGCATACATATCGATCAAGACAATGCCAAGCATGACAATTTTTTTCAACAGCCTCTGACTAACAACATAATTGTGAATTTTTGTGCCCATATTAGCATCTTGCATAGAGTCACATGCCTTCAAGATGCATGCGTAGGTCATTGCATTTGGAGAGCGGCCCTTGCTTTGCATCTGCCGAAAACAAACTATGAGTTCTTGACATCTTGGATATGAAGCTTCTCAAGCACTTTTTGTGCTTTCTCAAGCGCACCACATTTGGCAAACATATCGACCAAGACAATGCTAAGCACGGCATTTTTTTCCAACAATGTAACTGTGAATTTTTGTGCCCATATCGACATCTTGCATTGAGCCACATGCCTTCAAGATGCATGTGTAGGTGATTGCATTTGAAGAGTTTTGCCTTGCTCTTGTTGCACAATCCTGCAATCAGTACGTCCTTGCCACACATTCATCAACCACAAAAAGTGATGTGCAACGAGCAAGCAAAAGATGAGCACGTAGACAAAAATAGCTTATGAACGTTAAAGATAGGCGAGCCGCGAGCTCAACAAAAATAACATGTTTGAAAAGATGCCCTTCAAGATTTTTGAATCTCGCTATACGCTAACAACTTTATGTCTGTTCGATTTGGCAATAAAATCTCAAGTGAGGGGAATCAGTGAAGGTCCATTGCAACATGCGAAAAGAAAGAGGAAGGATTTTTTTATTTATTATTTATTTTTTTTGGGGGGGGGGGGGGGGGGGGGGGCATCCAAGGCGGTGGGCGGCTAAGAAGCTCTGACTTCTCTCGCTGATATCTCGAAGCTTGTACGCGAGTGGCAGGGAGATGGTGGGTGGTTAAATGAAGGGTCTCTCTCTCTCTCTCTCTCTCTCGCACGCGCGCATAGGGCAGCCTGTGTGTGTGTGTGTGTGTGTGTGTGTGTGTGTGTGTGTGTGTGTGTGTGTGTGTGTGAGTGACAGGGGTCCTGCCAAGGTGTAGGCGTTGGGAGCGTAGGAGGGGAAGGCCTTGGTTTTGGCCGTTGTCATCACGAGTATGTTCTACACATTTTGAAAAAAAAAGGAGACGAATCTACATCGATTCTCTCTCATCTCTCTACGACACTCTTACAAGACGAGAGAACTCTCAGACTCCATGAGAACTGGCAGTTCGTTCTCTCTCTCTCTCTCTCTCTCTCTCTCTCTCTCTCTCTCTCTCTCTCTCTCTCTCTCTCTCTCTCTCTCTCGTGTGTGTGTCTTGGTCGGGGGGGGGTGAAGATTTCGCGAGGGCGATGAAGGACCGCTTTGGGGAGATGGAGCTCTCTCTCTCTCTCTCTCTCTCTCTCTCTCTCTCTCTCTCTCTCTTCTTCGCAAGTAGACGCAACGCTCCCTCGACTCTCTCGATGATGAGCTGGAGCTTGCTGATGCAAGGGATTTGATCTTAAGCGTCTCTGATCTCTCTCTCTCTCTCTCTCTCTCTCTCTCTCTCTCTCTCTCTCTCTCTCTCTCGCCCAAAACAGAGGTAGCGCTCCCTTGAGTCTCACGATGACAGGCTGCTAAGGGGCTACGCGAAACAAGGTACAAGTGTAGGCAACGTTGTGGTGTGGAGGGAATCTTGATAGCTAATGAGATTATTTTACGCGTAACGAGTAGGCCAAGAAGATCAGAAGAACATGATAATGGACCTTGTGTATCAAGGATAAGGGGGCGGATTGGTAGGAGTGGCTGCCCTGATAGCCGATGTAATTTTGGTTCATGGCTCAACACTAGCATGACAAGACCTTGTATTTTTTTGGGTTGCCCAATAGAATTCACTCACATTTGTGAGTTTTGAAAAAAAAAAAAAAGATTGCAATTTTTTATTTGCCGCTGGAAAAGCTCACACACACGTAATCGTGTGCTTTTGAGGGGACGCTTTTGTCGGGACTCTTATAAAAGCTTGCTTGCCGTGACACCAGGCACTAGGCAAATATGGCGATGGCGATGGCGGCGCGAAGGGCTCTTCTGCGAGGCGTGGTGTTCGACTTGGACGGAACGCTGCGGGTTCCGCCCTCGTTGGACTTGCAGGCACTGCGTGGGGCAATTTTAAAGGATGGTCACCGTTCCCCAGAGCAGGTGGCCAAGGCGCTTCAAGCAATCGATAGCGCTGACATGCAACGGCAAGAAGGCTGCGGATCTGCAATTGCTGGAGCAAAGGAAGTATGTGATCACATCGATGCAAGCAATCTGCATCGCGCCATTATCACGTTAAGCAGCAGCGATGATGCGCAGCGGTTCCAGGCTGAGGTCAACAATCGCTCACCATTCAGCCCAGTGTTCGGCAAGGAGTACTCTTCCTTGAAGCCGTCTGCACATCCACTGATGCAGGTCTGCAGGCAGTGGTGTGTGGGGCCTCGGCAGGTTCTCATGGTGGGGGACTCCCCACGGTATGACATCGCTTGTGGCAATGCTGCCGGTGCCCTTACATGTCTAGTGGATCCCCTCTTCCGCTACAACAATATTGATAGGCAGCTACCCATGCATCATCGTCCCATCTTCAAGGTACATTCTCTGTTTGAGCTCAAGCACTTGATTCAGCAACTCCAGATAAGGCGCTGGGATTTCCATGTAGGAGAATTAGCGGTGTAGCTCGGTATATTAAGTTCTCATTCCTAGCACAGGTGACCGTCGCATTGCCTTTAATTTTGACAAGGAATAGCGTTGCAAAGAGGACTAAACATCAGTTTGTGTGACACATATGTTGCTTAATGACTCGGTCCTCTCATCAAAGAAAAGGACACAAATTTTTAGGTTGGCATTATGCACCATTTGCAAATGTTTTGTTGAAACTAAGGATTTGCTACCCTGTATGGAATGTCAGATTTTCTTGATCAATTATGCCAGAGCTTGTCCAATGACCGATCAGGTCACAATCCTCGAGTAACAAGCATTTTGCATTGGGTTGTGCTTGATGCTCGCACCCCTTTGCATTAATCCTCGAGTAATGAGCCTGGAAAACTGAAGATGAAAACTGAAAATGCTGATCTGGCTTGGAACTTCGATTTTACGATGAGGCGAGGACTGAAATCTGAAAAGGCTGTGTTGATTCTGTTGCTAACATTGGCAATGGGCTGATGCAACCTAAAGCACTCTCGAAAGAAGAGCAAATCTGCAAATTTCTCCGGTTTTTTGGGCCGGATATCAACTTTAGAGGTGGCTAGCAGATCTAAGAAGCGTGTTCGTTTCAAGGATGACTCAAATTTTTCTTCGTCTTCAAAGAGTTCTGACAGTTTGTCGTCCTCTAGTTCCAATGACGGCGCACCCTGACAGGAGGGGCTGCAAAAATGCAGACGTGCTCCCACTCGAACTGCCAAAATGTTGGTTGAAGGGCAGCCCTAGTGGGCTCAACACATGCAACGACAAGAACGCTCCCAGAATAAGCCTTTGCAATTTGGCTACACAATTTAAGCTTTTCGAATTGTTGTTTTTTATTATTCAACTTTATGAAATACCTTTTTTTATTTTTGAAAAATTTCAGCTTTTAGATAGAGAGAATTTAGTAGATCTAGTGGGAAACTATGGCAGATCTAGAGAGAGAAATTTGTAAATTTTCTAGGGATAAAATAGAAAAAATTTCTAGAGAGAATATGAAAATTTGCAATTAACACTCCTCATAACCAAGGTGAGAAAAATACATTTCCCCTAACCAGTGAAAATACATTTTCATATTCTAGAGAGAATATCTCTAGAATATGAAAATTTGCAATTAACACTCCTCATAACCAAGGTGAGAAAAATACATTTCCCTTAACCAGTGAAAATAAGGGCAAATTTGAAATTTTCTTGATTTTTAAAGGTAAACTTTGGAGCTTTTTTCGGTAATTGCCGTAAAAGTTGTGTAGATTTCTCGATTTTCCTAAAGGCAAAGCTCAAAATCTAATGTCGTGTAAATTTCTCCATTTGCATTTGCTGAAAACAACCTAGAGCGTTATGGCCATGCTCTTGTTGTGCACATCCCGCAATTAGTGCATTCCAAGAGGTGACAGTTCACTATGAGAGATCGTGGTGTTTACCACGGACCATTACTGCAAAACAAGAGAGAGAAATTCAAAATGAGGAGAGAGAAATAGCTTTGTTGTTCATGCGACGTATAACCGCCTGTATTACCGTGACCATTACTGCCAAGGCCATAGACCCCCTCCCCCTCCTCTCCTGCGGGTACCATTTAAATCAAATACAACTCAAAATGTATTTACAAACTACAACTCCTACACTGAATGCTCACTTCACTTAATCTCTCTTTCACTCCAAAAATTCTCTACATAAATCATAATACTCACAACAAAACCATTACAAATACTATTCATAAGTAGCACACTACGAAACATTTGCGAATTAATCATATAATACACCAAAAAAAAGAATGGAGAGTTTTATTAATTCTCATCTTGTATAAGATCTCTACAAGCACTAGGGTCCAAGTATTCAAATCAATAAACAAGTTTAGAGATTCTTCCTCCTCTCCATCACCTCCTGTAGAATCATCATCGCTTTCTCCCTCTTCGTCCTCCTCAAGATGACTAGTTGCAAGGCTTGGCTGACCTTCTTCAACTTCAACTACATCTTCCTCTGCATCTTGTGGTGATGGTATGATGGGATCAATTACTGGCTCAATGTCCGTCTCTGCAAAGATAGATCTACCCCGCGGCGTGACTGGAATGACATACCAAAGTCTTCTTTGATATATACATGGCACATAAAAAACCTGTACGTCACACACAAACAATAAGCTGATATATATATATATATATATATATATAATTTTTAATTTAAGTTGATTGCACATAGCCTAAATTACCTGCTCGCAACTACTAGGATACACCAAGTTATCAGTTTTTCCCCGATGGAATTGGGTGGAATCCACCATAATGAGCCCATTTTCATGTCTTTTGACCTCACCCGCAAACCATCGGCACTCAAAGAGAAATTTGTGAAAAGATATGAAATCCACTTTGATTATTCTCTCTATAGTACCACAATATTTGACCTCATCTGTTGTTGTGTTAAAGTTTCCCATCATGCCACAATCGTTAGTGGTCCGACGCTCATCTATCTTGCGGGTGCGGAAATGTCGGCCTTCGGACCAAATGGAGTTGAAAGTGAGACCCTACAATCACAATGCATAAGAGGTTACATCGCATTTCATAAAGTGATTTTCATACATGCATACATAACATATACACACTCACCTTGTGCAAACATCCTCGCGCATACTCCCATTCTTTAGGGCTTATTTGTTCTCCTTGTTCTTTGGCATTGGTCATGGCATTATGGATCCACTCTACCTGAATCAAATCATGATATTTTGCAAGCTCTTTAGGAAAAGGAGATGCGCTTCTACCTCCATGCGACCTCTTCTATGCATCTCTATCCCTTTCTCTAGCTGCGCGGGCTTCTTAGTACATATTGACCCATTTGGTCATGAAGGTGGCATTGAGTAAACAATAGTTGTTGACTATGGCATGAAACTCTCTATGCATGACCAAGAGTGAGCCTTTTCCACTGGGAATGGTTGAGTGCTTCTTAGGATCCTCTTCCTCACTCCACAGACAAGGCAATGATGGATCCACTGTGATGAGATACTGTGAGACATACACAAATGCCTCTTGCACCACCCAACCTTCTGCCATGCTCGCCTGAAAACATTAAAACCACATATTTTTATTAGTAACTCCATAGCATATAAATGATATCTATATTGTATTGATTTTGCATACCTCCGGTTGTGACCTCAATCTAACAAAATCCTTTAAAGTCTTCAAGAATCTCTCCAAGAAGAACATCCATCTAGAGTGAACCACCCCACAAATGGCAATCTCCTCAACAAGGTGAAGAAATAGGTGTACTTGGATAACAAGAATTGTATGTGGACAATAGCACACATTGTCTCTACTGCTAGCTGATGAGCTACTGGTATGCTTCCACTTCTATCTCCTTGGAGCTCACAAATCTACAAGGCACAAATAATATAGTACATGAAAAAAAATTCCATTGTACATGGAAAAACATGATATAGTACTTGAAAAAAAAACCATTACCTCACAATCTCACCCACTTTGAATATTGCAGCCTTTGTTGGGGTGTATACCAGGTGGCCGTGGGAAACCACCCTTGTACACTTGATTTTCCCTATTCAATATAGGGAGAGAAAGAGGAAGGGTTGACTTCTCTTTCTTTTCCACTAACCCAAGACAGTGGCTGCCTGTGTATCTCCCCCTTCCCCATTTCTCTTCTTCCCCTCTCTTGCACACACTCCGTACACGCACACGCGCACTCATCAATTGGTATTAGAGCTACTGTAGCGATTGGTGCGTGCGACGCTTTCCCGGCGATCGACACGGAAGCGACGGAGCTCACCGGCTATGGCGGAGCTTGGAGCTCGAACCTGAGCTCGGTAGTGGGAGATCTGAAGCGGATCGGCAAGATCTTGGACTCCGACATGCGCAACCCCTCTCAAGGAGAGGGAAGCTTGAGAGTCTTGAAGGAATCTTAGCAAGAAACTAGATCTGCAGAGGAGAACTAAGCAGCAGACAAGAGCTTTGGAGAGTTGTATTAAGCAAAGCTTTAATCGAAAACATTGGAGCAACCGAGCACGTGCAAGCAGTAGGCCTTTTGGTGGCGTGTGATACACACATTTGCAATTGAGCCAATTCGTGAGCACTAGCTGCTTTGAGCTTTTCTGTGAAGCTCCAATCAAGTAAGGGAGCAAAGGGGAAATTGAAGCTGAGCTAAGCCAAGCAAATTCGGGCTGCAGCGAGGCTTAAAGCAGGTTGAGAAGCAGGGCAGGAGATCTTGTTGTTACACACACACACACTCATTGTGTGTAGGAGACTGGTGCAAATCCAAGCATGGGATTTTGGGCAGCCTGTATTGGGCAATAAGAGCCGTGAGCAGGTAGGTCGACAGAGCTTGGGGGGATTGAAGTAGGAAAATTGGGCAATCGGGGACAATTGGGGGGATTTGGATTGCAGTAGCCACAAACACACACAGTGACTCAAGAAAACGAGGCTTGAGAGAGCTGCAACTGGGTAAAATAGAGCAGAAGAATTCAATTGCTTCTCTGAATTTCACCCCATTCTTGGCTAGCAACTCGGGGGTCACACACCCCAGGGCACCGAGCATTGCCCATCTCGCGTTAATCACCTCGAGCTCCCTGTTCTTGGCGAATGTCTCTGGGTCTGCAGAAAGACCGGCCGTGTCCCAGCCGTAGTCACCCGGAAACTCGTCGGTAGCCTCAGAGAAGGGGCCCAAGTACTTGGGGCAGTCAGGGCCATGCCAGATGATCTCTGGGGTGCTCTTCACTGTCCTCCTCATTGTCACGCGAGCATCCACATTGCCAACCCTCTTGGACAGCTCGCTCTGTGACTTCAACACAGTCTGCTCAGTGAATGTGGAGCTGCTGATGGCAGATGCAGAGGTCATTGTTGCTATGCCTGCCTTCCTTCTCTCTCCGCACTCACAATCTCTACTGATGCTACTTTCCCTTGCTCACGAATTCAATTTTTTTTTTGGTGTGACCCTTTAACACAAATCTTGTGTGCAAGGGTGGGTGCACACCCGGCCTCCACCCCCGATTCATAGCCAATAAGCTCATTGACATGAGCTACCCTGACAGTGACTCTCCAAACTAAAGAGAGAGAGTGAGAGATACCAATAGAGAGCTTGACATCATGCTTGCAAGTGAGCACAAGCAACCGAGTCCGACACTTTTGAAAGCAATCTTCTCAGATTGAGGAAAATTTGCGATTGATACCGATCCGACTCGGTATTGGACGCTCGAGCTTTGGCGTTTTATGGCTACTCGGCTAGCCACTTCTGCTCGGCGGCGGAAGGCGACATCGACATTGACATCGCTCATGCACACCGGCTCGACACTCCTCATTGCGGAGGATTTCCGACATCTGACCCACACCGGGCGCTTCCCCACACGAGCGCGTTCCCGCGATCGACGATCGTGCTTGCGACATGCGCGGGTGAGGTACCTCTATCATAGAGGAGTGACACCCGACATCGGCATCGAGCGCACCGATCGCCCTGTACGACACAGTTTACGGATACGACACCTTTGGCGGCTATTCGACTAGCATATTTCTGCCCGACGGCAGAAATCGGCACATAGCGACACCGACACGCAGGTTACAGGCTACAGGGGGGGTATTTCAGCCCATTCACTCATAGATTCTCCAGGTTACCAAACACAACGCTTTCACAGGCAATTTGGCAGTCATTTCGACAGCAGATTCTTTGCGGACACATGCGTTGACAGATGCATTTTGTTGTGAGCACACCTAGTGCTACTGAGCTCTTTTCAGAGCAGATATCCCCGCATGGATCACTTTCACTACATGCAGCAGTTCTTGGCGCCTGTTTGAGCGCGATTTTACTCATGTACATTGAGTTGCTAACAATGCCCACTGTACTACGTGTGGAGCCATTTTTTGGCCATTATGGCAGTTTTTCCCGGCCGTTTCTGAGACTTGGACCGGAAGAGCCCTTTCTGAGATTGTGGCTAGTCCATTTGTGTCTGCATTAGCCTTTTGGAGGGTCGATAGCGTGAGGTTTTCTTTGAGCTGGGGTGTGCTCGAATGTTGAGACACCTTCGGTGATACAGGTAGCTGGAGTTCCCCTTTTACGGTACCCTCGCCATAGGATATGTATCTGGATGGTTATTTATGCTTTTGATGCCGAGTTGGCACTCACATAGCAGTGTTTTTGTGCAGCAGATGCCCAGTTAGTGCAGTTGGCACATTTATATGCATTTTGAGTTGAGTTTTGACTCCTCATACAAAGGAGACTCTGCCGGATTTACTTCCCGCGAGTCGTGACTTTCATTGTTGGCACTCTCGAGTCTATTTCGATTGAGATTTTACTCCCGATACAAAGGTTACTCTGTCCAAATTTCTCCAGCTTCTCGCCATAGTTTGGCACCTCTCAAACCCTCTTATCAGCGATGGCTTCCTCTTCAGAAAAGGAGGACTATTTCATTCGGAAGTTCGATGCAGCAACTTCACCATGTGGAAAGAGTGCATGAAAGATGTTTTGATAAACAAAGGCCTCTCAGAACCGTTGAAAGAGCGCGCAGAGGATGATGATTATACACAAGCTCAATGGGAGCTTTTGGATGCAAAAGCCATGGCTACGATACGTCTACATCTAGCTGAGTCAGTCTTCTTCACTATCATAGGGAAGAAAACAACCAAGGAACTTTGGGATAGCTTATGTTCAGCATGGGAGAGCAAAAGTTCATCCAACAAAGTTTTTCTCATGAAAAACCTTATGAAGCTCAACATGAAAGAAGGTAGCACAGTTTCCAGTCATTTAAATGAGTTCAACTCCTTGTTCAGTCAGCTGACATCTCAAGGATTTAAGGAGTTTGATGATGAACTCAAGTCTATCTTCTTATTATGCTCTCTACCCAGTTCATGGGATATCTATTGCACAACCATTAGCAATTCGGCTCCGAATGGCAAGTTAGAATTCAATGCTGTTGAGGCAAGCCTTTCCATGCATGGGAACCCTCCCATATATCTTTGCCCTTTTACCAAAATATTTCCTATTATATAAGTTACTTTTGATTTTTCTTCCCCTTTTCACAAAAGTTTTAGCCTTTATTAAATAAATAAGACTTATGCTAATCAATCACGATGTAGCGTAAATAAGTAAGCTTTCTTTGTTGATATCTCTTTTGACCTTAAATATTAAATATATATATTCTAAATTACATTATATAGTTTAGTATTTTCTAATATATTTTTCATGTATATATATTATTCCACCCTACCAAATATTTTATTCACTAGTTTTCATTTTCAAACCTCAATCCCACTTTCAAATTTCAATAATACCTCTAGGCCATGTTTTCAAAACTCTAGGCCAATCTTTTCAAAACTCTAGGTCATGTTTTCATACACATGAAGGAGCTTACACTTGAAGGCAAGAGAGAAGTCCACTCAAAGATGACCACCAAAAGACCTTTGCATCCACAAATAATACATTATTTGGCTGAATTTTTTAAGTAGAGAAGAACCCCGAATCTGAAGGAGCGTTCAAGATGAAAGATGTAGCTCGTGATCTCAACTTTTAGCTCAATTTTTTTCAGAATTTTTGGAGTTATGAACACGGAGATATGATTTTTGTAGTGGACCCCAGTTTTCTCGTGTAATGGTGACACATGCCATCCCCAATTTTCTTCCCTCTAGAATGGCTATGGTTTTACAAGTCTTCAAGCATGATTACATGAGACAAGGCTCTTTTAATGAGGTCTTGGCAAGTCTAGAGTGATTCTATCACCATTTTTGGAGGATCCATCCTCATCAACAACTATCCACCTTTGACAATCTCTCTTGTAAATTTCTTACCTCTCTCTTCTCTCCCTAATAAGCTTATGTCCAGCCAAAGCTAAACTATTGTAAATATCGCTTATCCTTTACATCCTACCTACATTCTCTCATCTTCTCTCTCTATTGACTCTGGTATTTTAAATAATGAGGAGACAAGATGGGAGCCACAGTCACATGCACCCCATTTTCCTAGTCACCAAAGTGGGACACTCACCTCAAATAGAAATATTGCTACATCCTCCCCTCCTTCCCTATATAAGGAGGCCATGAGAGCTCACTTAAAAAAAGACACACACACACACACACACACCTATCCATACACACTCTTGTGCTACATGCTTGTAGCATGAACCCTAATCACATAATCACAACACTATCATCATCACCATCACCATGCACAAAAGATGAGCACCACACCTCCACACCACTGGTAATTAAGGATTGAAGGCACAATTTCAAGAAGAAGAAGGGTGGACACACTCATGATATTCCTCGCCATCAACTCCCATCTCTCCATTATGCCTCCTACGATCTTGTCCCCTTCTCATTTTCCTGCCATACGCTACCTATTGTATTCATCTTTTGCAAGCAATCAACACACTCCATCTTGGTGCCATACTTTGTGTCGCTTTGGATACATCTCATTGTGAGTATGGTATATGCTTGTTCCTTGCCTTTTTTTTCTGCTTATGTAAAGGTGTGCGGATTCGCCACCATACACACACACTCTCTCTCTCCCTCTCATATTCCTATCATCTTGCTACTTCCATCTTGAGGTGTGCGGATTCTCCACCTCTTGTATGATAAGTGAGCATAATCGCAAGTTTCCCCTACCTCATTATCTTCCTTACTAACATGCACGAGTAGCAAGCCCATTCTCACTCATTCACCACTCCTCTCACCTTATTCTCCGACCACCCCATTCCACATTTGGGCGTGGATCTTGAAATTGTTTTCCATGGCATGCTTCATTGTGTATATGTATGCGTCCTAGCCGCATATCTTGCTAGGTGGTGCCCCTATTGTGTATCCCCCATGATGAGGCCATTGTGCATAGTCTTGGTGTAGAGGCCACCGGGTCTATTTTTTCACTTCCGCCTCTCATTTGGTGCCCCCACGGAGGAGGGCTCTTGAAACCTTCAGTTTACAAGGCTGACATGTTTACTTCTCTTCATGGACGAGTGGCTTCTTGAATTCTCTAATTGGACCACTAAAGAGGAGGAGCTTCAAGCAGGTTTGACACAAGTCATCAAGACACTCTTGCCAGGGTGTTGTATTGTTAGCATAGAAGAAGTGGTAAGACCCTCTTTCCCTACTCAGATTGTTTACATTTCTCATCATCCCCACAAGCGTAAAAGCAAGGAACAAGCTGCATCATGCTCACATTGTAGCCAAAAACCGCACCTTCGACATGAGTGCAACCCAAAGTGAAGAAAAGGCCATCATTTTCTCCCTCGACATCCGAATAGGCGTTCTCACAACGGTAGGCTTTCAAGTAGCACCAGGCTTCTCTACATCTACGTCCCCATCTTTGCCACCTATTCCACCTACATCCACAACAAGCCTTCACAACTTGAGAAAGCTACTACGAACGCGTGGTCCCTCCCTCTCCCTTGCACCAAAAGATTCAAGGGTTTTCTAGCGCCGACAATCACCCCGTCTCCAAAACAAAAGGGTAAATCCTCAAAAGTCTTTCTATACCTCACTCTCATCTCATGAGCCAGGAATTAGAAACAGCAGCGTTAAGTGGGAGCAGGCTATGCAATCAGAATACAATTTGATTGTGGCTAACGAGACATGGGATTTGGTTGAATTACCAAAAGGCAAAAATGCTTTACCTTGCAAGTGGGTATACAAGAAGAAGTATACAGCGGAAGATCCCGAGCCTAGATACAAGGCTTATCTAGTTGCCAAGGGTTTCAAGCAACAAAAAGGTGTGGATTTTGATGAGATTTTCTCTCCAGTAGTCAAAATGACTACACTTCGCACCGTGCTTGGCTTGGTTGCTATCCAGGACATGGAACTTGTCCAAATGGATGTGAACACTGCATTTCTTCACGGGGATCTAGATGAAGATGTCTACATGAAACAACTACATTCACAAAGTCTTGCAACGTTTTAGTATGCAGGGGGGGAAGTCATTGAGTACCCCAATACAAGCATACTCCAAACTTAGCAAGGAGGACTCTCTCAAGACAGTGGCTGAGAAAGAGGAAATGGTGAAAGTACCATATTCTTCAGCAGTTGGCAGTTTGATGTACGCTATGGTAGCCACAAGACCAGACATTGCACATGCAGTGGGAGTGGTTAGTAGGTACATGGCAAACCCTGGCAAGAAGCATTGGGACGCAATGAAGAAAATCCTCAGATATTTGAAAGGTACAGCTAGCAAGTGTTTACGCTTCGGAAACAGTGATGCATCTATTGTAGGTTACACGAATGCGGATTATGCGGGTTGCGTGGATCGTAGAAGATCCACATCTGGCTATGTGTTCATGTTTGCTGGAGCACCTATCTCTTGGAGATCGTGTCTCCAAGATTGCACGTCTTCATCTACCACTGAGGCAGAATATGTTGCTGCGTCTGACGCCAGCAAGGAAGCCATATGGTTGGCTCGTCTAGTGGGAGATTTGGGCATTCACGAGGTTCCAGTACTACATTGTGATAGTCAGAGTGCCATTGCTTTGGCAAAGAATCCAGCGTTTCACTCAAAGTCGAAACACATAGAGGTTTGATACCATGTCATACGAGATGCATTGGCTGGCAAGCGTATCGAGCTTATCAAGGTTCACACTGATGAAAACCCCGCCGATGCTCTCACAAAGAGCCTAGCCTCGGAGCGATTTACACATTGTATAGAACTTATGGGTGTAGGATGAAGCCTCGGAAATGCTTCATCAATTTTGTATAGACTAACTATACTAATGCCACTATTGGCCACCATGACCTTCAAGTGGGAGGTTGTTGGGGTGTAGGCCAGGTGGCCGTGGGAAACCACCCTTGTACACTTGATTTTCCCTATTCAATATAGGGAGAGAAAGAGGAAGGGTTGACTTCTCTTTCTTCTCCACTAACCCAAGACAGTGGCTGCCTGTGTATCTCCCCCTTCCCCATTTCTCTTCTTCCCCTCTCTTGCACACACTCCGTACACGCACATGCGCACTCATTAGCCTTCACCTTAGTGTCTCCTTAACTACTAATAGTTATGGGAAGTAAAAACTACAAACAATAAAACATCTTAGTGAATGTCAACTTATATATAAGGACATGTAGACACCACAAACTGTTCTACTCTTACCTGAAGAATTTTATGCCAATCATGGGATTTCAATCCATACAATTGAGTGGAGCTACCCTTTTTGGTTTTTGTGAAAGCACCTTTGAGTGACCGCATATATCCCGTTGGAGTTCGGATGGATGCCATAACTTGCTTTGTCTACTCTTGGTCTGCCTTTGACAGTATCCACGGTGCTTTTGGGAGAATCATCTTTCCCTGCTCTCCCATGCGGGGCGTGGCTGAAGGGGGGAGACGTCTCATGGCTCTTAAATCTTCCCTAGCACCCAATGAATCCTTCTTGTCAATTATGTGATCCCATATAGCTTGCCCAACAATTTTGAGCACATGCATAGGGTCCAACAAGTGCTGAATTTTCAACGAAGCCCAATAGAGGAGCGACAAGAAGATAGAGTACCTCGACATACCCCTTGGCGGCCCATTGGGAGGGGGTGAGGTACGGTGATGCTCCTCCCAATTAGCCATGTTCCAATGGAATGGCTTCACTCCATTGATAGG
Source organism: Adiantum capillus-veneris (assembly GCF_014529385.1). Classification (NCBI taxonomy): domain Eukaryota; kingdom Viridiplantae; phylum Streptophyta; class Polypodiopsida; order Polypodiales; family Pteridaceae; genus Adiantum; species Adiantum capillus-veneris. The sequence continues at coordinate 84,223,205 of NC_140951.1, read as the reverse complement.
GGGAGAATATCTACGATGTGAAGGAGGCAGGAAGCGATGGTTGTTGGGATAGATCACTTTCCCAAGAAGAGGAGGTCTCTCTGTCACAAGGGAAGGGCCACAAGTTGGACACGCACTATGTCCAGATGTTGACAGTCCTGCCAAGAGGTAAAAAAATGTTACACATGAGATGATAAACCTAAAGCAAAGAGTACACTTAACATGTGCATACTTACCAGATACCTCTCCAAATCCTGGGTAATCATGCATAGTCCACATGAGGATGCACTTGATGACGGCTTTGCGGTCTCGTGGTGGCCGTGAAATGTCAATGACATCTATGTCTCTCCATAGATTTTGAAGCTCTTCAATAAGAGGCTGCATATATACATCCATGTTTTTTACCTTGTGCTTTCTTGGAATGAGAAGTGATAGTAGAATGTTTCTCTTTTTTGTTGCCTCCCAAGGAGGAATATTGTAGTTCACAACCACCACCGGCCAAGTGCTCCACGAAGTAGAGCGGTGCCCAAATGGATTCACTCTATCACTAGCTAACCCAATCCTCAAGTGACGAGGCTCATCCTTGAACTCTGGCCATGTGTCCTCTATGTGCTTCCACGCTGGTGAGTCAGCTGGCACTCTCATAATACCATTTGTGGAGCGATTTTTTGCATGCCAACTCAAAATCTCTCTTGTATCCTTCGATCTAAACATGTGTTGGATGCGAGGGATGAGTGGAAAATGTCTCAAAACTTTACGTGGAATTCTATTGCTCTGCATTCCCTCTTTGAACCTAGGCTCCCCGCATGATGGACATGTGTCACAATCGGCATGCTCATTATGAAAGAGCACACAATCGTTCACGCAAGCTCATAATCCATCCCGAATCCTGTCACCACTTCGCGTGATTTTCGTCTATTCTCTGGTATGTGATTGCTAGCTGGAAGCATCTTTCCTAGCAACCTATCACAAGAAGAAAGTACATTAAAAGCTAATTTATGCATTCCACAAGCATCCTTCACAATCTGTATACATACCTCAAAAGTGTGTCGACACTAGCATTGCTCCATCCAAGCATCGCCTGAAGGTTAAGGACTTCGAGAGATGCCCTTAAAATGGAGTAGGAGCATCTCTCATATAGTGCAATGTGTGCCGAATCAAGTAGTTCACTCCTCGTTCTTTCGGAAGCTTCTTTGCATGCACACTCTGGCTCATGCTCCTCCTCTCGTGCAAGGAGATCCTCAACCATTCTATGCAAATGGTCGTCTTCTGCATCCACGTAAGGAGATGGGATGTGGTCACTCGTAGAGGGAGCAGCAGTTGACTGATTTGATGTGCTTCCTCCCTCTCTAATGGATTCTTGGTGCATGCGCTCTTCCACCCTCCTTTCCCCTCCTCCACCAACCACACGCCAATGAGGGGTGACATCAATAGACGCTACAATTCGCGGATCGTTTGTTTTCATCCGTGCACGCTTACGAGGATCGTCCCATAGTCCATAATCTTCTACATGACTCAAGCATATCCGTCGAAGGCGAGCAATGGCGCATTTGCACCGCAAGCATGGGCATGGTAATCGCTCGGCCAACCACTGTGATCTATCCGGTTCAGTGGACGGGCCAAAATCATCCCAAGTAACCTACATTAATAAATTACATACACTAATTAAAATCAAATTACAAAAAAAGGTTAGTAAAACATCAGCAAAAAGTTAAATTTTTTTTTAACATTCATGGTAATCAAAACTTTTAGGTAGCAATGTCATTTTCAAAGTACTAGGAATCATTTCATTTTATATACATTTCATCAAAAACATAGTACCAAAAGATATTGAAAATCAAAGGTCATAATGTCAGAACGTGGACTTCTCTCTGGTTGCACCGAAATTGCGGTGCGGTAATAGTCGTGGTAATAGATGCGGTAACTGTTGCGGTAATAGGCGCGGAAAAAGTTTTTTCAAATTTTTTGATAAATAGGGGCACTCGCGTGCCCCGCGAAGTTCAAAACCCTAATTTTCAAATTTCATCGTCTTCTTCACAGAAGCCGAAAGCAAGAACCTCACAACCTTGAACTCTTACACCCTTGCTACCTACTCTTCTACTCTCCACCATCTCTGCTCTTCCATCTATACTCTCCTACCTTCTCCCAACAAGCTCTTCAATTCCACGTAAGTTTTCTTGTTATGTTTCTTGATTTTTACACACTCATACACACACATGCATACACATATATGCATACACTCATACACACACATGCATACTCACGCATGCATACACATGCATACACACACACATGCATACACACGCACAAGTTAACACGCATGCAAATACACATACACATGCATATAAACACAAACTCACACATGCACATGCATGCACTCATATGCACACACATATACACACACACACACACACGTAGAAACACACATACACGCACACATGCATATGTTAATTTAAGTTATGCATTAGTATGTGCATACACTAATTAGTGTGTGATTACACACACTAATTAGTGTGTGCATATGCCAATGCGTGCACTAATTAGTGTGTGCATTACTCTAATGCACACACTAATTAATGCGTGATTACACACACTAATAGTGTGTTTACATACACTACTTAATGTGTTCTTTACACACACTAATTAGTGTGTGCATTATTCTAATGCACACACTAATTAGTGTAAGTAAAGACACACCAATTAGTGTGTGCACATGTTAAACTTAACACATTTTAATCTTGACATTGGCGACCTAAACTTAACACTACTTGCAAAACCTAAACTTAATTAGTGTGTGCATTGGCCAATGTGATTAGTGTGTGCACAAGTGTGATTGGACAATGCACACACTAATTAGTGTTAACACACTAATTAGTGTGTGTTAACACACACTAATTAGTGTGTGCATTGACCAATGTGATTGGCCAATGCACACACTAATCACACTTAACACACACTAATTATTGTGTGCATTGGCCAATCACATTGACCAATGCACACACTAATCCCATTGACCAATGCACACACTAATCACACACTAATTAGTGTATGTTAACACTGGCCAATGTGATTGGCCAATGCACACACTAATCACACACTAATTAGTGTGTGATTAGTGTGTACATTGGCCAATCACATTGGCCAATGCACACACTAATTAGTGTGTGCAAACACTAATCCCATTGACCAATGCACACACTAATCACACACTAATTAGTGTGTGCATTGCCCAATCACATTGGCCCATGCACACACTAATTAGTGTGTGCACAAGCCAATAATTCAACACACACTAATTAGTGTGTCCATTGGCCAATGTGATTTGGCCAATGCACACACTAATTAGTGTGTGTTAAATTATTGGCTTGTGCACACACTAAATAGTGTGTGCATTGGCCAATCACATTGACCAATGCACACACTAATTAGTGTGTGATTAGTGTGTGCATTGGTCAATCACACAAGCCAATGCACACACTAATTATTTTAGGTGATTAGTGTGTGCATTGGCCAATCACACAAGCCAATGCACACACTAATTAGTGTGTGATTAGTGTGTGCATTGGCCAATTACACAAGCCAATGCACACAGTAATTAGTGTATTTTAACACACACTAACTAGTGTGTACACAAATCAATTACACAAGCCAATGCACACACTAATTAGTGTGTGCACAAGTCAATTACACAAGCCATCACACTAATTAGTGTGTGATTAGTGTGTGCATTGGCCAATACACACACTAATTAGTGTGTGTTCATGTCAATTACACACTAATTAGTGTGTGTACATGTCAATTACACACACTAATTATGTTAAATTAAACACTAATCAACACAAAAACATAAACATACCTCCATGATTAAGTCGTAGGTGACGTATTAGACCCCAATGGCTTTCCAAGTGATCGCACAATCATTCACACTAATCATAAACACAATAATCTCTTATTAGCCAATACACACACTCATATCTTATTAGCACTTAAGGCTTTGCAAGGTTCTTTATAGGTTGTAGACACACCTTGGATTCTTTTCACATTGGATTCTTTCAACATTGGATACTATAGAGAATCCAATGTTTGAAAAAAATCAATGTGGAAATTTTTTATCATATATTCCAATTTTTATTAGCGAGTTTAATCTTTGTTGCAATAAATGCAGACCATGGATTCTTCTTCCACACCACACTTCAGCAGCATTGAGGAGTTCATGGCCGACGGGATGTCATATCCCGACGCTCTCTCTGCCTATCATTCACAATCGTCGCCTCAACAATCATTATCAGGGTTCGGCTGGTTTCGAGACGCTCTTGGTGGGTCCGCTGCCGTACCTGTGACCGATCCAGATGTGGAGAGGGCATTTCGCCTTCGTGTTGAGTGGCTAGGTTCGTAGCAGACCCTTACGCAACGCTATTCACCGGTGCAGCTAGCAGCATTTGGATTATCTGAGGTCTCTACTCCGTCTGGTGGCACTCCGTACCTGTAGAGTATTCCACCTACAGCTCCAGGTTCATCTTTTCCTTCACAGGGTCCGACGCCCTTGGGTGCGATGCCACAGGGTCCAACGCCACGGGCGTCCACCTATCCATCACCTATCCCACCTTCTGTCCCAGATTCATGTCGACGTTCTTCTGGCAGTCAGCGCCATGGCAGCTCGCGTGCTAGCGCGGGTCGATCTCGACGAGGGAGCGGAGCTAGTTGTTGTTTTGGAGGGGGGGGGGGAGTACTACATATTCTCCTCCACAGTCACCGCTCCCTGCTCCAGCAGAAGATGAGGACCATGACATGTCTGCACCAGATGCTCGCAGGTTATACTACTAGGTTCATAGAGGAGGTATGGTGGATCTCGGGATAGCGCAGGGCAGGAGATTCCGCACACACCTCAACCAGTTAATCCACTCCACATATATCGATTGTTTTCTCAAATTTGATAAGCAGGATTCCTACAACCTCACATATATAGAGACAACCATGGACATGCGTTTCCCCAACCCTGAGGGGCAACAATTCTCAAGGCAATGGTTGCAAGAGCATGTCAAAACATTTCTCAAGAACCAAAAATCTAGTGTGAGGAGAGATGCAAAGAAGACAATGGAGTCTCCTGAGCACAGCTATCGGCCAGGAAATGTCCATGATGTGGAGTGGGAGACAGCTATGGGAGAGAAAGAGGACGAAACGACAACGGGCGCCAGGATGTATACGCGCCAAGTTGAGGCCAGATCCCATCAGACTCCTACGCATTATGGTTCGGGAGGAAAAACTGCTTGGAAAGACAAATATGTAAGTAAAAATATTAGTTTTATTGTAAAAAACCTAACGTTCTTCATTTAATTAATTGGTTGCAATTTTTTTGTCGCTCGACCAGAGATGTGCAGAGATATAGAGAGAACCATACCGAGTATCAAACTTGGTGTTGGTTGTTTGAAAATCAAATGATCTCTTGAGAAGAGTTCGAAAATGCGTGCAGAACTCTGCAACATGTAAGTTTAATCTTATTTAAATTATCAAAATGCGGATTTTATATCAAATATTAAATAACAAAGTGTTAATTGTTTATTTTTTTGTTTTTGGAGAGTCAAGGAGTTCCACACGAAATGTCGCCCTCTCCCCCATGAGCAAATTGCACACACACGTTAGCGTTTTGGACATGATCATCCTCTCTTTTGTATACATGGGCTTTTTTTGCCCTCTTTATATAAATGCAATTACCTATCATTTTTTTTGGCTCAATGTATTGTCCAATTGTATTTGCACTTATGTAAATAAAATTATCAATCATTTTTTTGGCTCAATGTATTGTCCAATTGTAGTTTTCTCAATTGATATTTTTTTGTAATTAAATTGCTTGTAATTAATAATAATTTTGAAAAATATTTTAAATAAATAAAAAAATAGATGACCTTTTGGATGGTCCTGCAAAGGATCATCCAAACGGTCATCTATTTTTTTACCATAAACCGGCACGCGGTAATGCTCGTGACAATAGACTTTGCGAAAATATTTGCGGAGATGGTTGCAATAATAAACGCGGTAATACGTGCGGAAATATAGTCGCAGACATTACCGCACGCATTATTACAAGTCCATTACCGCGGTCATTGCCGTAATCATTTCCGCTTACGGAAAATTTCACAGCACAATTTTATTTGTATTTGTGCGGTAATGCGTGCGATAATACCGCACATATGTTATAGTGTTTTCGACAAGAAGCCCTCAAAGCACTTTTGTGCTCTCTCAAACGCACCACATTTGGCATACAGATTGACCAAGAAAATGCCAAGCACGAGATCTTTTTTCAACAGACTTTGACTAACAACATAATTGTGAGTTTTTGTGCCCATATCAGCATCTTGCGTAGAGCCACATGCCTTCAAGATGCATGAGTAGGTGATTGCATCTAGAGAGAGGTCCTTGCTTCGCGTCTGCTGAAAATAAACTACGAGGTCTAGACATTTTGAACAGGAAGGCTGGAAGCTCCTCAAGCACTTTTGTGCTTTCTCAAGCACACCGCATTTGGCATACATATCGACCAAGACAGTGCCAAGCACAACATCTTTTTTTAACAATTTAATTGTGAATTTTTGTGCCAATATCAACATCTTGAAGAGAGACACATGCCTTCAATTGAGTAGGTGATTGCATTTGGAGAGTTATGCCCTACCCTTGTTGTGTAATCCTGCAATCAGTGCTTCCTTGCCACATGATCTTCATCAACCACGAAAATTGATGTGCATCGAGCAAGCAAAAGCTGAGCATGCAGATGAAAATAGCCGATAAACGTGAAAGATAGGGTAGTCATCATGAGCTCAACGAAATTAAAGCGTTTGAAAGGACCCCTTGGGAGATTTTTGAATCTCGCCATTAGAAAAAATATGAACCTTAAAAGGGCTTAAGGGATGATTAAGCATGGACCAGTAGGAAGAATGTGTTGGCCGTAGCTATACCCTCTCACAATGTAGAGTAGCTGTAGGGAGTATAGGGGCCTATTTGTTCCCCTCATTATAGCTTTGTCCCCTAAAAAGAGAGAGAAGGGGGAAAAGGGGAGGAGGGTGTTCTTTCCCTCCATTTTCATGGGTGCCCATAAAGTAACCCTAATTTTTTTTTTGAAAATATCTTCTCACTTTTCACTCTCCAAAAGCTCTCCTAACCAAATAAATGGTCAAAAAACTATTTTCTTTGACTAAATTATGTAGTACCCTCTATTCTACCTCTTCTCTCTTCTCTTTCTCCTTCTGCCTCCAAGCTTTGCATAGCTGCAACACATAAGGAATCTTTCCATAGCTACACCACTTGTCTCTCCCTTTCATCCATAGCATCCCTTTGAATTACTTTCTCCCCTTGCTCCCCATTGAGCCACTTCTCCCCCTCCCGCCAAGCTTTCCATAGCTGCATCACAAATGGAAGCTTTTTATAGCTGCATGACATGTCTCCCCCTTTCATCCACACCATCCATTTGAGCTACTTCTTCTACCCTTGTTTCCTATTCAACCATTCCTTCTCGTTTCATTCCTGAAGCAACAGGACTCTCTCTCTAGCACCACAGTTCTTCTTCTTCTGGTGCTACCATGTCAATCCCCTCCACTTCAAGGAAGCCAAAGGATGAGATAGAGGCGGTTTGCTTGTATAACACTAGGGATTTTGATGGAAAATGCGTGCCGCAAGTATTTTCTAAAGGATCTTGGATCTTCATGCAACCTGCAGCTATCGAGCCTCATCGAGTTCGAAACTGTGCCAACCTCAACGAACATTGGAAGGGGAGACTTCTTGGTTTCAAGGACCATAGAGTCAATAGCACAGTGGCCATTGTTCAACACGTGTACTCTTGGTGTTCCATGCGCTTGAGGAATGGAAGCTCAAGAGATTTTCAAATACATTGTAAGTCGTAAAACATTTTTGGTTGTTGATTGTAAACGCTTGTTATTTGTTTTTGACTTGATAGTTTTTGGTGTTGTCATAGATATATTCCCATTTGATTTTGTTGGGGAACAACCAATCAAGAGTCTCATAGGAATTTTCAACGTTCTTCATGCCAACATTGGTGTTATGATGTTTCAGAACTTGCCACCTTTGATTCTGTTGCAACTCAAAATCTTTTTCTACTCACACACATATGTAGTACCGGCCTTGAAGGATGGATATGGTAAGATCATTGTTGTTGACAAACCTTCATTACTGACCTTGGAATGGCCATAATCTGATGCATGGTCACTCTTCTCAGTGAAGGAGAAGATGCTTTCCGATATTTTCTCCTCATTAAAATTTGGAAAGGCTTCCAGATTAGTAGGGCTTAGTTGGTGCTGCCCTGTGCATGTTTTTGTACACATCTTCAAGACAGTGCCATTTAGTGTCACACCTACTATGTTTTGTAGCAAGAATGCTATGTATGAAGCACTAAAACCAGTATTTGGAGATAATTGGGAATGGTTGAGGGAGTGCACCAAGGAGATAAATACAAGTGTAAGGTGGGGGCTTCAGGTATAGAGATACGATATTTGAAAGTGTGCGCTACTTTGTACCTACATTTCTACTATGAGTGTTGGATGTGTAAGAGTGGAAAGTGGATACCCTTACAATCTAGTGTTGCTAATTTTGTGACATTTGGACATGCCCATTACTTTGTCAAATGGTGTTTCTAAGATTGTGCAAGTTAGTGAACACTCGACACTCACCAACATACGAGAACACTTGATTATCTTGGGCTACGAAGAAATCAAAGATGCTTACTTTTGTCTCAATCGAAGAAAGGTCAGTTTCATTTATATGATGTCTACATGTGCCAGTTGTTAGTCTTATTAAAATATTTTTTTTGTTTGAGATTGGTAGGTGAATAGAGTCTTGATAGAGGCAACCATGAAAGTGTAAGAGGAGTGGAGGGTTCGTGGCGCACTATCTTTAAGTTGATATGATAGATCAATGTAACTGTCTCTAATGCCACGTTGTAAAGCATTCTGTTTAATGGAAATTCAAAACTTTTTTGTGGTTATAGTATCAACTTCATTGATTAAGTTTTTTAGATTTTGTTTGGATGTTTGTGTGCGCACCCATGTGTGTTTGTATGTATATAAAAGAGCTTTGGGATAGTATCTTTTTCTGCAGCGGACCGTGGTGGGGTGGCTAAAGGGGCGAGTGTATATAAAGGGGAGGGGGCTTCTTATTTTTTTGTCAACACTTGGGAGTGAGACAGAGAGAAAGACGCACACACACACACACACACACACACACACACACACACACACACACACACACACACACACACACACACACACACACACACACACACACACACACACACACACACACACACATACACACACACACACACACACACAGAGAGAGAGAGAGAGAGAGAGAGAGAGAGAGAGAGAGAGAGAGAGAGAGAGAGAGAGAGGGAGAGATCCATGGAAGCACATGCTAGCGCATCCTCCTCCCATGCAGCAACAACGTCGAAAGAGCCATACACCTCCGTTTCACGGTTTCTTCTTTTCTTAGAGGACATCGAATATGTTGGATGCAATGATCTTCACGACTTGTTTATCCGCACAGTGGATTTACAAAAAACCATGCAACTCCACAATGAAACTTTTCACGACATCATAGAGTATATGCATGTGAGTATACTCAAGTATGTTGTGAACTTTGAAGACATTGCCATGTTGTGGTCGCCATGTGATCTGCTTTGCTACATCCACAAGGGCGACACTGCATTTTCAAAGAGACTAGCCCGCTTTGAGGCGATTGCAAAAGAGGCAAACCACTTCCGCCAAGTGACAAAGGAAGTTGTAGACTCCTTCAAGAAGCACAAAATTGGGAATCTTTCTCGTCCAACACTGCCACTCTCTTATTCCTTGTCAATGAGGAGCCCTCCCTTGGAGGAGATGGAGATCCCGCATCTGGAAGTGGATGGGGTGTTGCCCGGACCCAAGCCCGCCCCTATAGATGTCCAAAGTGAGCGAAGACTGCAAGCTGCCAAACATCCCCACGGTTTGGAAGAAGCAGTTGCAGTGAGAGAGCAAATTGCTAGCACCTCCGAGGTGCCAGACCCTGAGAGCCATGATCCTGCTGCAATTCCCAAAGTGGAGATTAGCCGTCTCAACAACGTAATTATAGAAGATGAAGAATATTTAGTCTTACATGATCTGGAAAAGGATTGTGGTGTCCGACTAGATGAGTGTCTTAGCCTCATATGCACCAAGATGGAGTTTCCCCTTTATCCTACACTCGAAGCTACAGATGACAAGCTGCGTCCATTAGGGGATTGTGCCGCTGACACAATTGCACAAGTGATAGCGGATATTCTCACTGCAGAGCAGAGTCATGGACAAGGAGTTCATTGCCACACAAGACAGGGTTGCTGCCAACCAAACTCATATCTTCCCCAATTCACCTAGTTCATAGAGCCCCTGTAAGGTTGATGAGAGAAAATCCTCTATCAACCTAGAAGCCATACCAACTATGGATGATGAGGATAAGCAACAAGAGGTAATACTAAGCATCTTCTACGTTGATAATTCAACCTTTCTTATTTTCTTTTGGTTAATTACATTTTGGCAAGATGTTTTGGACATGGACCTGTGGGCTAGCCAGAAGGGAGGAGAGCGCACAGTATTTGGGCCTCATGCAGTCCTAGCACACTACATCAACAAACTCCCAATGCAGGATGTGTGCATCATACACAAGGGTTTCTCCCCGAATGGCCATATTGTTTTGTGGGTGCTTAAGGCGGAAAGTAAACTCCTATGCTTAGCCACCATCCCTCAAACATCCCATGTAATTATTCTGGTGAAAAAATCACTTGCAATTGCCACTTTTGGCATTGGATTTTGTGGCAAGGTCATGACACACATAGATCTTACCTTCATGTGTTGCTTGAAGCCTATTGGCTAGGCTTCAAAGGGGTCCAATGATAAATTACTTGAATTATCTAATTGATTTTGCATTTATCAAGTCCTCTCTCTCAAAGGGGAAAGGGGGACACTTGTCCCAAGGCTACCCATGTTGCTTGTAATGGCTCCTACTTGTGATTGGCTAGGCCTGGAGGGGTCCAATGAGCTTCAAGCATGAGCTACAAGGGGGGGTCGACCCAAGCAAGCTAGGGGGGTGCTTAGGGGGTATACTCACCCACACACACTCACAAGCACTCTCATTGTGTACTATGCAAAGTGCAAGAGCTCCCTCTCCTTCGCTAAGCAAGTAGAGGTTGAGAGCCTACACCAACACTCTTGGCTATGGAGTGCAAATCCAACCAAGAGCCATGCTTCAATGATTAAGCTTGCCATCTCCTTCGTCTTCATTACTATGCTATTATGTATGCTAGCAACAAGAGTATGATAAGTGAGGAACTAATTCTTTCTCCTACGAAATGTTTCTTCTTCCTCTTCCCTACCCTCATTCCCTGCTAGCTCTCTCCACCTTCGAAGGTGTTTGAGGTCTTGGGACTGAGGCTTGGGATAGTTAAAGCTTTCTTCAAGTTTATGTTATGTTTGTGATGCATGAAGCCTTCCATATTCATGGCATCACCTAGGTCACAAGGAACACAAAGACTGTATTGTAACAAGTCTCTCTTTATGGGAGAAATCATAATACAAATGCCTATTGGAGGGGGGACCGGCTCCACATAAATCCGGTCCTCAACTGTTGTCATGTTCTCTAAACTCTCTCTCTTGCAAAAGTATTGTCTATGCCAAGTTAACTAATTGCTATGATTATGTTGCTATCTTCAATTATGTCAACCCGCTATGCTCACAAAATCATTTCTTGAAAGTACTCTCATTAAATTCCGCTACTCTCACATATTAAGGCAAATTCCATTACATTGGTATCAGAGCATTTGGTTTCTCTTTTCTTGCTTAAGAAGAGAGGTCCTTAAGTAGCCTATAAATGGTTGATGTTGTTAATTATAATAGAGTAAGTGGAACTGGGATCTAATATCGGTTTTGTTAAGCCCACTATGTGGGGGATGGTGCACACCTCGGGAGCTTTGGACTTAATAATGGAGTCTTTTTAGACTTGCCTATGGATTTACCATTATTGAGCCATAAGAAGTCCGAAAGGAGCTAGCCCTTGGCAATTCCGCTATGTTAGACCTACTCCTCTACTCTCTATAATTAACCACTTTGAGCCGTGGGTGTAGATACTTAAGAGCCTATTTTCAAAGGCTAAGAGGAGTGGCAACTAAGGTTTTGTATTGCCAAAGCATACACTAAGTATAAACATAAATTTTGTTAACATGGCTGACAATAGTCAAGAGAGTAGAATGAACATTGATAGCTTTGATTTTGCACATGAAGGTGCTAATGATGATGCTCCCATGTTTGTGAATTATCTCGTCACTAGGTTGCAACAAGCTATGGGCAACCCCGTTTTGCAAGCCGAAGTTACTCAACAACTTCGTGCTTATGGAATTTCCCTTCCTCTCCCAGAGGAGAGGGAGCTTAGGAGGCCTCTTGAAGAGACCCCCAAAAGAAGACTCTCTCCCATTCGAGAGGAGGAATCCAAAGAGAAAGAAATCAATGACAGTCTAAGTTCTTCTGAAGATGTGGCTCCACGAAGACGGCGGTCTAGACGATCGCCTACTCCTCCCAGAGGAAAAGAACAACCTATAGTCCTTCTCCTCATCACTCTGAAAGGCAAGAGAGGAAACAAAAGAAGAAAAGGGCTAGGAAGAGGTCACCCTTTTCTCCTTCTTCTTCACCTTCCTCCTTATCGATGAAAGTTATGGCTATTCTCCTAGAGAATACAAGAGGGGAGGACATCGCAAATCATTTCCTGCATGGCGAAGGTCACAAAAGCTAAAGAAGTTCAAGGAGGGAGGAAAGAGTATCTCTTTTCTCACCTACGATGGCACCTTTGGTGCTACTGACAAAGTGTTGGCCTTCATCCAGCAATTTGATGCGGCCTTTGGGGACGAGGGCTTCACAGAGTCCTCCAAGCTATGCCATGTAGCTATGCACTTCCAAAAATCAGCTCGTCAATGGTGGGCTAGCCTTCGTGGCAATGGAGAAGCCCCAAAGACATGGAAAACTCTACGAGTTTCCATCATGAAGCAATTTCTTCCAAGTGATACTAAAGATAAAGTTCTTACCGAATGGCACTGCTTGAAGCTTCTCTCTCATGAGTCTATCAACAAGTATGTAGACAAGTTTTGGGATTTACATCGCAAAGCTACTGTCTTTCAAAAGATAGACTTTGCCGAGCAAAGACAGCAGGTCTGTGCGGGATTACCTGAAGAGATGGCCGAATACATCAACTCTCAACGGCCCGGTACTATTACCAAAGTAATCCACCACACCATGGTTGCTTCACGCATCAATTTCCATCAAGGGGCTAGACGTAATGTCAAGCCCATGGAAAACAAAGATAAAAATGATGCAAAGGGGAAATCCAATGCTCAAAATAATTCCCAAGGCACTTCCACAAACAACAACAATCGGTCCAAGGAGAAGGGAGTTTACAAAGGTAAAAAAAACTCTCTCCTGAAGAGCTTGAAGTTTTTCGCAACGACCATAAATGTTTCAAGTGTGGGGAGCAAGGACATGGCTATCGTTCTTGCCCCAAGAAGAATACTCGCAATGAGACTCCTAGGGCTTCCACCATCGAAGCTCCAAAAGAGGATGCTCATTGCAAAGGATCATCACTCTCCTATGCTTGGAGAAAGGTAAGAGAGCATGATGCCTTCATTTTGTTTGACCCTGGCTCTACTCTCAACTTCATATCAATAGAGTTGGCCACCAAGTTGGGCATTCAAGCTTTTGAGATGGGAGATATAGTAACAGCTGATGTATTTTTCAAGGGACAACAAGCCTCCGTTACTCCCTTGATTGGGAAGTTGAGGCTTCATGTCCAAAGCTATGTTGACAAAGAAGATTTCTTCATCTCTCCTCTCCAACATCAGGATGTTATCCTAGGGGCACCATGGTTTGATCGCATGGCTACCAACATGAAGTTCCCTGAAAGGAGAATTTACTTCACCTACAGGGGAAAGAACATGTATATAGATGCTAGTGAGCGTGGTCGCACTATTCCACTTGTAAATCCTCTTTCTTTTGATAAATCAATGAAGAGCTCAGTTTCTGCGTACATGATTTATGTCAAAGAGTCTCTAAAAGCTAATAATGTTTCATCAAATGAAAATGATAGGAATCAAGAAGAGTTAGACTTGTCTACTTTTCTAAAAGGATTCCAAGATGTGTTCATCGATGATATCCCTATGGACCTACCTCCAAAACGAGGGGATGATGACCATCGTATTGAGCTCCTTCCAGGAAGCTCACCGCCTAACAAACCTCCTTATCGAGTCTCACAAGCTCAACAAGAGGAGATTATGAGGCAAGTACAGGAATTGGTAGACAAAGGGATGGTGAGGCCTAGTTCCTCTCCCTTTTGTTCTCCAGTCCTTTTAGTGCAAAAGAAAGATGGTACATACCGTATGTGTGTGGACTATCGAGCACTAAACCATATCACTATCAAAAATAGATTTCCCGTGCCTCGGGTACAAGATCTGTTTGATAAGCTACAAGGCTCTACCTACTTCAGTAGGATTGACCTTAAGAGTGGCTATCATCAAATAAGGATAGTGGATGAAGCTATCCTAAAGACCGCGTTTCGCACAACATTTGGTCTTTATGAATATCTAGTCATGCCTTTTGGCTTGAATAATGCACCAGCTACTTTCAATCGTCTCATGGAGAAAATTTTCAGACCATATCGTAAATTCACTGGAGTGTTCTTTGATGATATCATCATCTACTCCAAATCTTTGGAGGAACATAAGCAACATCTCCAAGTGATTTTTCAAGCCTTGAGGGAAAACAAACTTTTTCTCAACCAAAAGAAAAGTGAATTCTTCCTTCAAGAGATTCAATATCTAGGTCATATTATCTCTCACGATGGTATTTGTATGGATCCATCAAAGTTAGAGGTAATAAAATCATGGCCTAACCCAAGGAATCTACATGAGCTAAGAAGCTTTATTGGTATGTGTGCATACTATAGACGCTTCATAGCAAAATTCTCTCAAGTAGCAGGACCACTTCACGACTTAACAAAGAAGAACGTTAAGTTTGTATGGACTGCTAAGGAGCAAAATGCTTTTGAAAAACTCAAAGAGAAGCTTACTTCCCAACCAGTCCTCGTGCTTCCGGATCTCTCAAAGCCATTTGAGGTCCAATGTGATGCGTGTGGTGATTGCCTTGGAGCGGTTTTGCTTCAAGAAGGGCATGCCATAGCATATGAGAGCCGAAGGCTCATTAGTGATGAACGAGTCTTGGGCATTTATGAGAAAGAGCTTTTAGCTGTTCTACATGCCCTAGATACATGGAAGCACTACCTATTGGGGACTCCATTTATCCTACAAACCGACCACCAAAGTCTCAAGTATTTCATGACGCAAACCAAACTTTTCGACAAACAAATGAGGTGGGCAAATTTTCTTTCGCAATTTAATTTCCATATTGCTCACATAGCTGGTAAGCACAATCAAGTTGCCGATGCACTTTCACGATGACCAAAAGTAAATGCGGTGTCTATAGCTACTCACAATGATCTATCCTCTATGATAGATGAGTATGCTACTAACCCTGACTTTAGAGACATAATGTCAGCCCTTGCTTTGGGGAGGAAAGAGGAACCATTCACCTTGCAGGATGGTTATCTTCTCCACGGCAATAGGCTATGTGTTACCCATTCCCTTCGTGAGAAGGTTATCTATGAATCCCATGCTCCTCCAAATGCAGGGCATAGAGGTATTCAACCTACTCTCTGAGGAGTAGAGACGTATTTCTATTGGCCTACCATGAAAGTGGACATACAAGAGTATGTTTGAAAATGTGTAGTATGCCAAAAGACCAAGTATGATAGAGGGAAGCAACCTGGATTACTCCAGCCATTGCCTATTCCAAATTCACCATGGGAGAGTATATCCATGGATTTCATCTTTGGATTACCCAAGTCTATCCATGGGAATACAGGAATATGGACAATAGTCGACAGGTTTAGCAAGCAAGCACATTTTATTCCTGTCAAAAAGACTATTCAGGCACATCAAATGGAAACTCTCTTCGTATCTCAGATTTTCAAACACCATGGATTACCCACATCCATCGTGTTGGATAGAGATCCTAGAATGACAAGTAATTTCTGGAAAGGTCTCTTTGAAAATCTAGGAACAAGATTGAATTTCTCTTCGGCCTATCACCCACAAACGGATAGCCAAAGTGAGATAGCCAATCTTATGATACTCGATCTACTCAAGACTTATGTTACCGAAGTAGATCAACGCTCACAATGGGAAAAGTATTTACCTCTAGTAGAGTATGCCTACAATAATACTGTACATACTTCTACGGGAAAAGCACCTTTCGAGATCATAGAGGGAAGACCTAAAAGTCCCTTGCTACTCAAAGTACATGGGAAGATCTTCTCCGCCGATGAGTATAGCTGTGACCTACAAGAATCTTTTCAAAAGATTAGGGAGGCTATAGCCATCTCTCAACAAAGGCAAAAAGATGCTGCTGATAAGCACAGAAGAGCCTTAATGTTCAAAGAAAATGATTGGGTCTTACTCAAGTTTCCTAAGGCTCGATTAAGGCAAACGACGGGCAAAAATCCTACGGGCCATCAAAAGTATTATGCTAAACTAGCAAAAAGATACTATGGTCCTTTCCAAATCTTGAAGCCCATTAATGAGACGGCTTATCAACTCAAGTTGCCCAACCATTGGCTTATACACAATGCCTTTCATGTAAGCCTACTTAAGCCCTACAAAGGAGAGCCACCAACTGAACCAATTATTGAAGACCCTCCCAAAGTTGAAGACCAAGAAGAGGTGCTACAACCCAAAGCTGTCCTTCGGCATGAAGACAAGGTACTACGACATGGTAAGATAATCCGATGGTATCTTATTAAGTTCAAAAATTATCCTTTTGAAGATGTTAGATGGACGCAAGGAGTACAACTTAAGGATAGTATGAACCTTGTCAATGCTTACAATGCTACATTAGAGTAAGCAAATGTACAAATTTCTTTTAAATGACTCATATTTTTGTCTTATATGACTAGTCCTCTTTTTAATTGTGCACAAATTTAACCAGTATGCATGCTTACAATCATGTTTGTGATGACGACGTCTCTCAAACACCAAGTAGAATTTGTCACTCTACTTTGGGAGAATGAAATGGACTAAAGAGCAGACATGCTTGCGGCAGCTATGTCTCCCAAGCACCAAATGGATTAGTCATCCATCTTGGAAAGATGTCGTAGGGTAAAAAAGGGATCCTCTACCCGCTAAGTACGATTGACTAATAACTAAGGCTTTATCTCTTCTACCTCATAGTCGAGGACGACTATGATTTCAAGAGAGAGGTAATGTCATAAAATATAATATCTAACCAACCCAAATGATTTTCTCATATTAAATTGATCACTTAATGTGGGAGAATAAACGGGAACAAGTGTTAAGATATAGATATGTGCTTGTAGATCTATCTCAACACGGGGCCAATAGTAAAGGGGCCCAAATGGGAGATGGTCTATCAAGAGCAAGGCTAACCAATGGAGCATAAGACCTTAGGGTTAGCTTCATTGAAGACCTCCAATAATGTGTGTAAAAGTCCTTTGACCTTAGGTAAGCTAGGGCTGAGCTTGAGGTGGGAACCCGGCCAAGCTCAAGGTGCTTGTCGTGCTTGAGGTGCTTGTCCTGCTTGAGGTGCTTGTCATGCTTGAGGTGCTTGATTAAGATGCTTGAGGTGCTTGACTGGCTCCATGCTTGAGGTTCTTGACTTGGTGTATGATTAAGGTGCTTGAGGTGCCTTGAGAAGCTTGCCGAAGATGCTTGTGGGAACACCCCCTACTTCAAGTGCTTTGTCATGCTTGATGACTAAGGTGCTTGAGCTCCTAAAGTCAAAAGAATCCCTACAAGAGGGGGGGCGAGCCCTTTTCCTAGGGATTAGAGAGAGAGAACACACACTCACACTCACAAGGGAAGCCCCAGCTTGAAGAGGCAGCAAGGACACATGTCAGGTCCCTACCCATGTTACCTTCATGTGTTGCTTGAAGCCTATTGGCTAGGCTTCAAAGGGATCCAATGATAAATTACTTGAATTATCTAATTGATTTTGCATTTATCAAGTCCTCTCTCTCAAAGGGGAAAGGGGGACACTTGTCCCAAGGCTACCCATGTTGCTTGTAATGGCTCCTGCTTGTGATTGGCTAGGCTTGGAGGGGTCCAATGAGCTTCAAGCATGAGCTACAAGGGGGGGTTGACCCAAGCAAGCTAGGGGGGTTCTTAGGGGGTATACTCACCCACACACACTCACAAGCACTCTCATTGTGTACTATGCAAAGTGCAAGAGCTCCCTCTCCTTCGCTAAGAAAGTAGAGGTTGAGAGCCTACACCAACACTCTTGGCTATGGTGTGCAAATCCAACCAAGAGACATGCTTCAATGCTTAAGCTTGCCATCTCCTTCTTCTTCATTACTATGCTATTATGTATTCTAGCAACAAGAGTATGATAAGTGAGGAACTAATTCTTTCTCCTACGAAATGTTTCTTCTTCCTCTTCCCTACCCTCATTCCCTGCTAGCTCTCTCCACCTTCGAAGGTGTTTGAGGTCTTGGGACTGAGGCTTGGGATAGTTAAAGCTTTCTTCAAGTTTATGTTATGTTTGTGATGCATGAAGCCTTCCATCTTCATGGCATCACCTAGGTCACAAGGAACACAAAGACTGTATTGTAACAAGTCTCTCTTTATGGGAGAAATCATAATACAAATGCCTATTGGAGGGGGGACCGGCTCCACATAAATCCGGTCCTCAACTGTTGTCATGTTCTCTAAAATCTCTCTCTTGCAAAAGTATTGGCTATGCCAAGTTAACTAATTGCTATGATTATGTTGCTATCTTCAATTATGTCAACCCGCTATGCTCACAAAATCATTTCTTGAAAGTACTCTCATTAAATTCCGCTACTCTCACATATTAAGGCAAATTCCATTACATTGGTATCAGAGCATTTGGTTTCTCTTTTCTTGCTTAAGAAGAGAGGTCCTTAAGTAGCCTATAAATGGTTGATGTTGTTAATTATAATAGAGTAAGTGGAACTGGGATCTAATATCGGTTTTGTTAAGCCCACTATGTGGGGGATGGTGCACACCTCGGGAGCTTTGGACTTAATAATGGAGTCTTTTTAGACTTGCCTACGGCTTTACCATTATTGAGCCATAAGAAGTCCGAAAGGAGCTAGCCCTTGGCAATTCCGCTATGTTAGACCTACTCCTCTACTCTCTATAATTAACCACTTTGAGCCGTGGGTGTAGATACTTAAGAGCCGATTTTCAAAGGGTAAGAGGAGTGGCAACTAAGGTTTTGTATTGCCAAAGCATACACTAAGTATAAACATAAATTTTGTTAACATGGCTGACAATAGTCAAGAGAGTAGAATGAACATTGATAGCTTTGATTTTGCACATGAAGGTGCTAATGATGATGCTCCCATGTTTGTGAATTATCTCGTCACTAGGTTGCAACAAGCTATGGGCAACCCCGTTTTGCAAGCCGAAGTTACTCAACAACTTCGTGCTTATGGAATTTCCCTTCCTCTCCCAGAGGAGAGGGAGCTTAGGAGGCCTCTTGAAGAGACCCCCAAAAGAAGACTCTCTCCCATTCGAGAGGAGGAATCCAAAGAGAAAGAAATCAATGACAGTCTAAGTTCTTCTGAAGATGTGGCTCCACGAAGACGGCGGTCTAGACGATCGCCTACTCCTCCCAGAGGAAAAGAACAACCTATAGTCCTTTTCCTCATCACTCTGAAAGGCAAGAGAGGAAACAAAAGAAGAAAAGGGCTAGGAAGAGGTCACCCTCTTCTCCTTCTTCTTCACCTTCCTCCTCTTTCGATGAAAGTTATGGATATTCTCCTAGAGAATAAAAGAGGGGAGGACATCGCAAATCATTTCCTGCATGGCGAAGGTCACAAAATCTAAAGAAGTTCAAGGAGGGAGGAAAGAGTATCTCTTTTCTCACCTACGATGGCACCTTTGGTGCTACTGACAAAGTGTTGGCCTTCATCCAGCAATTTGATACGGCCTTTGGGGATGAGGGCTTCACAGAGTCCTCCAAGCTACGCCATGTAGCTATGCACTTCCAAAAATCAGCTCGTCAATGGTGGGCTAGCCTTCGTGGCAATGGAGAAGCCCAAAAGACATAGAAAACTCTACGAGTTTCCATCATGAAGCAATTTCTTCCAAGTGATACTAAAGATAAAGTTCTTACCGAATGGCGTTGCTTGAAGCTTCAGTTGCGCTACTTTCTTGGCATTGAGGTGATCAGGACTCCAGAGGGTGTATGGTTGTCACTGAGACAGTATGCTTTGGAAATGTTGTCAAAGTATGGTATGGCTGATTGTAAGCCAATTTCCATTCCCTTGGATGTGAATGCAAAGCTGAGTGCAGAGAAGGGTGATGTTGTTGAGGATGTCAATATGTACAGGAAAATTGTGGGTAGTCTAATCTACTTGACTATCATGAGGCCAGACTTGAGCTACACAGTAGGCTTGGAGAGTTAGTTCATGCAGCTTCCGAGGAAGCCACATTTGGATGGAGTACGACGCACACTTTGGTATGTGCAAGGGACTCTTGACTACGCATTGTTTTATGCAGCAGATGTGCCATTAGCATTGTATGGGTATACAGATGCAGATTGGGCAGGTAGCATTGTTGATAGGAGATCTACTAGTGGCTTCATGTTCTCTTTTGGGAGTGCTGCTGTTACTTGGAGCAGCAAAAAGCGACCTACGGTTGCTTTATCGAGCACAGAGGCCGTGTACAGAGGTGCAGCAGTTGCGGCGTGCGAGGTAGCTTGGCTACGCACATTACTTTAGGACTTGGGAGTGCAGGTGGACTAGTAGATTGTCATCCATTGTGACAACCTCAGCAGCATGCAGTTGGCTAGGAACCCAGTGTTCCATGCCAGGACCAAGCACATACCATTACCACTACGTTCGAGAGTGAGTGTTGGCGGGCGACATCGACTTGGTCTACGTCAGCACAGAGGAGCAGATAGCGGATATCTTTACCAAGGCCCTCAGAGCTGAGAAGCTTAGACGTTTCCAGACTATGCTTGGACTGTGCGACATGCAGAGCTCGAGGGGGAGTGTTGAGATGTCGAGCTCTACATCTTGAGCTGGCATCCACTACGGGTCTTGGCCGCTTACAATATTTACTCACAAGCGCGTTAGGTGACTGACACGGAGGATCTCTGCCAGTGATTCTACAGCTGGACTACACTTATAGTGCCAGCCTAGTACGCTTCTAGCGAGTTCACACTTAGTGACCGCATGTACATATGTGCTACTTTTCAGTTTTAGCACTTAGTCATTTTTGTACTCTCTTTTCTGTGAGAGAAGAAGAAGCTTTCCATCTCTGTGTGCTTTGTGCTTGTCTTGTGTAGCTCTCTTGCATCCTCATTCTTTACAGCCGATTGCATAATTAAATCAATTGTGATAGGAAGTGGTATTTGTGAATCCACTTGAGCTATTGTCATCAATGAAACAATTTTTTCCAACCATCTAGGTATCATTTCCATAGAGAACAAATAGGCATCTGGTAGATCATCGTCTACCCCTTTAGGTGATTCCCCTGAAACAATCCTTGACAAATGATCTGCTTGTTGATGTGTAGTGCCTTTTCCTACAACCACAGTGAAATCAAATTCAAGAAGAATGATGAACCATCTCACTATTCTTCCTGTGCTGCATGGCTTGTTGACCAAATATAACAAAGCTTGGTGGTCCACAAAGAACACAAACTTGTTGGCTAATAGGTAATGTCTATACTTTTTAATGGCATAGATCATTCCTAGTCCTTCTCTTTCAGTGGTGGTGTAATTATTTTCTGCCATGTTCAATTGTCGGCGAGCAAAAGAAATAGGAAAGTCAATTTTCCCCTCTCCTGGTTGGGCTAGTATACAACCAATAACAAAGTTTGAAGCATCTACATGTACGTGGAGTACCTTATACCAATTAGGTGCTTTCAATATTGGAGCTGAGGTGAGAGCTTGCTTAAGATTCATGAAGGATTCTTCACATGCCTCAGTCCATTCAAAGTGCGTAATCAAGCTATACATGGGTTTTGCGATTATAGTGTACATGTAGATGAACCATCGGTAATATCCACGATGTCCCATGACGGCTTGTACCCCCTTGACTGTTGTTGGTCTAGGAAAATCAGCAATGACATGAATCTTCTCAATATTGGTAGCTATGCCATTTTTAGACACTATATGTCCAAGAATTTTCCCTTGTCTTCCCATGAATGTGCACTTTTTAGGATTTAAGCAAATCCTATAAAGTCTACATTTCTCGAATACCTTTTTGAGGTGTTCAAAGTGATCAACCCAGATTGAAAAATGTACGCATAGATCATCCATGTATACTTCTAAGAATTTTTGAAGATAATCTTTGAAAGCATGCCTCATCAATCTCTGAAATGTGGCTAGAGCATTAGTTAACCTAGACGGCATAACCTGATAGGAAAATATACCCCATTCTCTTGCAAAAGCAATTTTATGCTGATCTTTTGGGTCAACCAAAAGTTGATTGTATCCCGAAAACCATCTAAGAAGCTGTAGGATTCTTTTCCTGCCACTCGTTCTAAAACATGCTCAGTTATTGGAAGAGGAAAGTTGTCTCTAATGGTAGCTGCATTCACTTTTTTGAGATTAACACACACTCGTAATTTCCCATTCTTCTTAGGTACTACCACACTTGGAGACGCCCAATCCGTGTGTTCAATTTCATAAATGAATTTGGATTCCTTCAGTTTTTCAATCTCTTCTCTGATCTTCCTGGCAAATGTTTCGTTATAACTGTATGGTCTATGTCTACTTGGTTTCGCATCATCTCTCATGGGTATAGTATGTTGATAGATTTCTGGATCAATATCCTTGAGATCATTATAAGACCAAGCAAAGATATCCCGGTATTCCTTTAACAAGCTCAGCAAAAGCTTTTCTTCTTCTTCTGTTAGGTCATTTGTGATATAAGCCGGTCTAGGCTCTTCTCCTAGTTCAGCCAAGTCTACCCCTTTAGCATTTTCAGGTCCTTCGTAAGACTCGCCTTGTTTCCATAGTTCCCTAACAGGTTGTTTGATTATGATTTTCCGATCTTAGAGAGTATACTTTTTGTAATGGGATGGAACATGCATTACATCCTTACCATCCTCTTTTGTGGTTTCCATTTCGGTTGTGTATATCTCCTTTAGAGATTTTTTCAACTCTTGATATTTTTTTTCCGCTCGACTCTTGTCATGAGTGGTTTTTTATCCTGATGTTCTTCGTGATTACCCTTCCTTGATTTTCTTGATGTCTGATACATTTTTGAGTTTTTGTTTGAAGGATATCTACCCGTTATTTTGTCCTTCACACAATCATTAGCATCTATCTGCATCAGGAACTGTGTTTTACTGAAGACTGATGGCATAGGTCGTGCTTTCATGATATTGGTGTCTCTCTTTTGTCTATACCATTTTTGTCTTCTTGATTTCTGGTTTGGAAAGTCAAAAAACTTTTCCTCCCCACCCTTTAAGAGTAACTGAGCTCTTGTATGCTCTTTTTCTGACCCCGAATCTTTTGAGGTAGCTGAGTGTTCATCTAACACATCAGTTGCATCGTAATAGAGGTCAGAAAAGACTTGTTGAGCTTTCATCAAGTCCTTTGCTTCCTCATCTTTGTTTTCAATGTTAAGGACTGACATCATTTGGATGGGAATTATGTCGTAGCCATCCTCATTGCAAAATTGAGTAGGCATAGACGTATTCACACATACATCCATTGTTGCTAAAATTTGAGTCCACTCAAATGGTTCAAATAAATGATCTGGAAAGGGTTCAGGTATGTAGGCTTCGTCTATAGAGTCCCTTTCTAGGATGCATTCCTCTCCTCTTAAGTTCCATTTTCTGAAGCTCCGCACATCCAAATTGAGTGTCTTTGTTTAACCAAGATGGGAGTCTAGTTTCAACCGAAGAGATTGAATCAAACTCTTGGATGGGTGTTTTCAAGACATCTCTATAGGTGTGATCTTTTAGATTGACTCTTGTTATAGATCCCACTTGCGTCAAGTACAGATAGTTTTTTTTCCAATATTGGATAAGCTATACCTGTTGCATGAAAGGTCTTCCCAATATGATTTCATAGTTGAGTTTTTTTCCCAAAGTTTACTATGGCAAAAGTGTGCTGATATTCAATTCCACAGGAGTTGACTATCACTTTTTCTAGTAGCCCTAATGGTCTCTCAATGTGTCTGTCAGCCAGCTGCAATGTCATTCGCATTTGTCTAATGGCTGGCTGTCCCCAAGATTCCCATACTGCTTTAGTGGCTATGGCTATGCCAGCTCCACTATCCAGTATTTCCATGGTTTCAATGTCATTATATTTCACTGGGAGGGTAGTGTTTCCTTCTTCCCCTTCATAATATTCTCCGACCTTGTTCATAGGAATTGATCGAATCTCTTTGTTTTCCATTTCATTTTTTAATTTTTCTAAATGCTTAGAGATTAACCCCGTTATCCCCACCTTCTCTAGGGTTTTCTGTAAATCGTTCCATATGTATGGCCTGAGTTTCAACAGTTCTCCCAAAGTAAGAGTGCATTGGATAGGTGTAAACATGATTGAATGAATGTTGTCTACTTCTAGGGTCTGTTTGGCTCTTTTTACTTGAGTGGTCTTGCAAATGATGGATTCATCTTCGTTATCTTCCAAGTAAGAAGGTAACGTTTTTAATGTCAATGGTTTAGATATTCCTGAATCCTTCGATCCACAATCACCGTACAAGGATTGGAAATCCATGTTCATATAAGATAGTAGGTTATCCAACCAGAATTCCTCTATAGGAGCTGACTTTAAAGTTAGGCTCCCATCATTGATCTCTCTTACCTTTTCCCATAAGTGTCCTGGCTAGTCTTCCTCTACAAATGGAATTCCATCTAAGGCATCTTCGCTATCTGGCACTATAAGCTCTGGTTCATTTGTTTCAAGGTGGGGCTCTGCCACCACATGGGATTTTGGTGATGTTTCTTCTACCGCAAGCTCTTCTAGTTTTGCAATATTTTCAAGCTTGGGTTTTTGTTTATCCAGCATTTCTTTCATGATTCTTACCAAGTTTTGATAAGCCTCCAACTTTGCTACTTCCATGTCTGGAGATGGATAGTTTTTCCATTTGTTTTCCATGTTTTGGCCTGCTTTAAGTCCTGCTTGGTAAGCTTCCAAGGCAGCATTAATAGGCTAAAAAAATTTATCGACCAGAATGGATCCTCCACATTTCACGGTTGTTTCCTTGAATTCACTGCTAGTTTCTTTCAACTTGTCCTGGGCTAGCATTTTTGCTTTCTCTTCGTTTTCAACACGTTTTTGTTTTCTCATCTCATATCTTTTGCTTCTGCTCCTTTTGATTCTTTGAGAAGAAAATTTTGTGTTCTCCAAATCATCAGAGGAATTGTGTTTCTTTTTCTTTGCCTGGGTTCTAGTGATTACCTTGATTGGAACAATCGGTTCGCTCTCTGATGAGCTACTAGGCATCACTTGGACTATGTTTACAACAATTTTTCCCTTGTTCAAAGGATTCTTAGGACAATCTTTTGGAAAGTGTCCTCCCTTTTTGCAACATTGTATGCAATAGGCTTCGATTGGTTTGAGATTTTTGTCAGGCTCTAGACATTCGTTCTTCCAATGGTCATCAGCACCACAGTTATGACAGTTTCCTATTTTGGGCTTCATCATGGGTATTCCCATGGGAGGTCTGACACCTTGATCAACTACATAATACATTGGTGTGAGCTCTAGTGGAGCATAAGTCATGGCTTCCTCAATTGGTGGTGGATGTGGACTATACCAATCTCCCTCTACCATTACTTAGATGGACTAGGCTTTGCATAGGGTGTAACAGGCACTAATGCTTATTCATCTATGACTCCTTCCGAGTGCATGTACTTTACAGACACCACATTATGTCTTGGATACGGAGGTTGTTGTCCCAACACAGGTTGAGGTCTTTCCATACCCATTGGTGGTCTTTGAGCTTGGGCCATATTAGGCTGATATCTGTACATGGGTTGTCCCTGGGGCCTCATGGGCATGTACTGAACATTCCCATCATACTTTGGTCTGAAGTAGCACTCTTGGGTCTCATGGTTGGTCCATTTACCCTCGATTGCACACCATTTATGTGGCCTAATTGGTTGTCTTTGTGGAGGTATCCATTGTCCCGATCCTCTCATAGGTGCTTTTTGCATATTGTTCATCATGTCATTCATCCTTTTTAGCATATCTTTTATGGCTGAGAGTGGTGCCGCAACAGCTGTTCCCACTTGTGCTGGTTTTGTGGATGCTGTCTTCTCACTTTGGTTATCCTTAGGGACATCCCGTTCATTGAAGATCTCACAATTGTCTCCTAGGTCAATAGCATCAGACACACATGCTTCTAGGGTTGTATTCTTTTTACTATAGAGTATAGCATGAAGTTCTTTTTTTAGAAGTCCCTCCAAAAACAAGGATACAAGTCGTTCTTCTGCAGGTATCTCCATCTCTGGGCATCTAGCAATATATTGTTTCATTTCGGCTGCACAATCCCTAACAGACTCACCATGTTTTTGTTTAAAGTTGTAGATTTGAGCTATCGTATTTAGGTCACATTATCTCTCAAGATGGCATCCAGATGGATCCATCAAAGTTAGAGGTAATAAAAGGATGGCCTAAACCAAGGAATCTTCATGAACTAAGAAGCTTTATAGGTATGTGTGCATACTATAGACGCTTCATAGAAAAGTTCTCACAAATTGCGGGACCATTACATGACCTAACAAAAAAAAGTGTTAGGTACACATGGTCTGCTAAGGAGAACAATGCTTTCGAAAAGCTTAAAGAAAATCTTATCTCTCAACCTGTGCTTACACTACCGGATCTCTCAAAACCATTTGAGGTCTAATGTGATTCTTGTGGTGATTGCCTTGGAGCTGTTTTACTCCAAGAAGGGCACGCCATAGGCTATGAGAATCGAAGGCTCGACCATGTTGAGCAAGCTCTAGGCATATATGAAAAGTAACTCCTTGTAGTTCTACATGCCTTAGACTCATGGAAGCACTATTTATTGGGGACTCCTTTTATTCTGCGAACGGATCACCAAAGTCTTAAGTACTTCATGACGCAGACCAAGCTCTCCGACAAACAAATGAGGTGGGCAAATTTCATTTCGCAATTTCATTTTCATATTGCTCACATTGCTGGCAAGCATAATCAAGTAGCCGATGCACTCTCAAGATGGCCGAGAGTGAATGCGGTTTCCATAGCAACTCACAATGATCTATCTTCAATGATAGATGAGTACGCTATTGATCCCGATTTTAGAGATGTGATTTCAGCCCTTGCATTAGGGAAGAAAGAAGAACCATTTACTTTACAAGATGGTTATCTTCTCTATGGCAATAGACTATGCGTTACTAACTCACTACGTGAGAAAGTAATGTATGAATCTCATGCTCCACCGTATGCGGGGCATAGAGGGATTCAATCTACCTTAAAGGGAATTGAAACATATTTCTATTGGCCTACCATAAAAGTGAACATACAAGAGTATGTTTCTAAATGTGTGGTTTGCCAAAAGACAAAATTTGATAGAGGGAAGAAACTTGGATTGCTTCAACCCTTGCCAATCCCTAATTCACCATGGGAGAGCATATCCATGGATTTTATCTTTCGATTGCCTAAGTCTATCCATGGGAATACGGAAATATGGACGATAGTAGACAGGTTCAATAAACAAGCTCATTTATACCTGTCAAAAAGACTATCAAAGCCCATCAAATGGCAACCCTCTTCATTTCACAAATTTTCAAGTACCATGGCTTGCCAATGTCTATAGTGTCGGATAGAGATCCTAGAATGACTAGTAATTTCTGGAAGGGTCTCTTTGAGAATTTAGGAACAAGGCTAAACTTCTCTTCGGCCTATCATCCACAAACAGATGGCCAAAGTGAAATAGCTAACCTAAAAATTCTCGATCTACTAAAAGCCTATGTAATGGAAGTAGATCAGAGATCCCAATGGGAGAAGTACTTACCCTTAGTGGAGTATGCTTACAATAACACTATACATACTTCCACGGGAAAAGCACCTTTCGAGGTAATTGAGGGAAGATCAAAAAGTCCCTTGCTACTTAAGGTACATGGGAAGATCTTCGCTGCTGCAGATGAGTATAGCCGAGACCTACAAGAATCTTTTCAAAAGATTAAGGATGCTATCTCTATCTCATAGCAAAGGCAAAAGGCTGCTGCTCACAAGCACAGAAGAGTGCAAGCCTTTAAGGAAAACGATTTGGTCTTGTTAAAGTTTCCCAAGGCTTGATTAAGGCACACAACGGGCAAGAATCCTACGGGCCACCAAAAGTACTATGCTAAACTAGCAAAAAGGTACTATGGTCCCTTCCAGATTCTTAGGCCAATCAATGAGATGGCCTATCAACTCAAGTTGCCCAATTATTGGCTCATACACAATGCTTTCCATGTGAGCCTACTAAAGCCTTACAAAGGAGAGCCACCTCAAGAACCAACTATTGAAGAACCACCGGAGATCGAGGACCAAGAGGAGGTGCTGCAGCCCGAGTCCATTCTCCGACATGAAGACAAGGTATTAAGAGGCTATCCGACGATATCTTATTAAGTTTAAGAATTATCCTTTTGAAGATGCTAGAAAGATGCAAGGCATACAATTAAAGGATAACCTAAACCTTGTCAATGCTTACAATGCTTCCCAAGAGTAAGCAAATGTATAAAATGTTAAAAATGAACAAAGTTTTTGTCTTATAAGACTCTCTTTTTCTTTATTGTACACAAAAATTAAGTAGTATGCATGCTTAGATCAAGTTTGCGGAGATGACGTCTCCCATGTGCAGACATGCTTGTGGTAGCCTCAGGCTCTCAGGTGCCAAATGGACTAGTCATCCATTGTGGAATGATGTCGTAGGGTAACATAGGGATCCTCTACCAGCTAAGAAAAGGACTCATGAATATGCTTTATCTTCTCTACACCATAGTCAAGGACGACTATGATTTCAAGAGAGAGGTAATGCCATAATAATCAATATCTAATTCTCCTAAATGATTTTTTCATATTAAGCTGATCATTTAATGTGGGGAAGTGCCAGGGGAGAAAAAGCTAGAATATTGGTTAAGCTAGCAGACCGGCCACAATAGGGATCCAAAGGAGGGAAAATAGAGATCCAAAGGGGGGGCCATCTGCTAAAGAGCCATGTGCAACAATGGGCTAAAAAGACCCTAAGGTTCAGCCCATTAAGACTTCCAAAATGCTAAGGTTCCAAAATTCAAAGGTTGTGTCCAAAGGTCAACCCTAGGGGAAATTGGATGCTTTGTGTGTAACTAAAAAGTCTTTGCATATCCCTACATGGGAGGGGGCTAGCCCTTCTTATAGGGGATGAGAGAGAAAGTCACACACACACACAGGCTCCCTTTACACAAAGGGAATTAGGGACACATGTCAGCTCCCTAGCCCAGATGCCCACAAGGTGTGCCCAATTCCTATTGGATGGCCTTGGAGGTGGACCAATGAGAATTAGGCTAGAGTAAATCTAGTTTAATTAATTTAAAAACACTTAATAAAAGAACCAATGAGAATTAAGTCTCCTAGAAGACTATTGGACAGTCTCCCAAGGGGTCCAATGAACATTCAGGAGCCCAATGGCTTGCCTGATTCCTATTGGCCAGGAGGCAAAGGGGTCCAATGAGATTTTAGTTTAATTATTAAATTACCTAAAGCTCTCACAAAAGGGGAAAGGGGGACACATGTCAGAAGGCTATCACTTATGCTGCTTAATAGCCATTGGCTTGATTTGGGGAGGTCCAATGGGGAGCCTGCAAGAGCAAATAGCAAGAGGGATCGCCCAAGAGAGAGAGAGGGGGCTGATTTTTGCAAGGCATTATCACACACAAACTCACACAATCTCATGTGTGAAGAAAGAGAAGACTATCTCTTCCCAAGATTTAATGGAGAACTCATCACCTACTCCAAGCTTGTGAGATAGAAGCCTACATCGACACACTCTTGGCTTGTGGATGCAAATCCAACCAAGAGCCAAGCTTCAATGCATACTCATCTCCTCTACCAAGCTAATTACTAACCTAAAGCTATGCTAATATGAGTGATTATGTGAGGAGATGTACATCTTTCTCGTAAGATACTCCTTCTTCCTCTCAATCTACTCTCATACCCTGCTAGCTCTCACCATCTTCGAAGGTGTGAGAGATCTTGGGTCTGAGAACGGGGATAATTAAAGTTGTGTTTACTAAGTGTTTTGCTTAGTGCATGAAGCTTTCATCTTCATTGCACTAGCTAGTCTTGAAGGAACACAAAGAATTGTATTGTACAATGTCTCTCTTGATGGGAGAAACCATAATACAAAGCCTTTGGAGGGGGGACCGGCTCCATGCAAATCCAGTCATCAACTATTGTTAATAGCTTAATTTCTCTCTCTTTTGAAAGTATTGTTGATGCTATCTAACTAGGTGTTATGCTTTTTGTTGCTCTCTCCACCCAAGCACTCTTGTAATTCTCATTAGGAATCTATTCTAGTGAAATGCCCACTATGTTCATGCTAATTTCCGCTACACATAAGTTTTTAGACCATTAAATGTTACATTGGTATCAGAGCACAAGGTTTCTCTTTTCTTGCTCAAGAAGGGAGGTCCTCAAGCTAGCTATAAATGGTTGGTATTATTAATTGCATGTGAGTAAGTAGAATAGGGATTTTTCAGCCTTGCAGTGCGCTTGCCGTCGTGCAGTTAACCGGGCATCACCGTCGAGAGCTATGGTCTTAATAGTGGAGTCCTACGGGGCTTGCCTATGGCTTTGACACAAATTTCTTAAGCACCTTACGTTAAGGTCACTAGCCAAGTTTCATCAAGTTTTGACAAAATTTTGGTCAAATGGTCATCAATTATCTGTCCGGAGACTAACTTTGCAATTTTAGTCACAATTTTCAATCCAGTGCTTCAATTCTTACCAAATTTGGTTTGTGGGCTTATTACAACATGGTAAAGCTAGTGGTTTGCCAACTTGGTCAAAAAAGTTCAAAAACAGGGCAGATGTAAATAATCGTGATTATTTACATTTGACAAAATTTTGCAAGTTTTTGGTCAACTAAGCATGTACACATGTTTATCACATCAATATAAGCCTATGGATCAATTTTTAACAAGTTTGGATAAATTTTTACCCAATTTACAAGCAAGATTCAAAAATTCAGTACAAACTTTAGTTTTTACCCAATTTTTGGCCAGTTTAGTGATCCAAATCTTTTGGGCCTTTACAAAAGTTGTTTGTACACATGCAATGAGTCAATGGTATAAACCTTGGCCAATTTAAAGCAAAAAGTTAATAATCACGATTATTAACTTGAGTTTTGAAATGAGCACTTTTTTGCAATTTTCTCAAAGACAGTGAGTCTTTTTATGATGTTTTTTAAGCCTATAAATCAAGTCAAAACTTAATTTGGCCTAAAATGTCAAGAAAAAGTAAATAATTTGAGTTTTGGTCAACTTCTTGAAATTTTTACCTCGAAGTGTCTTTGAGCTAACCCACTGGTTCGGACAACTCTTAGGCTTATTGTCTAGTTGGATTGAGTGAATTCGAGTCTTTTCAAGCTATTTCTAGCCGTAGACTTGAAATTCTACAACTTGACATAACAACTCACACTTGATTCTTTCAGAGAGAGCAATGTTCTGAATGCACCTCGGATCCTACTTACCCTACTCCTAGTTTCTCATGCAATGGGGTTGTGGACAGTGTCCACAAACACTCGTTTTCTTGTGTTTTTTATGTTTTTCAGAGTCTTGATCTTAAGACTTGTCTCGTCTACCAATTATTCTCCAAATCTTAATCTAAATCTACAATCCTACAGTCCTAAAGGCACTTAGCAAGTACGATTACTTCCAAGCTACCTCTACACAGCAAAAGACGACACTCTTAAGCTATGCGGTGTGGTTTCTAGAAGAAAGTTTTGAACTCTAGGCAAACCTAGAGGAAGTTAAAGGACAATTACACAAGACACTCATGTTTTTCCCTAGTTGAGGTCTCTTCGATCCCGACAGTGGCGCCAAATGTGGAACGCATGTCTAACCTCACCATCCTATCTTATTGCAGTATTAGCGAGAACCACGATTAATTTGTCAAACCATGGGACGAAGCTGACTCGACTAGTGCATAGAGGCTACAAGAGGTTGTCAATCTCTCGAAAAACAACTAACAACTCGCATCTAACTCAAGCTACACTCAAGTGGCTGAAATCACCAAAAGCCAATCGCTCATCGACAAGCAAATCACATCTGTTACACCATCAAATGACATCCAATCGTAATGAAACTTCTAGGACAAGTTTAATTAGACCTAAGCACACATGTCTATGGCCTTAAACCCCACTTTAGGTCAAGTTCCAAAATCACGATTATTAATAGCAGTGGATTTTTGACCTAGTCGTTTTTGATCCAGAATGCATCTAAATGTTTAGCAATGATGCCCCATTACCCCACCTATGCTTAGTTTTCGATTTAAAAATGTAAATTCCTAGTTATGATGAAATAAGGCTGCGGTTCGGCAACGCCAAAAGCTACGAAATACTATGAATAGCTTACGTCAATGCGTAGAGCTCTTACCTGTGGTTGCAATGCAACAAACACAATCGCAATGTGACAATCGGAGAGGGAGTAGGAAGCGCTAGAAGGAGAGAAGTGAGCTTTGTTAGCTCACTCTATGTATTTCTTATCCAAAAACTTGTAAAAAACTTTCCCAAACCATCCATGGTAGTAAAAAAAAGTAGATACACTCCGTTTATGCATTGACCTTGAAACAACAGAGATATCTTCTTTCAAGGAAGCTATCTTGGACAGGTGGTAGACCTTTAAACAATCTTGGACTAAAACCTCCATAACACAAGGGATAGTAGGTTGGACAAGTGGTGGACCTTTACCCCAAACCATCCATGGTAGTAAACAAAGTAGCTACACTCCATTCACACACTAACTTTGAAAAAATAGAGATAGCTTTGTTCAATAGATCTAGCTTGGATAGGTGGTGGACCTTCAAACCAACCTGAGCTAAAACCTCTAGAACACAATGGAAAGTAGGTTGGACAAGTGGTGGACCTCTACCCCAAATCATCCATGGTAGTAAACATAGTAGCTACACTACATTCACAAATTGACCTTCAAACAATAGAGATATCTTTTTTCAATAGAGCTAGCTTGGACAGGTGGTGGATCTTCAAACCACCTTGGACTTAAACCTCCATAACACAATGGATAGCAGGTTGGACAAGTGGTGGATCTCTACCCAAAACCATCCATAATAGTAGTCATAGTAGTTACACTCCATTCATACATTGACCTTCAAACAATAGAGATAGCTTCTTTCAATAGATCTAGCTTGGATAGGTGGTGGACCTTCAAACTGCCTCGGGCTAAAACCTCCATAACACACTAGATAGTAGGTTGGACAAGTGTTGGACCTCTAGCCAAAACCATACACTCAATTAGAGTAGAGATATGACTATTCAATAGAGAAATCTTGGATAGGTGGTGGACCTTCAAACCACATAGGGATAAAATCTGTATAACACAATGGCTAGTAGATTGGACAAGTAATGGTCATCTGCCCAAACCACCCATGGTAGTAAACATAGTAGTTACACTCCATTCACACATTGACCTTCAAACAATAGAGAAAGCTTCTTTCAATAGAGCTAGCTTGGATAGGTGGTGGTGGACCTTTAAACCACCTTGGGCTAAAACCTCAATAAAACAATGGATAGTAGGTTGGACAAGTGCTAGACCTCTATCCCAAACCATCCACGCTATCGGAGTAGAGATATGACTATTCAATAAAGCTAGCTTGGACAGGTGGTGAGCCTTCAAACCACCTTGGGCTAAAACCTCCATAACAGAATGGTTAGTAGGCTGGACAAGTGATGGACCTCTATCCCAAACCCTCCATGGTAGTAAACATAGTAGCTAGAGTCCATTCACATTTTAACCTTAAAACAATAGTGATATATCCTTTCAATATAGCTAGCTTGGATAGGTGGTGGATCTTCAAACGACCTTGGGCTAAAACCTCCATAATGTAATGGTTAGTAGGTTGGACAAGTGGTGGACCTGTCTCCCAAACCATCAATGGTCGTAAACATAGTAGCTACACTCCATTCACACATTGACCTTCAAACAATAGAGATAGCTTCTTTCAATAGAGCTAGCTTGGACATGTGGTGGACCTTCAAACCACCTTGGGTTAAAAACTTTATAACACGAGGGATAGGAGGTTGGACAAGTGGTGGACCTTTGTCCCAAACCATTCATGCTAATAGACATAGTAGCTACACTCCATTCACACATTGACCTTGAAACAATAGAGATAGTTTGTTTCAGTAGAGCTAGCTTGGACAAGTGGTGAACCTACAAACCACCTTGGAATTAGGATGGACAATTGGTGGACTATATTATTTAATAACAACTAAATTTGTTTTATTTCCAAGAATATATGGCACCAAAAAGAAATGTTACAAGGGTGGCTGTCTCAATTGACTATACTTGCAATGATCAAAGGAATTGGTATCTGGTTATATATGGTGTGGAGGGTGTACAATTTCATAAGGTGCATCTATTTATTGCAAAGAAAGAGAATGCAGTCTATTTGAAGATGTTGGCCAAGTTATGGTAGCCTCTATCTCTATAGTTGATGGTCAACATGTGGAATGCATTGATATTGTAGTCCCAATGAATTAAGAGTTCCAATTATCTCCAGGAGCATATGCATTTTCACGCATGTCTCAAAATAAAGATGAGACAATGTTTTCTCGAGGATGGAAGATTGAAGAGTCAACTCAAGGTGTCACAACAAATCATCTTCAAAACTCCATTATAGCCACACTACAGGAAAAGAAGGTGAAATATTCACGACCACCTATAAACAAGAAAGTCAAAGTGCAAAAAGTAGCACCTAAGGAGACTAGTTCTATTTTGGACGTAGACAATGCATCTCTAGCATCCTCAACACAAGGTTCATCGTCCAAGAGTTGTGGATCCATAATCTCTAGAGGTAGAGGCTATGAAAGGACACGAAAAAGATACAGGTGGAATAAATAAGTATATAAGATATTTCCATTTCCAATATAAGGAGTTTGATATCTCTATTCAAAATTGTTGACTAGCTCCTGATCACTATAATGTACGTACTATTGATGGAAAACATGCTGAAAGCATGCTATTTGGATTTTCCTAAAGTACAACTAAGCTTGCATCTTGTACATATTTAATGCTTTTCAAAATGCAAAGGCAAAGCAGGGTACACCTTTGGTAGCAGAAGAGGTACAAGAGGGGAAACTACAAGATCATCACTATTGAATTCTTGATGGCAAACATTCAATTTATGCTCCAAAAGTTTTGCTTCACAATGAACAAAAAAACAATGAGATATTCAAAGATTGAAAGGCTCGTCTTGTTGTAAATTCTCCTCCAATGGTTGCAACTGCTATACCTGCCATTGCAAATGATGAGGCTAAAGCATTGTATGTCAAGCAAAATTACAGTCAAATATTGCGGCATTTGCAAAGTCAATGGATCTATTCAGGACAACCATCAAGGGCAGCAACTGGAGTTGCAGAGGGACATACATCTCGTGCTAGATTGCATATTACTCTCTTTCTTATTCTTTCTTATTGTCTTTAATTGAACACTTGAGTTCAATCTTCTCATTGGTGTTATATTTCTTTCTAGACTTTTCTTCGATTGGCAAGAATGAGTGCAACAGTAAGTTGGATTGCTAAACACGCACATATGGTTACAAGCTGTGGATATGGAGTTGCTATAACCTAACAAGAGTGCAAAACATCACACAAAAATGTTCCCAAAGAATTATAGCAAGTTCAAGATCTTTATGAGTAACAAGTGTTACCAAAATCCAAACATAATGTTAGGATTTAGAAGGGTTTATCATAAAAACTTGAGTGATATTTGGAAGATGTTTGAGGACTTGGATGCAAAGAATACCTTGATTTTTTAGGATAGTCTATATAGGATGATGTGGAATATGCCAGGAACATATCTTATATTTCCAAAGATGTGGAGGAAAACACCTGAGCAGCTTCAAAGATTCTTGCAAGAAACAATTATTCCATGGTTACTTGGATGGTTGTATGCAAGAGACAAGAAATATTATACCCGTAACACAATTATAAATCAGTATAGTGATCTTGAGACAAATCATGTCCTCCATGTGTATGCGTCAAGGCGATAACATTAAAGAAGGTTGACAATGATCCTTTTTATGGCCAGATGATGTCCTTTTAGTATGATGTGTATTTGTATTACTATATAATTCAAAGATTATTTTTAAACAAATATGTGTCAATTTGATGGACACTTGCATGGAGTACACCCTACTCCAAGGGGACTTGCATGTATTCTACAGGCTATCCTATTATAAAGAAAATTATTTGTACACGGAGTGCACCCTTCTCTAAGGGGACTTCCATGTATTACTCCAGTGTATGCTATTATAAGGAGAATCCTATGTGATGGATCGTGCTCTGTTCTAAGGGACTTGTAATGGAGTGCACACTACTCTAAGAGGACTTCCATGTATTACTAGAGTGTATCCAATTACAAGGAGAATCCAATGTAATGAAAAAGCATCCTGCATTAGAACAAAAATGTGTTATTGAACTGTACCCTAGTGTAAGGGGACTTCTCTATATTACTAGAGTGTATTCAAGTCTAAGGAGATTTCAATGTAGTTCTTGATTGCATCTTGTTTTTGGGGACTCATTTTACTAGATTATGGTTGTGTTTCATCATGATATATTTAAAAAAATTTATTTTTGTTCTTTAGCAATTCTATATCATTTTATCTCAAGGTTGCATCCATTTGTAACTAGGAGAAACTTATGTTCAATATCAAAATAAACCTTACAAGTATGGAATGGAGAATTCATGGATGTGCAAGAAATATCTTGGTCTTGGCACGCATGTTTGCCTAAAAATTATTATTTTTGTGTCCTTTATATAAAAGAGTTTTAGAACCTACAAGTCTTTGAAAGGAAAAATATAAAGTCTAATTGTTTGCATTGGGAGAAAATCATGGACTTTGAATTGTGTGAGAGACCTTTGTTTTTGGAGAAAAATGTTTGAATCAAGAATGGTTATTTTACATCCTCCATGTAAGAGAGTTTTGGAAACTAAAATATGCTGAGAGGAAAACCATGGAGTCTAAGTGCATGTATTGAGATGTCAATATATGCATGCATATCTTTATTAGGGTCTAGGCATAATTGGATGCTTGTGGACGTTAACTTTTCTAATTTTGTATAAAATAACATATTTAATGTTTTCTTGTGGGTAGTATTTATTTCATTATATATGTTTTTAGCCTAATTTCTTGAACTTCAAATAAAACCTTCTACGTTGCAATGGAGAAGTACTTAGAGATATTTTTATGTAATTATGTTTGCTTACCCTTTCACTAATTGTAGCTTAGATAAGAAGTGGAATTTGCATTCCTCCATAGCCTATCCTAGACAAATGCACCTTGAAACTAGCCCTCCTATGTTGCAATTGACATATTCTACACATTTTATAAATGGTTCATACCTTAAGTGAAGAATGTCTAGATTAGAGGTGTATGTTGCTTTGAAGTCATCCACAAGTGGGTTTATTTTTCAATGGGTGCTAGCTTGGACAAGTGGTGGACCTTGAACTAAAAATTCAGGTGCTCCATTTGACCTTAGCTTGAACAAGTTGTGGGCCTTCAAACCAATGTCTCCATGTTAAGATAAGTCGTAGGTAGGACAATAGAGTATAAACAATGAAAATGGAATCAATGTACTAGTCTCTTAATGGTGCAACAACCCAAAACCATAATTTTTCTTGGCCAATGTTTCTTTCAAATGTTTAGTCTAGTACAAAATGTCAACACCTTGTACATGATATATTGAAAGTTGTCCAATTTTGGAATTGGGATTTTCCCACTTTACCTAATATGTTCTTACAAGAAATTTGCATCACGCCATTATCATGTTAAGCAGCAGTGATGATGCATAGCGGTTCCAGGATGAGGTCAACAATCGCTCACCATTCAGTCAAGTGTTTGGCAAGGAGTACTCTTCCTTGGAGCCATCTCTAGATTCATTGTTGCAGGTGTGCAGGTAGTGGTGTGTGTAGCCTCGATAGGTTCTCATGGTGGGGGAATCCCCACAATATGACATCGCTTGTGGCAATGCTGTTGGCACCCTTACATGTCTAGTGGGTCCCCTCTTCTGCTACAACAATATTGATAGGCTACCCCTGCATCCCATTTTCAAGATACATTCTCTGTTGTAGCTCAAGCACTAGATTCAGTGAGTCCAGATAAGGCGCTCGGATTTCCATGTAGTAAAATCAAGGGCTTAGCTCGGTAAGTTCTCATTCCTAGCATAGATATGCGGTATTATCGTCACATTGCCTTTTTTGAGTGTTGCAAGAGGACTAATCATTAGTTTGTGTGACACGTCTGCTGCTTATTGAGTCGGCCCTCATCAAAGAGAAGGACACAAATTTTTAAGTTGGCATTATGCACCATTTGTAAATCATTCACATTGATGCGTTGTTGAAACTAAGGATTTGCTACCCTGTATGGAATGTCAAAATTTTCACATCAATTCTGTCAAAGCTTGTGAAATGACCAATCAGGTCACAATCCTCAAGTAACAAGCATTTTGCATTGGGTTGTGCTTTTTGCTCGCCCCCCTTTGCAGTCTCCTTGAGTAACTAGCTTGGAAATATGAAAGCTAAAAACTAAAAACGTTGATCTGGTTTGGAATTGTGATTTTACAATGAGGCTAGGGCTGAAATCTGAAAACACTGTGCTGATTCTATTGCCATTGGTGATGGGCTGATGCAACCTAAAGCACTCTCAAAAGAAGAGCAAATCTTTAGATTTCTCTGGTTTTTTGGGCCGAAAATCAACTTTAGAGGTGGCTAGTGGATATAAGAAGCATGCTCGTTTGAAGGATGACTCAAATTTATCTTGCCTTTAGAGCATGCTCAAATTTGACCTTTTTAGAGTCAACATCAGAGGCAACATGGTTTTTAAGGAGCTTTGCCTCATTAAATACAACATCTCAGCTGCGTATAACCCTTTGAAGTTGAGGTAGCCATACTTTATAGCCCATCATTCCTTCATCTCCATATCCCATGAAGATTCCTTTTATGGACTTGGCATCAAGCTTGTTCCTCAACTCAACACTTACATGCACAAATGCGTCACAATAAAAAATGTGTAAGTGGTCATATGAAGCGGG
Organism: Adiantum capillus-veneris; assembly: GCF_014529385.1. Classification (NCBI taxonomy): domain Eukaryota; kingdom Viridiplantae; phylum Streptophyta; class Polypodiopsida; order Polypodiales; family Pteridaceae; genus Adiantum; species Adiantum capillus-veneris. The sequence continues at coordinate 84,183,851 of NC_140951.1, read as the reverse complement.
TTTGCCAGACCAAACCCCTTCAGGAATGACAGCTTTCAACGTAGTGTGAGGTGAACGATTGCAAATATGTATCGCCGTTTTAATGTCTCTCCCCAAAAATACTTGAGGGAGATTAGTGGTGGAAAACATGCATTGAACCCTCTCACACAACGTCATGTTATATCTCTTAGCCACACCATTAGACGAAGGCTTCTAACTCTCTCTTGATACCATTCTCTTGGAAAAACTTACAAATTCACCAAATATGAACTCACCCCCATTGTTTGTACGCAAGCATTTCATCTTTCTTCATGTTTGGGTAGTCACAAATGTATGAAAAAATTTCAATGAAGCAAACGTGTCACTTTTATTCTTGAGCAAATAAACCCATATTTTCCTAGAGAAATTTGTGACTTCAAAAAGAGGGTCACAAAATCAAATAAAAATCAAGGGAAAGAAACCAACAACTAAGGTTAGTGGTTGCCACAGCTTCGTGACATGCCCCTCTTGAAATCGCAAACCTCCTTGATTGCATGCCAAATATACATGCCATAGATGATTTATTGTGATTAGCACCCTTTTATCATCACATGTATTTGTAGGAAAGATCATTAAACATAGATACAGTTGACTTAATGATACCTTCATACCTTTTTCATTTTGTCTACAATAGAAGTGAGCATAATACCTTTAGGATTTGTAGAGCAGTGTCCACTTCTATTGCACTGAATCCATATGTACATTTGATGTGCTAACTCCATCATTAACCTTCTTTTGAACACGTTGTGGGCGGGATGGAAACACACAGAATGCCTCTATAATGACCCGACACACACTCTTGGGAGGATACACACGCACACTACGGGGCACCACTCGGCTTACACAACCCACCTGGCCAAGACAGGAAACACATCTATGGAGTGAGAGGAGAGAGACTACCCATTTACCCACTCCACACAGAGAGACACAAACACATATACACCCAAAAAACACAACTCAAAAGAGGAGAATTTTAGATACAATTGAGCTTGGGCCAACACCAATGGGGCAAATAGCTCACACAATATGGGTAAAGTATGCCAGATACAATCACAAATAGGAGCAGAAGCTTCGCTTATAGGAGAATCTTACACAGCCAAAATAGCAGAAAAATGGTGAGTAATTTGGGAAAATGGATAGCGCCATCGCGTTCGGAGCGTCCCAATACCCCAGTCTACAATGTCAAAGTGCTCAAATCCGACCTCGGATGAGCAGTTTAGGGCCAAAACAGGCTCCAAAAACACCAAAAACACAGTTGCAAATGTTCCTCCTCTTCTCTCCACGTTTTTTCTGGTCTTCTCTCTGTTTTTTCAGTTCCCACACTTAGCTTTATCACTTGGGCACCCTTGGACTTTTAGTTGACCTCAAACGGACCCCGAACAGGCCAAAAACTGACCTCACAGTGCATAGTTGTCACCCTGCTGCATCCATACGCACACCTGGCACTCAGCTTTTTCCAATAATGCATCCCACAACCACGTGAAGTGGCCCCAAAATATGGTCATCATGATGACCTTTCTGCATAATTATCACAAGAAAACACCCACGTTGTGTCCGTACTCATCCACGTGCAAATATTGACCCCATTCGACCCCTTGACGCCACTAGATGTCATCTGACGCACCAGCTTACCTCATGTCATCGGCCCGCGGATAGCTTCCTGGAGAAGTTTTATGCGCTACCAACTCCTCATTATTATAGAAAAAACACACTGATAATGGTGATAGTAAAAAACGATGCACTATGTACATGTTGTCCTACCTGTATACATGTGGGCCCCACGTAACCACCTGGCTATGGAAAATGGGCAATTCTTTATTTGATGCACCATGCATGTGTATGTACATATGCGCAATCCCTTTCTCCAAAAAAATCCTAACATAATTTGCCCATCCCCTAGCCTGCTAGATCATTCGTGATCAGCAGAGCAAAAAGAGATGCTCATTCCAACTGGATCCCACACAAAAACACTTGGCATTCCTTGCATCAAAAGCTTAATCAAGCTTCCACCTGATTCCCAAGGAAAACCTGTAGAGATTCCATATATCAACCTTGCATCAAGAAAACCATCAATTACTTTGGCATAGACCGGCATGTGCAAATATATCTCTTTCTCCATAGCTGAGAGGTCTCCACTGATCATATGTGTCATCAATTCTTGCTTCTTTGACAATTCAACCTTGGTTTGCATCAACCCTTCAATCACTTCATAAGGCCCTTCACTTTCATCTTCAACCCCATTTGCAAATGCAACTAAACCAGACTCCTTGATTTCTTTGTCCCCATCAAAAGAAATGCAACATCAGCATCCTCATCACTGCTGGTAGTACTATCACTGTCCTCATCACTGTGGAATAGTCTTCATCACTAGACTCATCTTCATCTTCATAAAGCTCCTCCAATATTTTCCTTGTGTCCATATTATAAATCTTCTTGGCACCTGTCTTTCCATAGAGGCTAATCGTACCACGTCTCCAATCTTGAACAGCTCCCACTGCACGTAACCAGGGTCTGCCAAGTATAATAGGATATGCTCCCAACCCTGCTGGCATCACATGAAAATCAACCACTGACTTTGCATCATATGCCTCCACTTCTAAACTCTTTACAACACCCAAACATTTTACTTTTTGATGGTTTGCCAATTTGATCCGAAAGCTTGACACCCCAGTCACTGTGAGACCCATCTTCTCAACGCATGAGTGTGTTATGACACATATTTGGGCTCCACTATCCACATAACCTTGTCCCAGATTTTTTCTTTTGTGCCACACATCTACTATTGGGCAAATGTCTGGTAGCTCATCCATTGCCAACACCTTCACTGAACCACTCTCTGGCTCTTTCTCCATTGGGTTAACCATCCTCTTCCACTATCGCTTTAGCTTAGGCACCATCTCTATGAGCTGCCCAAAAGTAACATCTGCCTTCCTGCTTGTCAGATCCTCCTTCAAGTCATAGCTTAATTGCCCATCCCCTAGTGGAAAATCTGAAACATGAAACTTGCGACAAGCCCTTCTTTTTCTCTTGGCCTTGACATCCTCGCCTTCATGGCTCTTTCCCTTCTTCTTACTAGGACCTGGGGCACTTCTTCCTTCCTTTTCCTCTGTGGTCCTCTTCCCAATAGGCATCACTAATGTATCCTCTAGCTTTGATGCCTTCTCCAAGGTGACTACACTTAGCACTTTTGTCTTTCACTTTTCCTCCTGGGTTAATCCACTGGTTACTTCATCTCCCATAATTTCAATGCCATAATCATTTGCCCTAGTTAGCACCTATTTTGGCAATGGATACATGTCTCCCGCCATCCTTGGTGGCTTATCACATTGCGGGCTGATGTGTCCAACTCTTCGCAATTATAACATGTGGGCGTCTGCCTCCAGAACCTACCATTACTTTGTCCAGAACCATTCTTGGGTCTTTCTTCACCTCCTGGATTATTTGCAAACCTCCCTCGACCTCGATTATTTCCCACTTGGCCTAGCATGTTTAGGCTGAGATTCTTCATTAAATCTACCACTTGCCTCATGTCTTGCCTTAGCCCATCATCTTGTACTGCTGTAGTGACCACTGCTGGCATAACCTGAGGAGTAACAGAAACCACTGGTTCATGATGAACCCCTGACATGCAACCTTGCGAAGAATCCATAGGCTGAAATTCAGACCTCATGGGCAAAGACTCTACTCCTAATTGGCTCATTTTCCTCAGCTTCCACTCTTTGTTCCTTGCTACCTCTAGTGCATCTTCATATGTCCTAGGCTTCTTTAGCTCCACTCTCCAACGTATATTCTCCCAGAGACCAGCCAAGAACCTGGTGGGGGTACTTGTGGTGCTAAGGCCTTGCACATCCGCTCCCATGCCAATGAAAACTTACGTATGTACGCATCTACTGACTCACCTTCCTTCTGCACCAAACCCTGAACTTCTTACCATACTCTGTCAGGATCTTCTGTCTTCACAAACTCCACTTCCAATCCATGCCTTAGATTGTCCCAACTCAACCTTACGGGTGGATCAGCCACACGCAACTCCTCTTCAAATGCTTTGGACCAAACTCGTGCATCACTCTTCAAACAGATTTGGAGAAGACGTAACATCTGCGCCGGGTCATGAATCTGGTTGCTAATACATGCAACCTCCATCTTTTCCAAAAAGTCTTCTACATCTTCATCACTTCTTCCATGAAACTCCGGATAAGAGAAAGCCATGGCTACCCAAGTTACGATGCTTTGAGAAACCCTTCGAACACACGTGCAAGAACCCAAAACTTTTGATTGACTCAATTCCCAGAAACTTCAATGGAGCTCAACTTTAGATAAGGACAAACACATGCATATCAAATGAGTTTTCATAGTTAATCATCGGAATTACAACAAGCAAAGTACATTCCAGGATCTCTCGTAATATTCTTGGCCCGAGAAGAAAGACTATGCGCAAATGCTGAGCTTCAGCAACAACCTGTCCTTGCTCTTTATCTTCTTTAGCATTACCTTTTTAAATCGTAAAAGTACCCAATCACCAGGTGAAAACAACATTCAGGCGGTGATGATCAGCACCCCTTATCTGCTTTCTTGGATTCTTCTCCAAGGCAAGCTTGATCTTCTTATACATTTTGTCCATGTTTTCAACATATCAATCTGCTTTGGAACTTCTTTTCTTTGTGTGAAAAATAGGAGGAACCTTTCTACCACCCTCAACAATCTCAAAAGGTGCATTGCATGTTGATGAATGCACCGTATTGTTGTACGCATACTCAAGCATGGTAGATATTGTTCCCACTTTCCCTTATTATCTGACACATAGCATTTCAACAAATTTATGACAGTAGAATTAGCCTCTTTTGACTGCCCATCAGTTTGTGGTTGAAATGTGGATGAAAACTTACAGATTGTGGCATACCATGGAACTTGAAAAAATTGTAAAACAATTGTGCCATCTGGTTAAATTTTATCTTTTTCTTGACAAGAATAAAATGGGCCTACGTGTTGATTCTACAAATAATGGTCCATTTACCATCCTTCCCTATTGACGTTCTTGGAAGATCAAAGATAAAATCCTAGCAATGCTTTCCCATGTGTTTGCACAAAGGTATTCACATCTCTACTCAAAGTAGGTCAATAAAAGAATGTCTCAACCGCTTTCACTGTCGCATCTATACCATGATGCCCAACATACAGTGGAACATGGATTTCTACCATAACTTTATGTCGCAATGGCCTAGTGACACATAGTTTTCCATGCATCACCATAAAACCGTCCTTGAGGAGGTAGTGCTCATGGCATTGCCCATCTTGCAACTATTCAAAGATCCTTGCAATTGAAATCTTTATCAATAGCATATTGTTCATGTCATCAAGCTCATGATGATAAGGAATTGGCACAGCTGAAGTTTGTGGCTTTCTTGATAACGCATCAGCCACAAAACTCTTCTTGCCTTCCACATGCAGAATTTGGAAGGGGAACATAGAGAGAATGTTTTCATGTGCTTTTTGGATAACTTTAACTGCATCAAGAAGTATTGCAAGGTCTAATGATCTGTCTGGACAACAAAATCAACACCTAACAAGTAGCTTCCAACTAGAAAGCACATGGATCACGGCTAATAGCTCTTTCTCATAGATTTCATAGTCTTTTTTGGCCCTTGCAAGATTTTGCTCTCATAAGCTACTACTTGACCATCTTTCATTAATAGTACCCCAATACTATTTCCACATGCAACACATTGGACCACAAATGACTTCCTGAGGTCTGGTAAGACAATTACTAGATCTGAAGTCATCTTTTCCTTTAAGACAGTAAAAGCTGAAATCTCTTCTTGTGTCCACTTGAACGTGACCTCTTTCTTTTCCAAATCATGAAGGGGTGAATCAATCTTGGCAAAGTTCCTATTAAACCTTTTCTAGTAAGATCATAAGTCCAAGAAGCTACAAACGTCATTGCACAGTCTTCAAATTTGGCCATGTCCTAATTGCTTCAACCTTGGCAAGATCCATTTAGACACCTTCCTTTGACACTATGTGGCCAAGAAAGTGAATCTCTTCTAAGAAGAACTTCACTTTCTTAGGATTAACAAGCAACCTGTGACTGTGTATCTCATCAAAGACAATGGTCAAGTGATGCATATGATCCTCTTCATTCTTTGGGTAGACTATCATGTCATCAAAGAATGTGCCAACAAACTTTTGATGTGGGCAAAAGATTTGATTCATCATCCTATTGAACGTAGCAAGATCATTTGTAAGACTGAACGACATCACTAAGAACTCATACAGACTAAATGTCATCCTAAATATAGTCTTGTGCACATCCTCTGGCCTATACAAATTTGATGGTACCCACTCTTAAGGTCTATCTTGTTGAAAATTGCAGCACCCTCTAGTCGGTCAAGAATATCATCAATCCTTGGAATAGGAAACCTGTTCTTGATGGTATTCTTATGCAACACATGATAATCAATACACATGCGCCAAGAGCCATCGTTCTTTTGCACTAGAATCACTGGGGAGCAAAAGGGAGAAGAACTAGGTTGAATCGGCTTTTTTTTAATAGCTCCTCTACTTGGCCTATAATATCTTTATGTTGAGCCGCACTAATTGTAGAGGGAGGCCTATTTGGTGGGCTACAACCTGGCACCAAATCTATCGCATGATCCTTAGGCCTCTCAACGGCAACTGAAATGGTAGTGAATCAGAAAAATAGTCATTAAACTCTCCAAGAATGTTGACCTTTCTTTATGTAGCACATACAAATTTGAATGACAATTATTTTGAGACATCACATGAAAAAATCAAGTACACAGATGATTCTTAATTATAGAAGTGATAGCCGAAGCAGCAGTCCAAACTTATCCATGGCTATAATTGCGGGTTTTTGACCCAATTTTGGCAGCATAATGGCGCAAAAACCTTTGTTGGTCAAAAGTACACCTCAAGTACACTTCCCCATTCAATTTGGAAGCTTTCTAGTGAGTTGCAAGTCAATTTCAACGTGCTATAATTTCCTATTTTTTCACTCTCACGTGTCCAAAGTTATATTTAAGCATCTCAAGGCTTTCTTGAGGCTCCCTTGGGGATGTCGTGCAGTTTAGGTACGAAACCCTACACCTACAAAAAAACACAACAAGAGGTAATTTTTTGTTTTGGATTGTTTTGGGTGGAGCAAACACATCTATGCGTGTCTCTTCTGCTACCGCACGCAATGGAACAGTTCCCCTTTGAAATGGACAAGTCTTCACACGAGAAAACTCAATTTTTCCTTCACGATGGAATTGTGTGTATCTGTGTAGGATTAGCAATTAGCCAATTTGGTTCCTCATATAGAGGGCTCTTGCCTTGGCAAACATGCATAAAACCCCCATAATTGTACATGGTCAATTGAGAAGCCCGACTTACCATACGTGCAAAAGGGAGAGAGAGATGTGCAATAGAAAATCATTGCACTACATGAGACAAGGGAGAAGGAAAACTTCCATTAAAGCTGTGATCACTTGCACCCACTACTCACACACACACACTGTAGTCACGTATGAAGCCAAAAATCATCCCCCTCTCAAAATGGGTTGCCCCTCGTGGATGAGGCTTTTGGAGAGTGTGTGTGGCCTAGAGGTTGCTCTCCTATTGCCATGTGTCCAATTAATCCTAGAAATAGGAGTTATAGCTTGTTCACGTGCACATGACACTGAGGGAATGGTAGAGAGAGCTTGACAGAGAGGGAGAGGATGAGGTTGAAAGCCTGAGAGTGATGGAGCTTGAGGCTTTGAGCCTTGATGCTTGAAGCCTTGAGGGAGAGGGAGAGAGAGCCATAAGGGAGAGGGGGAGGTTGAGAGCATGATACAAAGGGTTTAAAACCCTTCTTTATATAGGAGAGGATGGGAAGGACCCCCCCCATCCCCACCCCCAAAGTTCAAAAGCTGCTCCAAAAAACCATGTTTTTAAAAAACAGGTCACATTTTTTTAAATTTGGGCATTCTGGCACTTGCATTCCATGTTCCATTTGTCGTTCCAACTATGCATGGGAAGGGAACAACGTTCTGTTCCCATCTCCATTTTGAGGATGTGCTCGGCTTGGAAACACTTTGCGGGAACGGGAGGGGGCTATTCCGTTTGTTCTGTGCTACTCTACTCAGATTAATATTCCATGCCCACTCACACTAGATCATGGGCTTTCTTGATCGACTTGGTCAACCCTTCAATAACCAACAACCCTCTTGGACATCTTGACCGCCTTAGTCGATCTTGTAATTTTATGACCGTCTTGATTACTAGACTCCCCCCCTTCAAATAAATAATTGTCGTCAATGATTAATGAGGGAAAATGTTTATGGACAAAATTATATGGCTCCCAAGTAGCATCGTTAAAAGGTAGACCTTTCCAGGCAACTAAGCACTCTTGAAAGACATGGTTTTCCAACTATTTCTATCTCCAGTCTGGTATCTTGTTTGAAATTTGATCAAAATATTCTAGTTCCTTTAAAGCAATGGTTCCTTCAATTGAACTATCATATTTGCAAATAAAGCACTAGAGAGGGGGAATGAGGAACACACCCAACAAAAATTACAATGCCTCCCTGTATCCACATCACCCCTAACCTCTTAGATTACACCTTGAAATAGGCTAATTTGCACTAATAGAACAACCTTTGCACACAAAACAATAATCTCATGCCTTGCAACTTGACTACTTAGCTTGTATGCATCTCAATAGCTCACCTCACCCTTCCCGACTCACACAACACCCCAATTCTGCCCTCTTTGCACCACACTATACACTGTGGGCACACACCTTTGCAAGCACCAATGTGTACACAAAGAGCGAGAGAAAAGGAAGGGGATGGGGAGAAGCGACACAAGGAAGTGGGGCAATGGCTTAGTATCATTTAGTACAGGGATAGTACAACCGCTCCAGAGCTTCAATGGCAAGCTTACATCTAAAACATCTCCCAGAGTAGAGTCTACAAACCTTCACGGTGCAATAACAATCCTTCAATTGGCAAAAAAGCCCTTTAATTTTCATGTGCATCTCCTTTTATAAGAGTGGCTAAGCCAAAAGAAAGAATAAAAGGGAGCTTCCCAGTTCGTGCACCTCAACTTGAGCTCATTTTGATATTTTTTTACATCACTTATACTTGCTTTATTCTTTTTAAAAACCTTTGCATGGGCTTGCCACCCCACCAAGATTCTTTTCCACTCTGCCTCTCTTTCACATGATATCTTGGTTACCTTGTCCGGCTTGGGTTTGGATTGCCCTTGGAACCACCTTTTGAACTGACTTTAATTGCCTTTGCTTCTCCCTCTTTATCCCGACAATTTGGAGTTCCCTTGGACCATCCTACTTGGTTGGCCAATTTTATTTGGTCGGCCACCCTCTCTCTCTCACCTCATGGGATTCACCCCTTACCCCCAAGCCCCTAGCACTAGTGATATCACTAGTGTGTGTGTGTGGGGGGGTGGGGGAGGGGAGGGGGTTATTTGTCTTTGCTTCAAAAGAAGGGGGGGCCTTGAGGGTGCAAGAATAGTCACTACCGCTTGCCACATCATCAATGGTCCCGGCAGCGCCTCCACAGGCCAACGCGTCGCCTTCACCTTCCAAAACAGCCACCGACGCTCGGCTGTGTGAGCGCTTGCAGAACCGCCATGCCTCACCACCATAAACACATAGGGGGAGAACTTCTTTCCTTGCTTCACACCCCATAAGGACCACGGCCCATCATATAAAGGCCTTCAACTTGGTTGCCAGCCGTACATGTGGGTTTATTTTTACATTACGTGGTAGCATATGGGGTGCCCCCCCCTGGCATGGGTTGAAAAAACCCCCATTAGCATAGGAAAATACAAATTTTTTAATGCCACTTCATTTCCCCCACCATTTCATACGTGAGGCTCCAATTGCCCGGCTATAAATACTAGTCAAAATCCCACTTTGTCGACTCCGACCCCCTTTAGCCTTCCGCATAGCTCTCAAACCGAGGCCGCAAAATAACACGAAAATTATTTGATGTCGCATTGTCTACAATTGATGCTGGCTCCTTGTAGTCGTATCTTGCTAACCAAGAATCTAATTGACAAGAGATCGACTTCTACGGACTTCATAGGTCATGTAACACATTCTCAAACTTTGTTGAGGCCCAAAAAAATGCCAGATGGCATGACTCTCCGTGTGGTCAACCCGGCCCATAACTGGCCCTCAAAAAAATTTCAAATGGCCATAACCTTCAATCCATAGATCCGATCTGCAGTCCAAAAAGATGGGTATTCTGCATAACTTGAGCACTACACATCTATACATTAACATCCACTTGGGCCACCTGTACCCAGTTTCCCTACCCATTGGGGATTTGCAATGCACTTCACGTTCAAACTCAAATATCTTGAGATTTGTAGCTCTATTTGAGCCGTCTGGACTTGTTCCTTCAACTACACAAGCTCTACATTTCAAGGCAAAGAGACTTCTCCTTGAACGTCTTTCATCTGCCTCCCAAATTAGCCCCTTTTGGAGCCCTTCTTGGCCTATAAACCACATCAGCCATAGATACCACTGCTACTTGTTTGCCCAAGAACTTTGTAGCTGTTCTGGTTCTTTGCCCTGCTTTTGCTAGCCTGCACATGTTTTCCCATGCCATCTTCTATGGTCGACCAACTTTGGCTGCACCATCATTGCCCACCCCCTAGTTGAACATTTATGTTCAACCATAAGAGACTGTTATTCCACTATAACAGTCTCTTATGTTCAACCATAAGAGACTGTTATTCCACTACAAATTGCAAACATTGAGCACACTACGAGAAAACCCAAAAAAACTCAATTGTATGTACATACTTTTATTCCTTAACGTATTAGAAGCCTGCTTAGGTTGGTTGCCCAACCCCCTTTCAAAATAAACCTTGAGATGCATACCATTCACCCTGTTCCTGAGAAAGCGACCACCATCCATCCTCATCGATGAATAGGTACCATTGGGAAAATATTGGTGGAACTTATAATGCCCTGTCCACATCTCTTCTGAAAAATGAAGTCGAGATAGCTCTCATACTTCATCACCAGATCACCCTTCTCAATCAGATTTTTTGGCAAACATTGGTTGAACTTCTCCACTCTTCTCTCCCATTGCTTCACATTGAAATTTGATGCTGGTTCATGGTCCATCTTCAAAGTTTCAAGACTTGCAATCTTATCCTGCAAAACATGTCGATGAGCTTTATCAATCCGCCACAAACCTTGGAGCACTCCTAACTGCACATGCACGGGTAACACTGCTTCCTTGCCATAGACCAACTCATAAGGAGTAAAGTTAGTCACTTTGTAAGAAGTCCTGTAATCCCACAAACATTTGTGAAGGTTAGACTCCCACTCTTCAACCTGCTTGTAGATGTACTTAGTAAGCATCCTAACTATCTATCCATTGGCACTTTCCACCAAACCATTGCACTGTGGATGGTACAGAGATGAAAATCGGTGTTGGATACCCAGCTTTTCCACTAGTGCACGCACCAACTTACTTTTGAATCATTATTCTCTATCAGATATGAGCACCCAAGGCACTCCAAAATAGCAAAATCAAAAACAAATTGAGCAACAATATGAGAATTTACCTCTTTTACCCCACCTAGTGAGATAGTCTATGGCCACCACAATATACTTCTTCTCGTTGGCTGATTTGGGAAATGGATCAATAGCATCCAAACCCCACTTTTCAAAGGCATCTTGTGCTATGATAGCCCCTTTCCATTTGGCTATCTATCTTCTTTCACCCATTACTTGGCATTGATGGCACGTTTTGCACCAATAGTGCACATCTCGCACAACAGAAGGCGACCAAAACCCGCTTCTTAAAATACTAAACAAGACTTGATCCTTACCTTGATTTCCTCTCTCCTCATGTCACTGCTCCAATACCATACCAATCTCCTCTATGTAAAGGACTCGGTGTAGCACTCCATCTCGATCGTGTATAATAAGATCTTCTCCTACTAGAGTGAACTTTCAAGCTCTCTGAATAATCCTCCTCTTTTGTAACTTTGACAACCCTTCTATACATTGACATGTGCTCAAGAAATCATTAATGTCTTTTAAAGTCTCTCTACCTGCATAAGTATCTAGTGCCACATACAAACTGGACATGTCAATTTGCACACGATTTCTTGCCAATCAATCTGTCTCTTGGTTTTGTTCCCTTCTAACATGTTTGAACTGCACTTCTTCAAAAAACTTCAACAACTCCTTTAAAGAAAAAAACAATTCTTGAAAGAGTCCCTCTTTACCTACCACTAGCCCAAAAGTTGCTTGATAACCAACAGAATATCATCTTTTATTATCAACCTAGATATGCCAAACACAATACACTCCTTCAGACCCAAATGTAAAGTAAGATACTCCGCCTCATTGCTGGTATGAACCTCCTCCAAATCATAAGCTTTTTTGAAAAGATTGTTGTGCCGTGTGGATCTTGGATGATCACACCTCCACTTACCTTTTGTGTTGCCGTTCTGTAAGCACCATCAAACCACATAGTGAAGGCCCCTACCAAGTTTGGTTCCTCTTTATCTTCCTCTAGCAGCACCCTTGGATAAATTGGTTACTCAACCTCTTTGTTGACTAGGATATCCGCCAGATGAGGCCGACTAGTGTGATCAACCATGAACTCAAACTCAAAATCCTGGAGCTCTATCACCCACTTCATGATCCGTTTCCCTGGCTTCTAGTGTAGTATCACTTCAGGTAAAAGATTATTAGCCATCAACACATAAAATTTACGAACGATCAAATACACTTTGAACTACTTGCAGGCAAAGACTAAAGCCATCACCCACTTCTTTGCTTCCATATAGGTAGCCTCTCCCCAATTTATTACCCTACTTTTGAAGTAAACAAGCTTGAAACTTCTCCCCACTTTCTGTAACAATACTGCTCCAATGGCCACCGTACCTACTTTCATAGAAATATAGAAGTCGTCCTCTTGGTTGGGAGGGCATACTGTAGGTAGCTGACATACAATACCCTTCACTTTTTTGAATTCTTCTTGAGATTCATCATCCCATTGAAATCCATGTACTTGTTGAGCCCTCTTTTGAAGTGGGTAAACATACTGAAACAACATCCAAAAGAAACATGACAGATACTTTAACTTATGCACGAACGATCCCAACCCTATCGCACTGGTGGGATGCTCCATTAGAACCAAAGCCTTCACTTTCTCTGGATCCACTTCTATACCATTTTGTGAGACCACATGGCCCAATAACTGAGCCCGCAATTGTGCCAATTTTCACTTCATTGGGTTCAACTGCCCTCCTTCCTCATCTAGCCTTTGAAAGCACAACTTCAACTTGGACAGGTGTTCCACCCAGGAACTATAATAGTCAATATCATCCATAAAAACTATGATGAACTTACCCAAGTATGGCTCAAACACTTTTTTCATCCACTCTTGAAACGTAGCATATGCATTTACTAGTCCAAAAGGCATCCTACGATAGGCAAAGCACCCCATGGCGAGATGAAAGTGGTTTTTAACTGATCCTCCAAAGCAATAACAATTTGAAAATACCCCAAAAAGCCATCCATGATAGAATAGCACTCATGTCCTGCAACCTAGTTTAGAATCTCGTCTTGAAATGGCAAGGGGTAGTGGTTCTCCTTGGTTTCAACATTCAAGGGCTTATAGTCTACGCATACCCACCACTTCCTATTCTTCTTTCGAGTAACGACACCAGGTGAAACCAACTCAGACTCTTTCACTGGATAGATAATACCTACATCAAGAAACTCATTGATCTCTTGCCATAAAGCCTCCTTTTGAATATCTCCCAGCCTTTGTAGCTTTTGTGCTTTTGGCCTGTATCCATCTTTGAGGAGGATTCAATGCTCCACACCTTTAGCTCCTCTTAATTCTTTATACTCCGTTGCAAAAAAATTGGGATAGGATGCACATAGAATCACATAACCTTCCTTCTCTTGCTTGGTTAAATTTGCACCTAGCATATCTTCCACCTTTTTAACCTTTAGACTACAAACTGGAGCTTGTATACATTCAGTCGAATTGGAAAAATCTATGGTGACCCCGAACAAATCTGTATCCAGCGTCAATAGGTCTTTATCACTGTCTTCCTCTTCAACATTGGTGGAACCTTCATCATAAGTTGACTCAGTCTCATATTCTAGCTGGTGCTAGAATCCCTGTTATCACCCCTTGCTTCCGGATGAAAGTGGCTCTCTCTAGTCCTCAGGTCAAAAACAATCCACTCTCCATTCTCTCAATGTGGTAGGGTAAATACCCCCTTCTCCCAATCTTGTTTGGCCCCAATTGCCAACAACCACAGCCTCCCCAATATAACTAGGTAAGCATTTTCACCTGCTTTCATGACAAAGAATCAATTAAGCAATCAATTCCCATGACCTTTAACTTCACATCCTGCACCACTCCCAAACATAAAGCTTTGGCATGGTTGGCCATCTTCATTTGCACATTGGACCTGACTACAACTTTAATACAATATCCCTCATAACAGATTTGGTGATCACACAGATCTGGGCACTACTATCAATATATGCTTGCATATGCTTCTTCTCATTTGCACATTGGACCTGACTACAACTTTAATACAATATCCCTCATAGAAGATTTGGTGATCACACAGATCTGGGCACCACTATCAATATATGCTTGTATATGCTTCTTCTTTTGAAGCAAAACTTCCACCACTAGAAGCACATCGGTTGGACTACCCACCCTCAAGGCTAGATTATGTACAACATACACATCTCCTCTTACTTGGGGAAGACTTGTGCTAACACTGGTTGGCCATTGTCTCGTTAATTTAGGGTTTAATGCAAGCAACTGCCCAAAAATGATGTTAGCTTTTTAATTTTGAACATCTCTTACCAGGTTGTATTCATGATTACCGTGCCCCATCTAAAAATCTTTCTGTGTAATCTTTCATCTTTGCCTCCTCTTGCTTGACTTTGGTTGTTCTCGACCTTTGTTCATCTTCTCTTTACCCTTTCTTGCTCTAGTTTGTCGTTCCGTCTTGGTCTCTCTTTTGCCTCTTGCTCTTTTGTCGGCCATAATATCAACCTCCTGCTTGTCAACACCAATAATATTAACTCTTTGCACTTTATCATTACCTGACACAGTCGGTGGTTCTTGGTTCTCAACTGCTTGCTTCACCCTTTTTTTACCATTAAATTGTGCTTGCCCCCTGCCTCGGCCAAACAGAGGATACATATTGCCCCTTTCCCTTGACGGATGAGGAAAATCTTAAGCATAGTGGCCCTCCTCTCCGCAATTATAACACCTGCCGGGCATCTGCCTAGCCCTGCCTCTTCATGTCCTTGTCTCGCCTGTATACATAACACTTAAATGCAATTCTTGCATTTTCTCAGATAAATCTTGAACCGTACGTACCCATTGTTGAGGAATGGTTGCCACCCCCCATTTTTTATGGTTCTCCACTCGAACTTCTTCCCTCAAACTTCGAGTAGGATTGGGAACCATTGCTTCGTATCCCAACGCGCCTTGCTTAATATTGTTTTTAATTTTCCAGTTCTTTGCCCCGGTTCTTTGCCCATGCAATAGCGATCGCTTCGTTGTAATTATCCAAGATCTTGAAATCCATCATCTCATGAACTTTGCGATGCAAACAAGCTATAAATTTTTCCAATTTAAAATACTCACCACCATTAGCCAATTGCATGGCAATTGCAAAGTCTCTCCACCATTCCTCAAAGCAGTTGAGGAAAACACCGAACTCCTCGTTCACATCTTGCTTCACATTCTTTAGTTTTCTATCCAGATTGACAGAGGATAACTCCTTACAAAAGTCATGCAAAAAATATCCCGCAAAACCGGCCACATAAGTCTTGGTTTCCCTTTCAAGGCATAGAACTATATCTTTTCTCTTGCCCGCATTAGCAGCGGAATTGTTTGTGTCTTGCTATCTTCATTTGGCATATGCTTGAAATCGGTCATCCACTCCTCCGAGTCTTCATCTCTGGTGAAAACTGGTCCACACCTTTGTGGTTCCATCTCTACTCGGTGGAGTAAACCTTCTTTGATCAAAATCAACGAGCAATCAATTGCTCCTCAATGGGGGCACCAGAAGATGGAGAGGGGGAATGAGGAACACACCTGACACATAATACAATGCCTACCTATAGCTCAAGGTATCTGCAACACCCTTAAACTCTCATATAACACCTTGAAATCGGCTAATTTTCACTAACAGAACAACCTTTTCACACAAAACAATAATCTCCTGCCCACCAAAATCACTACTTAGCTCGTGTGCATCTAATAGCTCAGATCACCCTTCCCGACTCACACACCACCCCAATTATGTCCTCTTTGCAACACACTATACGTTGTGGGCACACACCTCTGCAAGCATTTACATGCACACAAAGAGCAAGAGAAAAGGAAGGTGTATGGGGAGAAGCGACACAAGTGTTAGGTTTGCAAGCCCGGTTCGGTTGTCCATAGCCATGGTGCGCACAGTCCCCTATAGCATGCAGCTCAGTTTTAGTTGTTAGTCAAGTTGTGCATGGCAAGTTTTTCTATTTATATTGTAAGGCTTTTATACACGAAAGAGATTATCGATCAAATCATTGACGAGCGCAAAGAGCGACACGAATCCCGACGGCCTCATAAACGCCGGGAGCCGATGCACGCCACGAGCCGGTCACGGTGAAGCGAGCAAGGGAAACCACCTAGCTTTGAGCGGCTAAGACGCACACACCGGTGATTTGAAATATCACGAACTCTATGCAGAGAGAGAGAGAGAGAGAGAGAGAGAGAGAGAGAGAGAGAGAGAGAGAGAGAGAGAGAGAGAGAGAGAGGAGAGAGAGAGAGAGGAGAGAGAGAGAGAGAGAGAGAGAGAGAAGAGAGCGAGAGAGAGAGAGAGAGAAAGAGAGAGAGAGTAGGCAGGTGATGAAAACCCTCGGGGGTGTGAGGGAGAATTATTCTCTTGCAGTATTTACAGCAACCTTATTTTCGACGAGGTGGCAAATCATAGTGGTAGAGAGATAGAGAGAGAGATAGTAAGCCTACTTGGTGCGTTCTCTAGAGATGACTCACTGACACGAAAACCTTGCTAACATGAATGTGTATGCATCGATTGTTGGGGTCAAGATATGGACATAGCTTCCTTTACATAATACACTTTCCAAAGCAAACCAGCATGCTAAGTCCCCCCTCTTCTGATGCAAATGTTGCCAATTCCTCCCACCAGGGGACGGTTAAGGAGCGAGCTTTTTTTTCTTTTTCATCTCACCACCACTACCTCCCATTGCTGCCCCTTATCAACCATCACCACCCACCACCCTAGCCCACCACTGGTGGTTAGTGGTGCTAACTTACTACCACCATGTGCCGCCCTACTCCTACCACCACCGCAATTTCCGTCCCTTCTACATCCACTGGAGTAGCCAAGTACCTTCTCTCTCTCTCTCTCTCTCTCCCTTCTGTCTTCCCTCTGTGCATGTGTCTCTCTCTTGCCCGCCACCCCTCTCTCTTGTTGTCTCCCCCTCCCACCTCCTAAACCCCCCCCCCCCCCCCCCCCCCCCCCCCCCCCCCCCCCCCCCCCCCCCCCCCCCCCCCCCCCCCCCCCCCCCCCCCCCCCCCTCTCCCTCTCTCTCTCTCTCTCTCTCTCTCTCTCTCTCTCTCTCTCTCTCCTCCCCCCCCCCCCCCCTCTTCCCCTCTCTCCCTCTCTCCCCCTTTCCTTCCTCACTTCCTGGGTGTGCTCCACCCCTCTCTCTCTCTCTCTCTCTCTCTCTCTCTCTCTCTACAAATGGTTCTCTCTCCACTCGATTCTGCAGGGAACTGGTAGCCAGGCTCTCTCTCTCAATCTCACTTCCTCTTGTCTTTGGCTATGGCAGCAACAAGGAGCGCTCTCTCTCTCTCTCTCTCTCTCTCTCTCTCTCTCTCTCTCTCTCTCTCTCTCTCAGTGCAGCCGTTTTTTGACCTAGTAGACAGCAGTCCACTCTTTTGATCATAACTTCTTCATCCGAACTCCGATTTGGGTGATCTATAGCCTCAATCGAAGAGCACGAAGTCCTCTACGCATTGATGTAAAGACAGAAATTTTCAGAGTTATGGAAGGCATTTCTGTAGCAGCATTTCCAAAGTGAACAGGTTCAACAAAATTGATTCTCATCTCCTATTTTACATACAATGTCTTCCGGCACTCGCAAGGGTTCTTCTTCTTCAACAAGGTCCACAACCATTGTGGAAAATGATCCAAAATCTCCTAAGTATGGAGATAGCAACACAACCACCCAACCAACGACATCGGAAACCATGATCATGGCGTACTTGGTATCATTGCAAGAGACCGTAAACAAACAAGGCGAAGACTTACGAGCACTTGCAATGGAGAATGGCACACTAAGGGTACTTGTGGTTGAGAATGAGAATCTCAAGAGGACACTTGAGATGCAAACAACACGTTTGATGCAACTTGAAGAGGAAGTCAAGGAATGTAAACGCTCTCTTGTGGACTTGAATGCTTTGAAGGAGCGGATGAGCAAAGTAGAGCATGACCATGTATGAAAGAGGAGAAATTTGACACTATGAGCCGGGATGTATGCGACATGAAAAATGTATGCACAAACAAGTCTTGGGCTGATGTATGTGGTAGCAATGTGGTTTCTAATTCCTCACTCATGCAAGCTATGGTTCAAACAAAGAATGTTGAGAATGTGGATGTGGAGGAGTTGAAGGAACGGGAGCGACGTTCCAAGAACATTGTTATTCGTGGAATTCCCGAAGAGAAGTTAGAGACACCTCCTTCTCTTGCCATTGTTATTGAAGATTTCTTCAAAACCCACTTTGGCATGTCCGGAGTTATGGTCTATGGAGCACATAGAGTGGGGAAGCAAGGAGCTCCTCGCTCGGGAGAACGGCCAATTGTATGCACCATGCCGGATGAGACCAAGCGAAAGATTATCCTTGATAATAGTTGGATCTATTTGAGGGATACAAAATGTTTTGTATGTGAAGATCGCACTATTAAGCAACAAAATATGCGTCGCAAGGCATATGAGGAAAAGAATAATAAAAACAAGGAGATCTCTCATGAAGAAAATGTGCCCAAGGAGGAGGCAAGTCTCTCAAGCAAATAGGGATGCGTGACCTATGAGACCGAGTTACAATTGAAAATATGCTTTTGGAATTGTAATGGATACCCATGGAATGCGGGGGTTGGCATTGATGAACTAACAAGCAAAGCCGATGTTGTACTTCTTGTTGAAACTTGGGAGCATGATACACAAAGGATTAACGGCTTGGAGGATTACAATGTACATTCATTGATGTGGTCAAAGAATCTCAAGCAACGAAGAGGACAAGGAGGGTTAGCATGTATGGTTAAGAAAGGATTGGAAGATTTTGTATCAATTGTGAAAGATGACAAGTACAAACGTTATGTATGGCTGAAAATTATGACACCAAAAGAGCACCCATTTTTGTAGCCGGTTGCTACATTCCTCATCATGATTCTCCCTTTTATGCTTGCATGGATAGAGATCAACCATTTTCTGATTTGGAAGAGGACATTGCTTATTTCAAAGGTGAAGGTGATGTTATTGTATTTGGGGATATGAATGCTCGCACAAAAACATTGCAACATGATACTCAACAATTTGATATGCCATACATTTCAAGGGAGTTGGAGGAAGTTCACTTGTATGATCGTACTTCAATGGATGAGAAAGAGCCGGATCACTATGGAAAGTTACTTTTACACATGTGTAATAGCACGGGTATGCTCATTGCCAATGGTGTATCTTTGTGGAGTGGAACCAATGGATTTACATGTAGAAGACATAATGGGGATAGTGTGATTGACTATATGCTACTCTCTGAAGCCATCATGTATCGCATAAAGAGTTTTATGTTTGGTCAATGGACCCCGGAATCCGACCATCGCACCTTATGTATTGACCTTTCATGTGGAGAAGCAACTAAGCATGATAATCTCAGCCAAAGGAAAGAGAAGTTATCACTATGTATGGATTTCAAACGGGCACCAATGTACATTGAAATGGTTGAGCAAAAATTATGGATGACAAAGCTTCAATGTGATGCACCATTGGAAACTAAATGGGAAGCTTTCAAGAAAGCTATTTGTTCTTGTGCGGAAGAATGCTTTGCCATAAAGCATCTCCATGGTATCAACAAAGATAGATCACGCAAAAGGTGGTTTGATAAAGAATGTCAAGATGCTCGAAAGTCCTTGATAAAGCTTGATGCAACTATGGACAAAGACAACTATCAAAGTCATTTGCATACATACAAGGCATTGATTCAAAAGAAGAGAAGAAGATGGGAAGTAAAGCAACAAGAATTTCAAGTCCAAGAAAAGGCACATGCATGTGGAAGATTTTGGAGAAACTTGAGAGGCAAGCGGGTTGAGAATTTTGGTAACTTGAGTCTAGTGGATATGTACACACATTGTAGGCAATTATATGAGCAAGAAAATACTGAAAAAATGCCATTTTATGGTTCACTCCCATGTATGCCGTCTTTTTTTACTATTGAGGATGTATGCGGTGGGCTTGAAAGTTGGCCACTCGCAAAGCGGGAGATCTTCAAGGTATCAAGCCGGAGATGATCAAATGGACGGGAGATTTTACCCATGAGTGGATGTGTGATATGTTCAACCTTGCACTTCAACATGGTATGCCTTATGATTGGAGTACTAATTGGGTTAAGCCTTTGCATAAAGGAGGGGATGTAAAGAATGTAAGCAACTACCGACTATAATGATTGGGTCTCTTATGGCAAAGTTGTTTGGGTGCATAATGGAGATGAAATTGAGTGATTGGGCTGAAGAGAATGACAAGCGTGCAAAGGGACAAGCGGGTTTTCGTCGATGCCATAGCACCATTGATCATCTTGTCACTCTTCGTGTTCTCATGGAGGAAAGTCGGTTGAAAGGCAAGCGATTGTATTGTTGTTTTGTGGACTTTAAGAAAGCCTTTGATATGATTCCACGTAACAATTTGTGGAGAAGGATGGAAGAACTCCAAGTGCCAAGTGAGTTTATGCTTGCGGTTTCTCGAATCTATGAGAAGGTGATTTGTCAATTGCGCATGGGAAGAGAAATTTCAGAAATTTTTGTAAGCACTATTGGGGTTAAACAAGGATGTCCATTGTCACCAACTCTCTTTGGTCTATGCATCGATCAATTGGAACAAATGGTACTTGACTTTATGCAAGAAGAAGGCATTGAAGAGGTCACTATTTGCAATGCGGTAATCATGCTTTTGTTGTATGCGGATGATGTAGTGCTTCTAGCACACACTTTAGAAGATGCACAAAAGCTTATGGTTGTCCTTGAGAACTTTTGCTTGCATAGTGGGCTGATTGTAAATGAATCCAAAACAAAGGTTATGCTTGTGAAAACCAACCATAAGGAGAAGCCATGCATTGTGTACAACAACGAGACACTTGAAGTTGTTGAGAGCTTTAAGTACCTTTGCCTTGAGGTTCCATCCAATCACAAGTGGCATGAATGTGCTATGCGTCGTTTGGAAGCGGGGAAAGAGAGCATATTATGCATTTGAGAACATGTGTAATGCGGGAAACATCAAGTGTTGGGTTCTCAAGAAGTATCTTTTTGATGCATTGGTGACACCGGTTCTTCTTTATGGAGTTGAAGTGTGTGCGGGGCGGGAGCATCTCAAAGTCTACTTGGAAAGAGTTTGAGAATGTCCAAAAGCGTTTTCTTACAAACTTTCTCCAAGTTAAGACACAAACACCATATATGCTTTACTTCTTGAGTCGGGATCTCTTCCAATTGAGGTTATGGGCATGGAAAGGGTTGTGGAGTACATGATAAAGATGCGTCAAAACCCCTCACATCGACTTCCTACAATTGCATGGGAAGCAAGCAAAAAAGTTCAAAAGACGCATAAAAGCAAGATCTTGAGCACGGGATGGATGCAAGACATAAAGAAGTGGTTTGGGAGATGGGATGCATTACACTTGCTACATGATGCTTCAATTGACTCTCAAGTGAATGAAGCTTTTCTACAACGCCAATGTATTACGGCTTGGGAGAAATCCGGTGGGTCACGCTTCATACATTACACCACCTATATTGCCCCAACTACAAAACCATGTTCTTCGCTGAGAGAGGAAACCGTACTCACACTTACATGCTTGAGCCTATTCCCTTGTCCGCGATACGCACTATCGCAGCAATTCGGCTTAGCTCCCATTTCCTTCGATGCGAGATAGGGCGTTGGGGCGATGGAGAAGAGTCAAATCGATTGTGCACATTATGCTCACTGCAAGTTCGAGAGTCTGAGTACCACACACTACTAGAGTGCTCAGCTTTTGATCACATCCGAACTTGCTTCTCTCACATTTTCAGCCATAACTTAGACCTACACACTTTCCTCTCCCAGCCAAAGTGTGGGCTCTCCATTGCGACTCTCATCACTACAATTTTTGAGCATCGAGAGTCACTCATCAGCCATACACATACTACATCACATGTAACTTTGGTCCCATAGGTCATATTTGACCTCCGAGGACGATAATAAAATCTATCTATCTATCTATCTATCTCTCTCTCTCTCTCTCTCTCTCTCTCTCTCTCTCTCTCTTATATATATATATATATATATATATGTGTGTGTGTGTGTGTGTACTTTTCTATAACGTTAAAATTCTCCTCTCTTCTCTCTGTCTCTCTAAAAAAACTAAAACATTAGCAATTTTGCTAGTGCTTTGGTTTTTTTTTTTTTAATCAGACCCTCTCACCGCTCCCCTTCTCGCCCTCTCATGATCCCTCCAACCCATTCCTCCCTCTCTCTCTCTTCTCTCTCTCTCTCTCTCTCTCTCTCCAACCCACCTCTTTCCTCTCTCTGGCCCTCACCTCTTGCTCTAAGTCCTCCCTCTTCCCTAGCTCCGATCCTTCCCCCCCCCCCCCCCCCCATCTCTCTCTCTCTCTAAATAAATAAATAAATAAATAATAAAATAAATAAATAAATATATATATATATATATATGTCCTCCTATCTTGCTCTCCCTATCCCTCTCTCTCTCTCTGCCCCCCTCCACTTGCCACCTCTCTCCCCACCCCCTATTCCTTTTCTCTCTCTTTACTCCCACCACACCACCCCCCCCTTGAGTCCCTCCAACCCTAGAGAGAAATGGAATGAAATGTTGTATTAAGGATTTTCATAAGGTAAAAATGACATATGAGACCAAACTAATACAATCTTGGTGGATATAATACAATGCATGGGTACAAAGGAAAATGAGAGAGAAAGAGGGGAGAGAGAGAGAGAGAGAGAGAGAGAGGGAAGGGAGGGGCCAGCGGGGGAGGGAGAGGGAGATAGATAGATTTGTTTATCGTATGACATATGAGACCAAAGCTACATGGGACATATGGGATATGACATATGGGACCAAAGTTACATGTGATGTAGTATTTGTGTCACTGATGAGTTATTCTTGATGGTCCAAAATTGTGGTGATCAGAATCGCAATGGAGAGCCCACGCTATGGCTGGGAGAGGAAAGTGTGTAGGTCTAGGTCATGGTTGAAAATGTGAAGGAATTAAGTTTACATGTGACCAAAAGCTGAGCACTCTAGAAGTGTGTGGTACTTAGACTCTCAAACTTGTAGTGAGAGAGAGAGAGAGAGAGAGAGAGAGAGAGGGGGGGGGGGGGGGGGGGGGGGGGGGGGGGAGGGGGAGGGGAGGGGAGAGACTGTGAGAGGGGGGAGTGGAGTGTAGTTTTTTTTTTTTTTAAAGGGAAATAAAGGGAGGAGAGAGGAGTGCTTAGGCCCCCCCCCCCCCAAAAAAAAAAAACCATGCAAGCCTAAGCACTCCTCTCTCTCCCTTTCTTTCCCTTTAAAAAAAAAAAAAAAAAAAACTACACTCCACTCTCCCCTCTCACAATCCCCCCCCCAGTGTGCCCAAACCTTCCCTTCCCTTGCGGACCCCTCTCCCCCCCTTCTCTCTCTCTCTCTCTCTCTCTCTTCCAATACTCTCTTGCGGCTCCATCACTGGCAATTACACGAACGGAGATTAATAAAATCATCCGTCAGGATCTTATACAGTTGGATACTAAGAGGACATGGGTAGACCCTACACAAGAATTGGGCATGAAGATGGCCCGACTACAAAGAAAATTTCCTAAACTATCTGAAGATGGATTTGTGATTCGCCCGAGCTACATGGATACCCACCTGTCTCATGGTTTGA